>NW_026262700.1:338795-938795 GCF_021869535.1 Mytilus californianus
TTTCAAAAAAAATGCCTTAACACCGCTGCGTGGTGAAACTTTTGCGAAATCTTCTTCTTCTAACAACTACTGGGAAAATTTAAAAAAAGTTAAAAAACGAAAAGAAAAAACAAAGTTGAATTTTAAATCGAAAAATGGCGAAAATTATAATAAACTCTTTGAAAGAACTTAAGACATCTCTGTCCAAGGCACATGATACAGCTTGTGGACCTGATAATGTTTACTACCAACTTTTAAAACACTTGCCGGATTCCTCGCTGGAAGCTCTTTTGCAACTCATGAATAACATCTGGGAATCTGGTGATTTACCCTCAATCTGGAAGCTTGCAACCGTCGTGCCTATTCCAAAACCAAGTAAAGATCTTACGGATCCTATAAACTATTGACCAATTGCTCTTACCAGTTGTGTCCGTAAAACACTAGAACGGATGGTCAATGATCGCCTTGTTTGGTTCCTGGAATCAAATGGGCTTTTATATCCAGTGTGGATTCCGACAAGGCCGCAGTACTCTTGATCATCTAGTTCGAATCGAATCATTTATCCGTAATGGTTGTGCGAAAAATGAACACGTGGTGTCAGTCTTTTTCGATCTTGAAAAGGCATATGACACTTCATGGAAGTATGGTATTTGAAAAGATCTCTTTGATATGGGGTTGAAAGGCAGTATGCCAAATTTTATTTCGAATTTTCTTTCTAACAGACAATTTAATGTTAGAGTAAATTCAACCATGTCTGATCTGTATGATCAAGAGATGGGTGTCCCTCAGGGGAATATTTTATCTGTTACATTATTTAGTCTAAAAATTAACAGCCTTGTTGAATTTTTGAAAAGAAATATTGAAGGTTCATTGTATGTTGATGATTTTTTAATATGTTACAGAACTTATTGGCTAATAATATGTGGCTTGCCAAGGATAGACGGATTGCTTTTACTATATGGATTAAATAGAACTTTTAAAGTATTCGTATGTTTAGCTTTGAATTGGAAAATAAGTTTATTTTGGTGAACAACGGGAAACAATAACCATAAAAATTGCAGTAAATGAATAGAGTCATGATACTGTAGTATAACTGATAAAGGACAGATTTCAAGTACATACAATATTATGATCAAGATGTTGATGACTGGGTTGACTTTGACAGGAATGCAGATGATTATTGCAACTGTAAAGGTCTTACCTACAAGCAGTAGTGTTCACTGTTCTCAAATTCTTTTTTTTTTACTATTTCCATAATTTGTAACAAAGTCGTTCTAAAGGGTAATATGAAAAAGCAAACGTAGATATATTTAATTACATGTTAAATTCGGTTGATTGAAATGAATTCTTTTCTGGTGCTTTGGGCGTTGACAACAACAGAACCAGACTGGTGGTTTTTGAGAAGCCCATGATGGGTAGAGGCATGACAGTGGAGAGGGGAGGTGAGACCTACTACACGGATACTATCGTATCATCCCTAGTAGACCCACAGGATGGAGAAAAGATACCTCAAGAGGCCACGCTGGCTGAAGTTCCTTCTCTTCAGGCAGAATTAACAAAACTAGTCGTTACACTTAAAGTGTCTGAAGCGCCACAAAAAGTAGAAGCATAATCCCAGTCTGGAGAAGCCACTGAGCTTGCATATTATGTATGCCCTAGGAGCAAAGCTGAGGAAATGACATGGATAGTAAGCCAGAAGGACCACTACTGTCCAGTTAGAGGATGTCCTGTGGTGACACGCAAGGTGCGTAGTCACGATCTTTCAGAGCACCTGACAGTCATTTTAACTTCCAACAGGAACCATCCCAGATGAGTGAACGTGGCTTTTACCAGTATCGTGGCCAGATGGTCATGGTATAGGCACAATGGTTAACCCGTAAGGAGGACGCCACCTTTTAGGACCTTCGCAGTCATTTGAGAAAATAATCTAGAATCCCCAGTGGATACCCCTCGTCTGGGGAGGAAATGCTGGTGTTCAGAAGTGTGTGCAGGGAGATGGGATGGTCTACCTCGGCCTGGTTTCGCATTCAGCCTGCTGCCAACATGACCAGCCCTGTGTGTGTTCTCAACTTGGAGTGATGGCAACCATGATCCACCGGTTGCCACCCTCCAAACAGAATATTATCGATACGGAGAAATATAATCCCCATGGCCAAGGGGTAGACCTAGAGAACTTTAATGCCAGGGACCGGCAGTTCTATCAGTTGTCAACAGCTGTAGTTGACAATTTAGTTCCTGCTTGAGCAGAAGGGGGAAGTTGTGGTCCCCAACATAAAGTTGCCCTGCAACAAGATGGAAAGGTGGAGGAAGTTGTTTCACCAACAAACGACAAACTGATTGATTGTTGGTTGCTGAACGTCCAGTGACAAATATATCATGCATGTTCAGGACGAGAACAAGTTAACAATAAATACAATAGGTAGGTATTGTCATAATACAGGCCATTCGGGATGATGGTCGGGGAAATTTGGACTGCCACTGGAAAATGAGGGTATATTGGATTGGGACAGAAATTTTGCCTTGCAACAGGACCCCTCAAAGAGTTGTTGCAAGGGTTCTTAACGTGCAAAGAACCTGGCACTCTCTTTAAAAGAGGCATCAGATTTAACGTCCAAATTCTAACCGGACGTGACTGCGAACTTGATACATCACGCACAGCCAAACGGACGCCCCACTTCGGCAAGCGTTTTACTGCCGGTCGGGAGAAGACCAAGTGACCATATTTCCTTTTCCCAGTCACCCTTTGGGGACAACAACCGACAGAAACAGTTGCTCTGCAACAAGAGGAAGTAGTGGTTGCTTCTCCACAGCAAGAAGAAACTGTTGTTCTTCAACACTTAGAGGTTGCCCTGCATCAGAACAGCTCCTTGTCCTTAGAGGAGGTGCCTTTTGAGGACAGGCAAAATGGCAAATCGTCATCTTACATTGATTGATTGATTGTTGGTTGCTTAACGTCCAGTGGCAAATATTTCATGCATATTCAGGACGAGAACAAGTTCACAATAAATACAATAGGTAGGTTCTGTAATAGATTAAGGGATTAAGGTCGGATAAATTTAGACTGCCACGGGAAATGAGGGTATATTGGATAGGGACAGAAATTTAGCCTTGCAACAGGTCACCTACGGACCCCTCAAAGAGTTGTTGCAAAGGTTCTTAACGTGCAAAGAGCGTGGCACTCTCTTTACACGAGGCATCGGATTTAACGTCCCCATTCTGACCGGACGTGGCTGCAAATTTGTACATCCCGCACAGCCAAACGGACGCCCCACTTTAGCACGGGTTTTACTGCCGGTCGGAGGAAGACCAATGGTGACCATACTTCTATTCCCCAGTCACCCTTGGGGGGGCGTCATCTTACAAACTGGAGCTGGGAGGCAGAAGGTGCCTACCCGATCCTCAAAAGATCTCCGCCTAGGGGCTAAAGAACGGTTTCCCGGCAAAGGGGAGGCCATCTTGTATTACCAGGGAATGGTCCTAGACCCTTTGATAACTCTCAAGGATATCATTTAAATGGAGACCAGGCCAACCATCGAGGTCTGCTTTACAATTGAGTGTACTCAATTATGAGTAACTAGATTCCTGTAAAGAGAGGATGCCCAGAATGGTTCTGCTATAGCAAAAAAGCCCGGAGATGTGAGGCCGAATTTATATAATGATATTTTAAATACGATATATGGATTTAAAATATGATATTGAGGACATTTATATTGTGACAATGTGAACTTTAATATCAAAGGAACAACGGAATATTCAGGAAATTAATATTGACATATATGTATATACTATGAGCTTTATTCCACAAGATGTAGAATGACTTTAATACTTGTAACTGGATTTATATATATATTCCTCAGAGGATCCATCTGTGAAATGCATTTTTTATGTTTATGCTGAACTGTTCGCCTCGCATCCGATGTACAGTGTATACTTCGTTAAAGTTGTTCAACCGACAAGATCCGGTAGCATCATGTTGACCACTGTATATAGGAGTGTTTCTAGTAGAATAGTCAACTTGTTAACTCGGTGTTGGTGGGATTGGTGCTATCTTCCAGTTATAGGAGTGATTGCCTTATTTTTGTCTTTTCTTATCGGGTTTATATAAAAAAAAAATAAAGGATAATTATTTTAGTTAGCAAAATTGGAAATTTTGGGCGGTGTGATGAATTTGTCTTAAGGACTTGAACACATTTTTTTATTAAGATTTTTCATTCTACGTATAAGGGTAGGTGGAATATGTATTGTAATTTTGTTATCAGCTGTTTTTGTATAATGGTACATTTAAGTAATGAATGTTAGATGACAGATTTGATACGTTTTTTCCAAGCTGTAGGATTGCTGATGATTTTTTCCTATAAGTGAAATTTTATTGTTTAAATTATTTTTGCCTATAATATGGAAAATACTAAAATTAAGGGTAGATATTTTTAGCAACCTTGTGTAAAAATGTTAGTCAGTGAGAGACGCTACCAGTCTAGCCCTGGGGAGTGTTTACAGTTGTTCTTTGTCGGAACTGTTGTTCACCCTTTTAAAGATGGAGGGGTGTAGTGTTATTGCCCTGCATATCTTCTTGGGAGTTTCCCCATCCTGGAACATTGCTACTGGTAGACCTGGTGACACTGGTCGAGTCCCGAGAGATCCCAAAAGGATGACAGAAGGACGTCACAGTTGACCATGCTGCTCAGCCTCTTTCTTATGCACGACGTCGAGTGACCAAGTAGCTGCATTGAAAGCCCTTAAAAGACCATTACCGATACCCACAGATCAAGGCAGTTATATCTCCATATATATACTTCGATCTCTAGTCCCTTCACCGGGTATTACGTCGGACACAGCGAGACAGGTCAAATATCACTTAACCCTTTAAAGTTCATATAATAGTTAATGTACAATAGGTAACTTATATATATTTATAACAATTGTAACTAGACACTGGGGCATATACAATGTACATTGTACAAATAATTTCTGTGATGTGAAGGAACCTCTCTATGAAATAACGAGTTCGCTGATATTGTCTCCTTCTTTCCTCTATATCTTCCTCCAATAGTTGGAGTACACAAACCTTACTGAATTAAGGTTGGTTAATCCTTATATAATTATTATTGAGTGAATACCCAACTATTCAAAAATAACATTATGTATTGTCTCCTTCGTACTCACAGCATTATTTTCCATTCATGCTGTCATCCTAGTTACATTAAGAACGTACTGTCTTACCGAAGTGGTGTGAAGGTGTGTTGTGAGTCAATTTAAACTATTTCACTGGCGATGCAGACGATCTTTTAAAAAAAAAACACCTTTTAAATATATAAATGTAGTCTTGTTTCGTGGCACTAAATACACCAAAACAATATAAAGTTATGGATTCTTTATTTCGTAGTTATATTTTGTAATCCAAAATAAATACCATGTAATAACAATACATTAAATTAATGGATGTAATATAATAAAGTAAGTGTAGTACCTCGGGGTAGGGTCGGTGGTGCTCCACTGGAGGAGGAGACAGATCCGGAAGACAGAGAGCCTCGTTCCGGATCTGTCAATCGAAAAACTGGAAGCCGAAGCACACACGCTGACAAGTCCAGCTGATTCAACTATTAGTAATAATAGTTATCGTTCAGAAGCCTAGTTTAGTCAAGGTAAGTTTATAAAAATCTCACATTGGCGCTGCGAGCATTTTCGTACTAATTCACTCGGGGAGTTGAATTCTTAAGCGAAGAATACTTCAAAAAGGGGCCCAAACAGCACCTCCATTTTGTTTTTAGGGGATCCCTGACAGGTCACCTATTTCTAGTTTTTGGCTACCCACGGTTTCGCTGGTGTAGTCAATTGGGGAGGGAAAGTCAAAGCACAGGGAAGGGAAAACTTTTGTGACTAAGTTTCAGTCACGGATTGGTAATTGTAGGGATTTTTCACACTTGACCGTCTGCGGAGCCCTTGTAGGGAATTGTGTGAACCCCATATTTGTTCTGAAAAACCCTTGTAGGGAATTGTGTAATCCCTGAATCCAATTCAGCCGCGCATTGCACTACGTGTTATTCCACAGTGCAGCAGTAGTTATAATGGAAAAAAAAGGAGAAAAATTGTAAGTGTCTAACTTTAAAACATTACACACATACACTTTGCATAAAAATACCTCTGGGGTCAATTTATAAGCTTGATCCCCAGTTATAAAACTTGTTGTTTAAACAATACCAAATAAAAAGGCCCTTCAGCAGAGACACCGGTACAAGCCCAATTTTAAATAGTTCATATATATAGTTGTATTACGTGTATTACGTGTCACCATGGCTAGAGTGCATATAAACTCAGCTACTTTTGAGGAATTGTTATCAATTCCAGGGGTTGGGGCAAAAATAGCAGCAAAGATTTGGGAATTGAGGGAGGATAAGGGTATCTTAGAGTTGGAGGATCTCAGGTATGTCCCATTTATGAGAAAGCAGCCATGGATGCCATGGATTTTAGTACCTCCTTGCCATCCAACAGGGGGGCTGACAAATTTTGCAAGGAGGAAATAGGGCACCAAGAAAAAGTGCAACGTATTGATAATCTAATACAGGCACGCGGCAGGGGCCACACCACCACCCATGACTACCCCACCCCAGCAGGAGAAACGCCAAGGGCAAGGGCGGCTAGGTCACCTTCCCCCTCCCAGCACCTAAACTGGCAAGATGGTGGGGGACTACAGGTATGAGGAAACACCTCGATCCCGGTATAGCAATGCAGGGAGCACAGGCAGGGAAAAGGGGGGGGGGGGCTTAGCTAACCGGTATACCGATAGTGACGGCCCAAGGTTTAGAGACGCCCATATCGAAAATGAGGCCCCAGTGACGAGACAGGCCAGTAGTATGGGGTACCTAGGGGCAGCAAGACGGGAAACTGGGGACCAAAGGAGTTCTCGTAGGGATGCATATGACCACCAGGAGGCTATGGCGGGGTCGGATACCCAGAGATTTCAAGACAGGCCAAGGGGGCCAACTGGGGGCAAACCACCCATCTTACAAAAGAGTCTCAAGTACGATGGGAAAGACTAATTGGCAGGCTTTTTACGCCAAGTTCTCGCGATTGTGCCAGGTCAGTGGATGGTCTCAAGGGGAGTGCAAGGACCAATTGTGCTGGTCCCTAGATGGAAAGCCCATTGAGTTTTATGCCTTGCTGGTGGAAAGAAGGCATGATTTGTCCTACGAGGATTTAGTGAGTAAGTTGGCCAAACTGTTTGGGTTCAATGAGTTGCCAGAAACCGCTCAGGTTCAATTTAACATTGCCAGGCAGGGGGGGGGGGGGGGACGAAACCCTAGAGGACTGGGCCGACAGAGTCATATCCCTCGCCACAAAAGCCTTTCGCCACCTGCCCGAGGACCACATGTACAAAAAATGTACCAACAGGCGGTCATGAGATTGTGCCAGGGGGCCTCAGACAAGGAGGGGGGAATGTAGGCCTCCAATGCTAAACCCAAGAGTATTGAAGAGGCGGTGGACAAAATCAGGTGGCATCAACATAGCCACCAAGCCATATATGGCCGTGCCGCCAGGAAGGAGGTTAAAAGTGTCAGCCCTGATACCAGAGGTAAGGGTGGGGACAATTATACCATATGCTCCACCACGAGGTCCGAACCATTGGTTCTACCCCCCCCCCCCCCCCCCCCCTAAGGATGTTCAAGGGGGAGGTAACAGGAACCCTGGGGAACATTACGTCGGAGATCCAAAAGTTGTCCTTCGCAGTGCGGAACAATGCAAGGCCCGCATCGCGGAGTCCCTCCCCTAGGCCTGCCAATGGTGGCTGTTTTCACTATGGTGAAGTAGGTCATTTTAAAAGGGAATGCCCTAAATATCAGAGATCTAGTTCTCCTCGACCAGGGGGCAAGAAAGTAACTTTCCAGGACAACAAGGGTCCGTTAAACCCCAACGGGTCGACTCAAGAGGTCTGAGTCTGGCCCCTAAACCACGGAGTTTAAAGGACCTCATAATAAGCCACAAACCACCCCTCCTATCATACCTTAATAGGGAGGGTACCATAAGTCAGATAGGAATGGCTCATGGGGACCAATTGGCCCTCCTAGAGGGAAATTCTTTTAAGGAAGTCACTGATTTTCAGAAACTGCCAACCCAGGACATAATTGTCGGACAATCCCCTCCACAAGAACCGGGGGTAGAGGAATTCCCTCCCACTGACCCACCAGACCCTCACTCCCAAATCAATGTGGATTCAGCACAAACAGCATGGCCATGGGGGGCATCTGAAAGTGAGCCCAACAGGCCCGCAACACCAGAAATGTCTGAATCCGAGTCACAGGGTGAAGAGTCGGGAGAGGAAGGGGAACAAACACTGTGCGAGGACAGCCCAAACAGTGATCGGGAAGGGGACCTTATAGCACAGGGGGAGAAAGAAATGGTAACCATAAGCCAGTTAACAAGTGGGACCATGTATAGGGTGCCTGTTGTAGTCAAGGGTCAAAAGGTTGATGCCGTGGTGGACACCGCGGCTCAGGTTACCTTAATATCTGAGGAACTATATAAGAGTTTGAAGGAGCCCCCCCCCCCCCCCCCCCCCCCCCCCCCCGATCCTTAAAGAGGTGGTCATGAACACAGCAGGAAAAGGCCTTCAAATGAACGGTTTTGTCGCTGGGCCTTTACAGGTGGGGCTTGGAACACAGGAATACACCTGGGACATTTATGTGGCTCCAATAGGGGATCAAATGCTATTGGGAATAGACTTCCTCAGGGAACAGGGCATATCACTTGACCTACATAGGAATCAACTATCCATCCATGGGGAGGTCGTACAGATGTCATGGGGTCAGGCTAGGTTGCTGCCCCAAACAACGGGGGTGCGGGCGGGGAAGAATCACATAGTCCCAGCAAATTCGGTTAAAAGAGTGATAGGGGTGTTGGCCGAACCCATGGGTCGGGAATATATCATCGAGGCAAAGGCCAAGGGCCATTTGCTGATACCTAGAACTTTACATGAGGTGGGTCAAGACCCAGTGTTGTGTGTGATCAACCTCTCAGATAGCCCTCTCGCAATAACAAAAGGGGACTTACTGGCCCAGGCTCAGGAAGTTGAGGTGGGGGGAGGGGGGAGGCACCAGAATCCGAAGGTATGCAAGATGGAGGTGGCTGAAAATTCTGAGAAAAAGGAGTTGCCTCAACACTTGCAAAATATGTTTAAGAGGTCTTGTGCCGATTTATCAGGGGGGAGGAGGAGACCCTGAATTCCCTGTTAAAGGAATTTCAGGATGTCTTTGCCTGTAGCGATCTCGACCTAGGACATTTCACTGCCCTGGAGCATAGCATTGACACGGGGGATCACCCGCCGATTAAACAGCGAATGCGGCGTACGCCCTTAGGGTTCGCCCAGGAAGAAGAGGCTCAGTTGGAAAAAATGTTACAGTCGGGGGTAATCCAACCATCCGTATCGGAATGGGCCTCGGCCCCAGTTCTCATAAGTAAGAGCGATGGCAGCGTGAGGTGGTGTGTGGACTATAGAAAGGTCAACGGGGCCTGTTCCCGCCAAATTTTCCCCTTGCCCCTAGTAGAAGAGTGCATAGACACCCTTGCCGGTAATGTGTGGTACTCAAAGCTGGACGCCAATTCAGCGTACTGGCAGGTGAAGATCAGGGAGGAGGACCGGCCCAAAACCGCCTTTATCACCAAGTACGGGTTGTTCGAGTTTGCAAGCATGGCCTTTGGGCTATGCAATGCCCCAGCCACTTATGCCCGGGTTATTAGCCTTGTACTACGAGGGTTGACATGGAGGGTGGTGTTGGCTTTTTTGGACGATTGATTGATTGATTGTTGGTTGCTTAACGTCCAGTGGCAAATATTTCATGCATATTCAGGACGAGAACAAGTTCACAATAAATACAATAGGTAGGTTCTGTAATAGATTAAGGGATTAAGGTCGGAGAAATTTAGACTGCCACGGGAAATGAGGGTATATTGGATAGGGACAGAAATTTAGCCTTGCAACAGGTCACCTACGGACCCCTCAAAGAGTTGTTGCAAGGGTTCTTAACGTGCAAAGAGCGTGGCACTCTCTTTACACGAGGCATCGGATTTAACGTCCCCATTCTGACCGGACGTGGCTGCAAATTTGTACATCCCGCACAGCCAAACGGACGCCCCACTTTAGCACGGGTTTTACTGCCGGTCGGAGGAAGACCAATGGTGACCATACTTCTATACCCCAGTCACCCTTGGGGGCCTTTTTTGGACGATATACTGGTCCTGGGGAGGGATTTTGGGGATCATCTGGCCAATTTAAGAGTGGTATTTGAACGGTTCCGAACGTACGGGCTCAAACTAAAACCCCGAAAGTGCGACCTGTTTAGGAATAAAGTGGAATTTATGGGGAGGATTGTGGGCCCAGAGGGGATGGAAATAGGCCCAGGATACGTAAAAGATGTTCAGAACTGGCCAAAACCCCGGAACTCAAAAGAGGTAGAACGGTTCTTGGGGTTTGCGAATTATCACCGGGCGTTCATAAAGGGCTATACGAACCTAGCCTTACCGCTTCAAGCCCTGACCGGAAAGCGCCCTTATTCATGGGGTGACGAGCAACAAGACTCTTTTGACAAACTCAGGTAGGCCATGGTTTCAGCCCCTGTCCTATCATTGCCCAACGCCACAGACCCTTTTATCTTGGACACGGATGCTTCTGACAAGGCCATTGGGGCAGAATTATTGCAAGTCCAAGGGGGGCAGGAAAGAGCCATTTCATATGCTAGCTTCACCCTCACCCCAGAACAACAAAAATATTGTACCACCCGAAAGGAGCTGCTGGCTATTGTCAGGTTCACTAGGCTGTTCAGGCATTACTTGCTGGGACGGCGGTTTGTGGTTAGGACTGACCATAGCAGTCTCACCTGGTTAACCAATTTCAAGGAACCCCAGGGGCAATTAGCCAGATGCTGGAAGAAATCAGTCAATTCGATATGGAAATCAAACACCGGGCAGGGGCTAAACATCCCAATGCTGACGCTTTGTCCCGGTTGCCACAGGAAGGCCCGTGCCCCGAGTTCCGAGTGGAGCTGGGGTTAACCGACCTGCCCTGTGGGGGGTGTACGTACTGTACCAGTGCCCAACAAAATTGGGGGCAGTTCACAGTGAATGTCGATGATACGATACCTTTGGCTAAAAAATCTGCCCGTGTTAAAAAGCTTACAGGCACCCAGGAGCAAGTTGTGCAGATATCTCGGGTGTCTGTGTCTAGACTGGGGACGAGTTGGCCATATGGACCGAAGGCAAGGGTGATATATGGGTGCAGGAAATAGGGGAAGACCCAGGGGTTAACTTGGGAGCCAGTCAGGAGGAATTGTTGGGGAATCAGGGCAATGACCCGGAATTCAAATGGGTGGTTCAATGAAGAAAGACAAAGGAGGAGCCCTCGGAAGGGGAAATTTTCTTGAGCAGCCCCGCGAACAAGTATTATTGGTTAAATAGGGAATTATTTGTCTTGGGGGAAGATAATGTCCTTTACAAAGAGAGTCCGACAGGGGATTCAAAAAGGGTGGTTATCCCTCAATTGATGCGGCAAAGGCTAATGGAGTTGTGTCACGATATTCCCGCAGCGGGCCATCAAGGGGGGGGGGGGGGGACCGAACATACCAAAGAGTCAAATCGTCTTACTATTGGAGGAGGATGAAGAAAGAGATTGAAAGGTATGTAGCAAGTTGTGCCCTGTGAAGCCAGAATAAAAAGGCTACCCGTACCAACAGACATCCCATGGTAAAACATCATGCGGGGGCGCCCATGGAAAGAGTTCACCTAGACTGTGTGGGACCCCTTCCAAAACAGAACGAGGTAATGAACACATCCTCATGATGATAGACCAGTTCACCAAATGGGTGGAATGTATCCCACTCCCATCCCAGGGCGCCGAGCTAACTGCCCGGACAGCAGTGAACGAATTCTTCTCTCGTTTCGGGAGTCCCTTTCAAGTATTCACTGACCAAGGAAGGAATTTTGAGTCCCATCTGTTTGAAGCCATGTGTGACCTACTTCAAATACACAAAAGTAGAACAACCCCATACCGCCCCTCATCCAATGGGCAAGTAGAGCGCTGCAACCGGACCTTGATGGCCTCAGTGCGGTGCTTCGTGGGAAAAAATCAGAAGTCCTGGGATCTGTTCCTTTCGCAATTAGCCGGGGCGTTCCGTGCGTCCGTCAGTAAGAGCACAGGGTTTACTCCAAATCATCTCATGCTTGGGAGGGAGGTCAATCAGCCGGCGGAGTTGATGTTTAAGGGGCCCAAGGGGGAAACATCAAAGATAGGGAGCAATATGTATCCGACCTAGAGGGGGCGATCCAAGGGGCCCATGAATTGGCCCGTGCCAATCTCAAAGTGGCACAAGAACGTCTCAAAAGGGACTATGACCTCAAGGTGGTGGTCAAGAGGTTTCAGGTGGGGGACTTAGTGTACCAATTGGATAAAACAACCATTAAGGGAAAATGTAAGAAATTAACGCCTTCATGGAAGGGCCCGGGGGTGGTGTTGGAAAGTCTCACGCCCTACCTGTACAGGGTCAAAATGAGGAAGGCTATGGTAGTGGCACACCATGACCGGATTAAGTTGTGTACAGATAGGGAAGTCCCTAATTGGTGTAGAAAATTACAGGCCCAGGTGATATCAGGGAAGAATTGGGAGGAGATAGATGAGCTGGGGCACAAGGGAAAAAGGGGCAGAAACATTTATTGTTCGTGAAGGGCACATTCTGGCGGAACATGTGACCGAAGTGTTCCGGGACCTAGTGGTGTCTGACCCAGGGTTAGCTAGGGTGCGTCTCACCTCCCTGAGCACACTTTTCCGGGCCTTAGGGGGTTCTGCTGTGGGGAACCCCATCCAGTGGGTGATTTGACAGCTAGAGACTGTGGGGCTGACCCCAGAGGACCTGAGTGCTGAGTGGGTAGCCATGGCAGCGGTGTGTCGATTGGCACAGTGGGAGGTCCCTCGGACCTTCTGTCTGTCGCCAATAAACTCACCTGCAGTGCTCATGCACTGGAGGGCGCAGGTCGAGTTGATGGCTCTATTACAAGATAGTCAGCGCCGGGCCTTTCTGGGGGAGGTTCACCTCAGCTCTAGTGAGCAGGGGAGTCCTCCAGCCAAAGCAGGAGTTTTCTGTAGGTTGGGGGCTCCAGTTTGCACACCAGAGTCTCCCCGGCCCATGGGGCAGGTAGGGGTGTTTAGCTCCAAGGGTTTTCCTCCCAGGTCCGTTCCCTCCCTTATGTCCCTTCCGTGTACCAGTCCTACCCGGGCACTAGCAGGTCTAGGGTCTAGAAGTTCACCTCTGTCTGTGGGGGCACGGGGATCGCAGGCGACGGGGAATTCATCAGGGAGTAGGGGAGTGGAGTCCCGATTGTGCATGGATCTGCCAGAGGCCTTCGATAGCCACATGCACCTGGATAGATCCCTAAGCAAGTTGGGAATGCCTCCCCGGACACCCTTGGGGGATTTCTTACGGCTAAGGTTCAATGTAAACAAAGAAACGCTATCTTCAGCTAACGTGTTTTGGTAAAGAACTATTTAAACAAAAATGTAATAATTTATACGTTGAAACGACGCATATACAAAGTCGACTTGCTAATAATTTATCTTCGTGTACCAGAAACAAAAATCTGGCTGATTGATCGATCAGGTGAGTTTCCCAAAAGAGTGTATTTTGTTTGCTATGAAATGGGATGTTGAATAAACACTAGACTCATTTTAAAACGATATAGATTATTTCTATTGTTAACTGCCAATATTCTTTAGGTAATCAGATACAACAAATTTGCGAGGATCCATTTGATGCTCCTTCTTATGTGTTACGTACATCCCGACACAAACGATACCAGAAGAAAGACACTATATGGGAAACGATTTCTGCGCAAATGAGAGAAGTTGTAAAAATTGACCGATTTTGATTCATTAGTAAATTGATTTTTATATTGATTGTTGTCAGTATTGAATTTCTACTATATAACATTTGTTTGTTTTAATCTGTTTGAAAGACAACAAATGCAATCTTACTTCAATAAGAGAGAGGCAGAAGGGACGTTCAAACTTAAAAATCGAGGAATAACTGACAACCACAATGGCATAAAACTATCACAACGTTAAAGGTGCATGAGAAACTAAATTTCCAAATCTTTTGTTAAACCTTGTTAAAACCAGTTTAAGAATAATATGAAATGGAAACACAGACACGCTGATAGACTGGAAGTACTCGCATGGATAAACCGTTAACCAACAGATGCGTCGCAACCGGTGTCGCTCTGTTTGGAGCTAATTTTTGACCATGTTGTTTTGTATATTTAATGACTTTCAAGTTTTGAACATTGATAGACTATTTTGCCTTTATTTTGTTTTAAATGAAAATAACAGGCTATCCTTAAGAAGTTTAAACTTACACCTATTTCCAGGAGTAGCTTGACTACCTTCATTTAATGACAAAAGTGTTTCATCGACAAAGACGCGGTCATTTACAACCTGAACAGGAACCTGGCAATGTACAATCTGGAAACACGCATATATACACACATAAAAATAGTAACGACCAAACCTGCAATAAGAAAACAAATTATTATCTGAAACAAAGAATGTAACATTGTAAACTGAATCAAGGTCTTTAAAAACTTCAAAGGTCTGTCAAAATGTTTTGACTATATAAACTCTAACTTTCATTCTTTATCGATATCCATGAAGCTTATATATTATTTATGTTTCTCTCTGTTTGCAATAACTTGCTTCCATTTTTCGAATATGAAGAAGTTGAAGGAAAACCATTATTTAGTTTGGTCTAATTGGTTTTGTGTTTAAAGGATAAAATCTAAAATAAAAATAGATAAAAAATAAGAAAAAAATTTAACCAAAAAGATTGGTATTTCATTTTTTTCGATTTCAAAAATAATCATTCAATTATCCTTTCGAATTATTTGATGATAATTATTACACATATTTACGCGCGAAAAACGCCCTCTTACATGTAGTAATAGTTATGCATCAAAACATCAATGCACATAAGAACAAACTGTAAAAAAGTTAAAAAAATGCTGAACCCAGCAGAATGGCAAAACCTAAAAATGTCACTTAAGACTGAATGATTACTTCACATATGGGACCAATCAGAAGTCAACATCTCCTCTCATGATTTCATCCAATCAAAGTGGGGAAAAGATTCAGTTTTATGTAAACAAAAATATCTTGAGATTTTGATGGAAGGGATAGGTGGGGACAAGCACTTATTCATTGAATATAAGAGTACTTGCAGTAGCTCAAGGCTAGTTCGAAGCCTATTACAATTTATACATAAATCATGTTTCAAATACTTAGAAATTTTAAAAACGTATGTGACACTACATGTTAACAGCCGTGTATACTTCATTTACTACATTTTCAATATTTTCATTATATGCATTTGCTTTTATAATAGCAACAGCTTCATAAAGTTTTTCACATTTTTTTTAAATTCAATAGACTGAACAACATCACTATTATCAGTAACAGAATTTGAAATAATAGATCCTGATTTTTGTTCAGTCACTAGTGATGCAAAGTAACTTTTAATTTGAGTAGGATTTAGTCATTCCTTCATTTTAAACATTATTTCTCAATTTGTTTCCGCATTATTTTCTCAGTTCATCTGACGGCGCAAAATAATTTCTCACAATTAAAACATATCTCATTTGAATATGTTTTCACTTTTGGTGAACACCGAATATTTGTCCTTTTGCCTTTTAGAGCCTATGTCTTATTTATCATAATACTTCTTGTATCTGACTGTGTAGCTGCACTCACTGTTTGAATCAAATTTATTTGGGTATCCTGAAAAGATTCAGACATAGACGCATAGACTTCAACTCCTGTATCTAATCCAGATTTGTTTGTTCTATATGAATTATTTCCAACAAGAATATGCTTTTCCAGATTTGTTGCTCTACTAAAAGCTTTGTTACAGGAAAGATCGGGACAACAGAAAAAGTTTTCATTTTGACTGTCACATGCACTGCATTCTCTTGAATATTTGAGGGTTCATTTGCTGAGTGTTGAATATCTATGGATGAATGTACTGTTGTAGGATTAGGAACCTTCCCGGCTGTTTAACTACTTGTGAAGGGTTCATGGACCTAAAACATCAAATATATATTGTTAAATATTCGTTGAACAAACTATTTCATATATAATAAGCATTCTGAGTGTATTTTTAAGCAATAACCACATTATAAGGCCCCCAACAAGCCTCAGTGTAAAAGTAAAACTTAAACTTGATTTGTAACTAACATTTATACATATATGTTGACAAACCCTAAAAAAGAATTAAGAATTCTCACAGAAAAAAGCAGGAAAACTGTTGTGTGACTGACAGCTAGACTGACAGATTGATTGACTATGTTTCTGGAAAAACAGAGGACGCTTACCCTACCTGGTCTATGCTCTCAGTATATATATATGTAATGGTAATAAATGTTTATCAAGATTGATGTTAATATTCTTAAAAAGTGGCATGCAAGGGTTTTTTTCAAGATGAAAAGGGTCGATCATTTATAGGTTGAGGCAAGGAAAGTGTACTTTCCATGATCATCACTCAGGATACAATTTGTTATGTTTGGATTATGAATGCCAGCTCATAAATGTTCTATGTGGTGTACATTGAAAGTCCATGCTTAATCCGGATAGGTTTGTAAAATCGAGGGATAATTTGGAAAACATAACAGAAGTTTCACAATTTTTTTCATTGCATCCTTTTTGTACAATTTTAATTAACCTAATTCTAACACTTACCTCCATATTAAACACCCTTTTTTTAGAAAGGTTTTGGTCAGATATTCCTGATGTTCGTATAAGCTGTCCAGAACTAACTTGATAAGCCTTTATTGCAACAATTCCATTTTCAGTGAAAGCAAAATTGTTTAATACCCTTATTCCAGGAATTTTATACTTAATCTTAGGCTCAGGAGCCTGATCAATAGAAACAACACAAATATTTGTTCCTTTAACACCTCCATAGCTTTCAAGGGCTTTTTGCATGTCTCCTGCATTTAGAACATTGTGTCCTCCATTTGCATACCTATATATATGCAACCTGTGGGATCATGTTTTACTGTCACACAAGTCTTTCTCTGACTGAGCCTCACTAACATTGAATTCTTTGATTCTTCAGGGGAATGTTGGGATATTCTGCTGGATGAAGCTTAAGGTTAACACATTGGTAAAATGCACCATTATCGCTTTTCAGATAAAATTCTTCCAAAGACTAATTGTTACACTTGAGTTTGTCTAACACCCTTGTGTCCCATTTTCAAGTTTGTGACTGTAACAGTTGAGATCTAACTTATCTGATGATTCTGACCTTGTAACTGAACATAAAATGTGCAAACTAAGACCTTTCTTTCCAAAAAATTCTGACTGAGTCTCACGGAATTGTACAGACAAAAACTTCATTGCCCAATCCATAATGATCAAACTCTGATTAGATGTTAAATTCTTCAAAATATCATTTCTAGCAACATCTTGATACACAGTTCTTAATAGATGTCATTTCCATTCCAATAAATTCTTTGTTGCACTGTTAAGATCAAAGTCAATATCATCTTGTACCGATTCGTTAACTTGAACTTTAGACAGCTCTGTTGTGATAAGGTCAAGAACATTCTCAATGAGACTGCATTTATCACAATTAGCATCATGCTGGTGTTCACAACTAGAAGCAAAGTAAGAAATTTAGGGGTCACTTAAATCATGTGTAGTGCAGTGATATATACAACTATCTAATTTATTCAAATGTAGTTTGTACTCAAATGTAAAAAAACTGATGAATTACATGCAGGCTGTCTTTCAATTTTACCATTCTTTCATGATTTATACCAAAGGTCTCAAGTTTTGTCACCAGTACAAGCAATGTGGCAATTGCTCCCATTCCATCAGACGTTGTATTGTTAAGCCCTTGTAAAGATTTTTGTTTAAATGGTGCAGAATTCTGTACAATGTTGGTCTACTCTATGATTCAAAGTTATTTTCTTCACAATAATTTTGGTAGTTACATATGGTTATTGCATTTATAACATTTCTAATTACTCTTGGCATTTCCATTTTTTCATTTGTCAAGAACTTTAACATAGTTTGTCCAAAACCAATAATGGTCGAGTATAATGGATTTATAACGAATTCAATGAAATGTGTAAGTCTTGGCTTTGTTAATTTAGGTCGGAAAATTTTGGGTGGATTTACAAGGTTTCCTGCCCCCAACAACTAATAAAAGTGTTCAAGCACCATCAATTTTGTGACATATAATTCAGGGATCAATTTTGAAGTTCTAGTTTGGTAAAATTGTTTACAATTAGAGAAAGAATTTGGATTTGTGCTCTTGAGTTACTAGCATTGTAGAAAACATCAATTACGCATCTATTAGTGGAATCAATGGAAACCTCTTTTTGCTGTAAATTATCTAATGGCACATCCTCTTGTCCAGATGCAATAATATTTAAAATTAAGTTAATTGACTCCTGTGTGTTTTTCAAATATTACGATTTTGAACTTTTACTAAGCGTGCTCCATGGTTTTGACAGTTGGCAATTAAGAGGTTCCAATGAATGTGATAACATCTTCATACTTTATCATATCTATCTTTGGTGGTCATTTTTGTTGCCAGCCAGTCCTGGCTTCACACTTTTGTCGCTTGTAAGGATAACTCAGAAAGTCCATCAAATGTGTCTGTAAAGAATAGTTATCAAATTTAATGAGAAGAAAGATACCATTTTTGTGTACAATATATATGTGACATTAATAGTTCAGTGTTTAATATTTCATGATACTTAAAAAAGTGGAAGTGATTTACAAAATTAATCAGAGGCGTTCATGAACCTGTGTAGTTGCCACATCAAGTATATGACAATAACTAGTTAGAACTGTTTAAGTGAACCAAACAAATGTCTTCCCTTCATGTAAATTAGGTAGTTGACTTTGAAGGTCAAAAGTAATTGTCTTACCATGCTACACTCATGCGCCAAATATTAAAAGCATATGTCAAAGGGTGAAAAAGAAAAAAAATGTAAAAACAAAAGATCAAAAGTCAAGGTCACACGAAAAACATGACGAACCATCTCATGATGATACATCCACATGCCAGATCTAAGTGCTAGGTAAAAAGAGAAAAATGTCATGGCCTGGTCAAATGTTTCTTACCAAAAATACATAAAGCTGACTTTGAGGTCAAAGGTCAGGGTCACATGAAGGACATCGTTGTACGATACATGATAATATATTCACCTGCCAAATATTTGGTCACCAAATGGGTGGAATGTATCCCACTCCCATCCCAGGGCGCCGAGCAAACTGCCCGGACAGCAGTGAACGAATTCTTCTCTCGTTTCGGGAGTCCCTTTCAAGTATTCACTGACCAAGGAAGGAATTTTGAGTCCCATCTGTTTGAAGCCATGTGTGACCTACTTCAAATACACAAAAGTAGAACAACCCCATACCGCCCCTCATCCAATGGGCAAGTAGAGCGCTGCAACCGGACCTTGATGGCCTCAGTGCGGTGCTTCGTGGGAAAAAATCAGAAGTCCTGGGATCTGTTCCTTTCGCAATTAGCCGGGGCGTTCCGTGCGTCCGTCAGTAAGAGCACAGGGTTTACTCCAAATCATCTCATGCTTGGGAGGGAGGTCAATCAGCCGGCGGAGTTGATGTTTAAGGGGCCCCAAGGGGGAAACATCAAAGATAGGGAGCAATATGTATCCGACCTAGAGGGGGCGATCCAAGGGGCCCATGAATTGGCCCGTGCCAATCTCAAAGTGGCACAAGAACGTCTCAAAAGGGACTATGACCTCAAGGTGGTGGTCAAGAGGTTTCAGGTGGGGGACTTAGTGTACCAATTGGATAAAACAACCATTAAGGGAAAATGTAAGAAATTAACGCCTTCATGGAAGGGCCCGGGGGTGGTGTTGGAAAGTCTCACGCCCTACCTGTACAGGGTCAAAATGAGGAAGGCTATGGTAGTGGCACACCATGACCGGATTAAGTTGTGTACAGATAGGGAAGTCCCTAATTGGTGTAGAAAATTACAGGCCCAGGTGATATCAGGGAAGAATTGGGAGGAGAAAGATGAGCTGGGGCACAAGGGAAAAAGGGGCAGAAACATTTATTGTTCGTGAAGGGCACATTCTGGCGGAACATGTGGCCGAAGTGTTCCGGGACCTGGGGGTGTCTGACCCAGGGTTAGCTAGGGTGCGTCTCACCTCCCTGAGCACACTTTTCCGGGCCTTAGGGGGTTCTGCTGTGGGGAACCCCATCCAGTGGGTGATTTGACAGCTAGAGACTGTGGGGCTGACCCCAGAGGACCTGAGTGCTGAGTGGGTAGCCACGGCAGCGGTATGCCGATTGGCACAGTGGGAGGTCCCTCGGACCTTCTGTCTGTCGCCAATAAACTCACCTGCAGTGCTCATGCACTGGAGGGCGCAGGTCGAGTTGATGGCTCTATTACAAGATGGTCAGCGCCGGGCCTTTCTGGGGGAGGTTCACCTCAGCTCTAGTGAGCCATCCCAGGCGAGTTCCTCCAGTGAGCAGGGGAGTCCTCCAGCCAAAGCAGGAGTTTTCTGTAGGTCCGTTCCCTCCCTTATGTCCCTTCCGTGTACCAGTCCTACCCGGGCACTAACAGGTCTAGGGTCTAGAAGTTCACCTCTGTCTGTGGGGGCACGGGGATCGCAGCCGACGGGGAATTCATCAGCAGTTTGAAGATGCCACTCAGCACCGGTTTCACCAGCTGGTGACTCACCCCAGTGTGTCCGCCCTTGGAGAGGTGGGGGTGGATTTCACGGTTGAGGAAAGATTGCAGGCCCGCCAGATCTCGACCTAGAGTCGGGCGCTCCAGTCGTGTCGCTTTAACCAGCCTGTGGTTTTGCACATAAGAGGCGACCGACTGGACCGGGTTCACGCCCGGGCTCATCGTGAGGTCTTGATGGTGATGACGGGCCTGGCAATCAATCCGGTGCAACTCATCCACCTTCATTGCTTCCAGGGGGGGGGATAGACCAGGTGAGGGAGTGGCAGAGCTCCTTCTGCAATGCCTATTTTGGTTTTGGTTTTGGAATGGGCGTCCATTCCTTCAACACCGAGCAGAAGGACGCCGTGAGGATGGTACCACCGCATCGAATCCTCTTGGAGAGTGATGCACCTTACTTTTCCCTGCCTAATGCACGACATGGCCACCCTCATTACTTGTTTGAGGTGGCTAAGGCAGTGGGGGAGGTGAGGGCAGAATCTCCACGGGAAATACTGCGGTTGGCACGCCTCAATGGTGGCCGTCTGTACGGAGTGACCACGTAGGCTGGCGTCTGTCCCCCTGTGTAAATATTTGGAACAAGAAGAGCCCGTTGGCTACCATTAATGATTGATTGATTGTTGGTTGCTTAACGTCCAGTGGCAAATATTTCATGCATATTCAGGACGAGAACAAGTTAACAATAAATACAATAGGTAGGTTCTGTAATAGGGGCTTCCGGGGTTAAGGTCGGAGAAATTTAGACTGCCACGGGAAATGAGGGTATATTGGATAGGAACAGAAATTTAGCCTTACAACAGGTCACCTACGGACCCCTCAAAGAGTTGTTGCAAGGGTTCTTAACGTGCAAAGAGCGTGGCCCTCTCTTTACACGAGGCATCGGATTTAACGTCCCCATTCTGACCGGACGTGGCTGCAAATTTGTACATCCCGCACAGCCAAACGGACGCCCCACTTTAACAAGGGTTTTACTGCCGGTCGGAGGAAGACCAATGGTGACCATACTTCTATTCCCCAGTCACCCTTGGGGGTCTACCATTAATGAATTTAGAGCCTGTTGGCTACAGTTAATGAATTTAAAATTGAGTTTCTACAGTTAATGAATTTAAAATTGAGTTTGTATATAGTCTGCTCCAGGGGAAAATTACTAGGGGGTTCCATGGTCCTAGTGTTATCGGGGGGTTTCCGTTTGTAGTAATTTAAGGGTCCCCATGTTTATTGTACCCCACCCCCAACCCCTTTTTTATCCACAATGTGTGATCGCCACCGGAATTGACCCCCTTTCCCCTCTTTTGATTCACTCCTTTTTTATAAAGTCAGAGGGACTGTAGTACCTCGGGGTAGGGTCGGTGGTGCTCCACTGGAGGAGGAGACAGATCCGGAAGACAGAGAGCCTCGTTTCGGATCTGTCAATCGAAAAACTGGAAGCCGAAGCACACACGCTGACAAGTCCAGCTGATTCAACTATTAGTAATAATAGTAATCGTTAAGAAGCCTAGTTTAGTCAAGGTAAGTTTATAAAAAGCTTACATTACTTTATCAAAGCTTTAAAACATTATGTTAACAATTATGAACATGGAAACTTTTCTTTTATTGGTAAAGAATAGTATATAATTTCATTAAGTCGGAAATAGTGATCTCCAATAGACCACTTTCGAGTTTGTCCTTCACCGGTAAAAAACTCGTAAATGTGCGCGCCTTTATGACGTCATTTACCAGATAGAGGGGGTCGCCTGTATCCCTGCACTATTAACGTTCATCAAGCGTCTTAGATATCGTCATTGTGCAGGATGAAATAGAAATAATGTTTGTTCCGTAGGTACTTAATCACAATTCCCTAATGACAGCGACCCCAAGGGTGACTGGGGAATAGAAGTATGGTCACCATTGGTCTTCCTCCGACCGGCAGTAAAACCCTTGCTAAAGTGGGGCGTCCGTTTGGCTGTGCGGGATGTAAAAGTACGCAGCCACGTCAGGTCAGAATGGGGTCGTTAAATCCGATGCCTCGTGTAAAGAGAGTGCCACGCTCTTTGCACGTTAAGGAACCCTTGCAACAACTCTTTGAGGGGTCCGTAGGTGACTTGTTGCAAGGCAAAATTTCTGTCCCTATCCAATATACCCTCATTTTCCGTGGCAGTTTAAATTTCTCCGACCACAATCACAGACGCCTCTATTACAGAACCTACCTATTGTATTTATTGTTAATTTGTTCTCGTCCTGAATATGCATGAAATATTTGCCACTGGACGTTAAGCAATCAACAATCAACCTAATGATAGCAGTGCTGATTGTCAATTATGAGAATTTAATTTGCCGAATATTTCGTGCAATATAGCATCATAGTTTTTCAACCACTCGCTTAAAATGGGAACGGAAGTGACGATGCCCCTAAACGCACGAATGATGTTCACTAAAACCAAAGTTTTTGACGGAAATGCATCGAACTCGAAAGTTGTCTATTCTATTGTCTCATGAATACATCTAAATATCAAATCTAATCATAATGCATATGTCGATGCATTAGTAATACATTATAACAGTAATGCAATGAACTGTTAAATACCAAATTTAAATAAGCATAATTAAAAATAACATATACATGCAAAGCAAGAACCGACGTGCAAACAAAGCATAAAGCACTTTCTAAAGCAGACAATTCAATAAGCAAAACGCACATAAATTCAACATAACATAACCTACCTCACAGGTATTTGTGATGGCTTGAAATACAAATAGTAAAATCACATCGGGTTGATGCCAACATGGTTTGTCATCAATATGGTAGATACCTGCAGTACAAATATTAAATTTATAACTAACCTAATCTGCTTATCAAAATAAGATAGTTGATATCTTTATCAATTTATGACTTCATTTAATATCTGAAATTATTATTAAACATTCATTCTATAAGATTCAATAGTTTAATCCAATTTACTGAAATTTAGCTGTTTTATATAATTAACCGTATTTAACCCTAAGAGCACAAGTATTAAAGAGATTTAAAGTTCTTTTAAGTTTTCTATTATTACACTTACATATCATATCTTCACATCATTCAAACATGCATTTATTCATAACATTCACAAATCATGCATACATATAATTATAAGGATAGATAATTAATATATTAGTATAAGAAGAACAACTGACCTTATAAATACGAAAACCAAACTCCAAATAAAATATAATATTACAATTTACTAGACAATGAAAATGGTGTCCATCACACAAAAAGTGACCATGTAGAAATGTAAAGTTCCCGCCAAAGAATTGACCACTAATCAATACCAATAAAACCAAATTGAAACATCTGATAAAAGTCAAACCTGAGCGAACCTGAAATTTACACTCCGTATAGTTTAACCATGCAATAATATAATACTACAGTATTAATTAAAATATCTCCTGAAATAATAAAGTTAGATTAAAAATATAGAAATAACTAAACTTATATATAAAATACATATATTCTAAAATTACACTTTACCACATAAATTACTGTAAAAAATATCCTTGTATAGAAAGAAATTGAGGGATTATTTGACATTTAAACAAGGAAACTAGGAAATATTAGTTTCAACAGTTTCTAAACGGTCAGTTTGGATCTTTAATGATACAAGCGTCCACTAAATTGCTACTTCATCGATGTTATTCCTTCAACTAGGGTACATTTGATAGCAAACGTGTCCAGAGACAGTAGAACAACTTGTATTTGATAATATTACTTTTTATGTAGCTTTTTCTACACTTCCAATGCCCTTACAGAAAGCCGAGTCCTTGCACAGGTCAATTGTTCTGTAAATTGCCAAACTTAAAGGTTTGACAGCCGTCCCCTAGTTTAGGCATGGTCTCTCTTGTTGACAGAAAACACCTTTGTCACTTTACACGTCTTTGCAGATCTTTGGGCTGCAGCAAGAGCAGACACCATCATTGAAATTTTTGTCCAAACTGCCATCGTCCTTTTGTTGCTGATAGCTCAGCTAAATGTTTCATTGATGACTCAATAAGTTTTCTCCACTTCATCTTGGAGGACACTTATTTCTGCCTCAGACAAAATGGTGGTGTTTGTATCATCTATCATTCTTTATTGACTTTTTGTGTGATGAATATAAAATAAGATAAATAGTGAAAGATATTCTTCAACAAGACATTTTAGTGTTTAGCTGCTTGCAAATTCTCAGTATTATCAAATTGCACACATTTTCATCTGATGAGTAAAACAAATAAAGATTTTTTTAAAGTTTGTTTTCATAAAGTTTTCGGTTCAATTTTGTAATAGGCCTTGAATATTTGAAACTCCCCCAAAATGCAGTGCAACATGTAAATCAACACTACAAGATTTACTGAATCCTGAAAATTAATTTCTGAAGGCAATGTATCATGTGCAGCCTCAGGTTTGGATAGCTGAAAAAATGAAGTTTTTATTGGAGGATCAATTCGAGATGATATCATTTCACCTTCCACTTCAACATCTGTTAACAAACCTCATTCCTGGAAACAGTCTGGTCAGTTAGTTGTAGTGACAAATTTGAAGAAGGTAAAAAGACAAGTGTCTGGAGATTTTTCTTGTTGAACACATTTGGATGGTTTAACTTTTGTTGGTAACACAACTGTATCCTGTGTGACTGTCTGGTCAGTAAGTTGTGGTGACAAATTTGAAGAAGATAAAAAGACATTATCTGGAAATTTTTCTAGTTGAGCACACGTGGATGTATACCTGGTGATGGTAACTAAACTTCCTCCTGTGTGACTGTCTGGTCAGTAAGTTGTGTTTACAAATTTGAAAAAGATGAAAAAACATTTTCTGGCGATTTTTCTTGTTGAGCACATGTGGATTGTATACCTGGTGATGGTAACACATCATTATTTTGTGCGACTGATTGGTTAGTAAGTTGTGTTGACAAATTTGAAAAAGATGAAAAAACATTTTCTGGCGATTTTTCCTGTTGAGCACATGTGGATTGTATACATGTTAATGGTATCAAAACTCTCTACTGTGTGACTGTCTGGTGAGTAAATTGTGTTTACAAATTTGAAGAAGATGAAAAAACATTATCTGGAAATTTTTCTAGTTGAGCACATGTGCATTGTATACATGTTAATGGTAACAAAACTTCCTCCTGTGTGACTGTCTGGTCAGTAAGTTGTGTTTACAAGTTTGAAAAAGATGAAAAAACATTTTCTGGCGATTTTTCTTGTTGAGCACATGTGGGTTGTATACCTTGTGATGGTAACACATCATTATTTTGTGCGACTGATTGGTTAGTAAGTTGTGTTGACAAATTTGAAAAAGATGAAAAAACATTTTCTGGCGATTTTTCCTGTTGAGCACATGTGGATTGTATACATGTTAATGGTAACAAAACTTTCTACTGTGTGACTGGCTGGTGAGTAAATTGTGTTTACAAATTTGAAGAAGATGAAAAAACATTATCTGAAAATTTTTCTAGTTGAGCACATGTGGATTGTATACATGTTAATGGTAACAAAACTTCCTCCTGTGTGACTGTCTGGTCATTTAGTTGTGTTGACAAATTTGAAGAAGATGAAACAGTAGTTATCAAAGAGGGACGAAAGATACCAGAGGGACAGTCAAACTGTCAAACTTATCAAAGGTACCAGAATTATAATTTAATACGCCAGACGCGCGTTTCGTCTACACAAGACTCATCAGTGACGCTCAGATCAAAACAGTTATAAAGCCAAACAAGAACAAAGTTGAAGAGCATTGAGGACCCAAAATTCCAAAAAGTGGAAAAAAATATTTTCTGGTGATTTTTTCCTGTTGAGCACATGTGGATTGTATACATGTTAATGGTAATAAAACTTCCTCCTGTGTGACTGTCTGGTCAGTAATTTGTGGTGACAAATTTGAAGAAGATTAAAAGATATTATCTGGAGTTTATTCTTGTTGAACACATATGGATTGTATACATGTTTTGGTACCATAATTGTATCCTGTGTGACAGTCTGATCAGGAAGGTGTGCTGACAAATTTGAAGGAGATAAACAGTCATTATCTGGAATATTTGCTTGTTGGACACATGTGGATGGCATAAACGTTGTTGGTAACACCTTCAAGTCCTCTTACTCTGGTGTTTGTATATCTGACGAACTGAACGATGTTTCCATACGTATTCGTTAAATACTTTATCCTGTTATCTGACTAGAAAATGTAGAACAGCATGTATTTTGTCATTAAGTCACAATTATTTTTTGTGGTGAAAAAATAAATTTGTCGTTTATAGTATGAAGGGGTATCGTTCGACGGTTTCTACTTGGAAAACAAGGTATTATCCGTAGCGCTGACTAGGGTTGTTGATTTTCCCACTATCTAGGATGAACTTTACACATTATTAATCAATGTAATACGGATCAAAATCCGGAATACATCACGGGACTTAATATGTTCAGTAAACAGCGTTAGAAGCCCTGTTAGGTAACATCTATTTTAAATAACGGTAAAAAGTAGCCTGTGCATTTTTAACACGTCTATCTGCTCTTCCTCTTTCCTGCAAATACTGACTTACTTTCTTGTGGAAAGGTGTGAATAACTTTGGAAACATTATCTAGATCAAAGCTCGTTCTAGACACAGAGGTTGTTAATACTAATTGTATTCAAGGATTATGATTTCAAAAATCGTCTAGAGTAGTTGCAATAATTTCCAAATTTTGAAATAAAACACTGAATAGCAAGATGTTTTTTTTTATATCTTCCTCGCCAAAAAGATGTCTTATGTATCTCGCGGTATGACTCATATATAACATAGGTATGAACATTAATGTGAACGATGGATTGTTGATACAGTTAAATATTCATATGAACATGCAAATACAGAAACTCTACAGTCAGTAAGAGCTCATTATACCAGAAAGCTATCAACTTCTCAAGCTTTATTCAATGAACTTTCCTCTCCGAAAATTTAAAAAGCAGCTCATAGTCAAATGAGACAACATACACCTCATATTATTCGAAGGATGTACCAGATTTAGAATCTCGTTTTGCAAAAGCGACAATTTTGCATACGGCTTACCGAAAACAAAAGAAGAATTAAGGTAGATATTTTTTATTTACTAGTCACCACCACCTTTATGATAATGCTGCAAATTCTTTGCATATGTTGTTCAGACAGGTAAGTACAGATTTTGATATAAACTAGAGTTTAAGGTAAACACCTTGTTTATGATTAATTTGTACTTGCCTGTCTGACCTTCCCCACCTGAGGAACTTACTTTTTTCATAACAGGTAATGTTTAATCTGGGGTTAAATCGAACAAACCTATAATCGTGCAAAAGTAATGCTTGTCATAATTCAAATTCGCGCAATTGTACATGGAGGGTGTCTAAGGTGATTACAGACGGAATCATACAATATATTTAAATGACATCGAGACTCTCTTTACACAGTTTTCACTAGATTATTAATCCAGAGGATTGCAGTTTTTCTTTGTGGTTGTCTGATCGCTGTTATTTTATTGAATGTGATAAAACAACTAAATCGGGTATGACTTCGACGTGAATTGTTTCACACATTGGCCCTTTGCATGTTAGTAGGAATTTGGTTGTCTTTTGTCACAAACCATTCATTTTTCTCTCTGTTGTATCCCGATCTGATTTCCAGATGACGAATAACAATGTCATAAGGTTGATTTTTGTCTTCAGATATTAGCATTTCAAAATAAGCCCACTCAAAAATATAAATTGTCTTTTGTATATTTAGCCATCGGTAGTTTCATTTAACACTACTTTTAGCAGATTCATAATAAGAATGAGGGAAAAGATTTTTTACATTTTTCCTTGGATACTTCTTTTTGGTTTCTAAAATTAGAAATGATCCATCGTATTTCGTGTGATTGGTACAAATACTGAAGTAAAACTATCATCATAAAGGAAACAAATTTCAAGAAGAACAAATACTCTATGTTTGCATGGATATTTCTTTTTTGAAATCTCCTGCGATTTCTACCCCAAAGGGTGACTGGGGAATAGAAGTATGGTCACCATTGGTCTTCCTCCGACCGGCAGTAAAACCCGTGCTAAAGTCGGGCGTCCGTTTGGCTGTGCGGGATGTACAAATTTGCAGCCACGTCCGGTCAGAATGGGGACGTTAAATCCGATGCCTCGTGTAAAGAGAGTGCCGCGCTCTTTGCACGTAAAGAACCCTTGCAACAACTCTTTGAGGGGTCCGTAGGTGACCTGTTGCAAGGCTAAATTTCTGTCCCTATCCAATATACCCTCATTTCCCGTGGCAGTCTAAATTTCTCCGACCTTAATCCCTTAATCTATTACAGAACCTACCTATTGTATTTATTGTGAACTTGTTCTCGTCCTGAATATGCATGAAATATTTGCCACTGGACGTTAAGCAACCAACAATCAATCAATCCTGCGATTTCTCGTCCTGAACATGCATGAAATATTTGCCACTGGACGTTAAGCAACAAACAACCAATCAATACCTAAATTTTATATAAGTCACCCACATTTAAACCCAAAATATGTACATATACATACAAAACGTCTACAATATATAAAATATTTCTGTGGTTATAACAGTTAAAAAACAAACATCGTTTACAAAGTGAGTCGTCATTCATATGAAAAAGCGTATCGGTTGGACGGGTGAAATGATCATTCCACTTATGTATCAGCCGCATCTGTAAGGTTTTGCGACTTATTTACAGGTGGAGAGATATGTTTATTTTTGGAAAAAGACGCTATCAGCGGCATGTTTCTTATACCATTGACCAGAACTTACGGAAGTCGATTATTGCCTCCGCCTACCGCACTCGGTTTCATATTTACTATTTTTCATACTAACTGGAATCTGCTTGTATTACGCTACACACGAACAAAGTGTTGTAGTCGGACGGGAACCAGTTTACATACAATTTTTTATTTCCAAAAAGATATCTTGACCTGTCCATATGTTTTTTGTTATTAAATGGTATTTGGAGCTATCCCTTTGTTATATTTTTCATATTTATTCGAGCTTTCACTTTTATGCACATGTCTTACAATCGGTATGTATACATGATAAATAGATCCGTTTTGTTATGGTGTTGGACTTTTTACCCTCCAATGATCAGCAATCGCTAGACAAAATAGTTCTCCTAAATAATGTCAGCCTTTCATGCCATTTCAACTTTACAATCATTAAAAAAAGTGAAAATCGGAATCATTTTGATATCCATTGGATAGAAACTGGTCTTTATCCAGATTTACGAAGATTTTAAAAATCGAAAATTAGTAATACGGTTATACCCACGCGGTGCGTATGAATCTTTGTTTACAAAACAGGATTTCGGAACGTCTCTAGTTTTTAGATCGTAAGTCACGATAAACCCAAACTGAAAGTAAACAGTTGTTTGTAAGACGCAGGATTACTCACCATAAACAAGCTGAAACGTTCAGTATGGCATATATTTTAGGTTACGGACGGTCCCATTCATTTAAAAAACAATGTGAAAGTAGACGATGGGATTATTTCAGGTTTGGGGAACGAGTAAATTATCACAAAGTTCATTTCTCGACGACCTCAAAATGTCATCATGTCGATGGTACAAATCGATTTTTACTGTTTACTGTCGCTTCTCATGTTTTGTATTTAAACGGTCGTTTATTTTTAAACCCGAACCAGGCATATGCATTCTGTAATTGTGCAAATCTTCGTTCTTTGGTCAATTGGCTTATTGATAGTTGTATCAATTTCAACTCTTACATTATTTTTTTTTTAGATATATTTGCATTACATATGCAATGGCAGTACCTTTCCAATAACTATTAATGTGTTGTGTCTAAATTAAAGTTGTAACACTTTATAGTGACTGGAAAGGGTAGAAAAATTCATCAGATGAGAAAAGGATGAAGATACTTCAAACGGCACCGAATCATTAGATATTGCATCTTATAAAAAGAAACTGAGATTTGGATAGTTCCACTTCAAGGTAAAAATGTTTATCTCTTGTGAAATGAAATAAAAAAAATATTGTAACACTGTAGTTAATTAATTAAGATACTTTTACGTGTATTTCTGTATTGGCCTTATTATTGGTTCTCGGCCAGCAGTCAAACGGCACCGAATCATTAGATATTGCATCTTATAAAAGGAAACTGAGATTTGGATAGTTCCACTTCAATGTAAAAATGTTTATCTCTTGTGAAATGAAATAAAAAAAATATTGTAACACTGTAGTTAATTAATTATTGGTCCTCGGCCAGCAGTATTGGCCTTCCGCTTCACCTCAGACCAATACACCCAAGACATGGACCAATAACAAGGCCAATACAGAAATACTTACGCAATGAAATTATAGAATGACAGTATGGTTCAATAGCGGGAATCAGCCCCTCAACTACTTTTTACATAAATATTAACTTCTGGCTTCAAAGCTTTGTTCGTCTTGTCTGGAGATTTTGCTGTAGTTCCAGTTCAGCAAGCATTTTAGACACGTATCCCGTCCATCCACTTTTGACTTGTAATCTCTGGTGATAGATTTTGCCGCTTGACATTGTATCCCTTCAAGCTTGTTTTTTTTTTTGTTACCGTGTAGGGGTCCCATACTATGGCTCCATATTAAATTATAAGATCCATTCTTAAAGATCTAGATCATTGTTCTTATCTGACACAAATTTCAATAACTGGAATGCTACCCAAGTTGAATATATGATGACCCACGAGAACAGCATTATCACTATTGAAATTGTGTTTAATACCATGATTGTTCAATGTCATTAACTTAAATGGAGACAGACATTTGACCTGAAAGACATGAAAGGTGGTGTGGGAGTGCAAAATCAAAAACTAACTGACTATGATATATGGTTAAAGAATGAATATCAATTACATGGGTCAACATGGTCAAGGGCAGTGTTGTTATAAAATAACAATATGGCAGAGAAGTGGTTTCAAGTTTCATATAAAGCGACATGACTGACATGAAATAAAATATCGAAGGAGTATCCCTATTTGTCTAATCTTCAAGGTGAAATAAAACTAGTAAAACAATATTATACTATTGTCTAAATATACAGAAATATAATTTGCTTCAAGTAACAGAAATTACTAGGTCACTAGTAACTTATTTAATGAGTATGTGGGGTATAAGAGCTTGCTAACAACAGCCTCTTCATAATCATTTGGTTTGAAAAGGATACTAGTAGTCTATATTCTTGATTTAGAAAAATGTAATTGTAAGAAAAAAATCACATTACTTAGAATACTTTAGATCATTCAGGTAGTGTTTATTTATATGTACAAAAGAACAGCCAGTAGTCATTGGATATTGTAGATCATTCAAATAGTCTTGACCTTTTTATTAGTACAAAAGAACAGCCAGTAGTCATTGGATATTGTAGATCATTCCGGTAGTCTTGTCCTATTTATTTATACAAAAAAACAGCCAGTAGTAATTGGATACTGTAGATCATTCAGGTAGTCTTGACCTATTCATTTGTACTGAAAAAACAGACACATATACGAATATCAATTATATGCTTACGAGACATGTTGCAATGTTAAACTTATTACGACATGTGAAAATCAAGACTTGCATAAAAATATCTCAATATTAGAGACAGTGGCGTCATTTTTTCTCAGAGCTTTCAGCTCTTTGATTGATTAATTCCTGTTGTTTGCATTGTTTTGTCGACATGGCCGTTTTCTACTACTCATACAGTTTTCGGGGTCATCTCGAGAGTTATTTAAATGGCGTCTAGACTAAAGTACACAAGAAATTTTAATATATATATATATATAAATTAGTGTATGCATTGTTTTATGTTTATTTATGACTTATTATATGTGTTTTAGAATGTAATAAAATCAAGTATAAGAATTTGAGTCAAATCATGATTATGACAGCTAGTGCCCTCAAAGTAGAATGATTAAATGTGGTATAATTCTAACGAAGACAAATGTGAAGTTAGTGAGAAAATTTCATGATTTGGCAAATAAATAAAAAATTTATCAATACAGACACGGAAACAATTGATTTTTTCTTCTGTGACAACATCTTCAGGACATTGTTTCGGACTAGTTTTCGCCTTCTTGGTGGATTATTAGTTTCAGTCAGTACCACTGGATCTATGACAAGATCCCTTTCTGTGAGGTTGGAAAGAACCACTCTCCTTTTGTTTATGCATCTTTAAAGGCAACAACAAAATTTCTTGAATACCCGATGATATGTGTTCACTTACAATATAACATTAGAAAAATGTGCATTTATCAATTATTTAATACTATTCATTGTATATTGTAATAATATTTTAGATAGATCTGTTACATGCACTTAATCATCAGAAATTTCAAATTAGCATAATTTAGCAATTAGCTTTTTAAAAAATTCTCACAGAAGTCCTCAACTTCTGACAGCATCTTAAAGATTACAATTTAAGTAGAGCACATATTTATAATTAAATTGTAATTTTGTTTCTGTCTGTAATTGTCAATGAACACTTCCTGTCCTACACAATTTACTAATACGGCCTTTTGCAAATTAGTTCCCTGATAGTGTTGTTTATCATTCGATACCTAATCTCATCTGGCAAGTTGTTATCATCATTTCAAGTTTTCAAACAGGATTGTGGTATCTAGGCCACTTGAAACAAACATCTTTTGTATCTATGGTGCATGGTACAGCCCTAATGTATTTATCACATGAACTTGCGCGAAATGTCCCATGGCACACCTTCATTTCATTCTAACCCCCAAGGGTGACTGGGGAATAGAAGTATGGTCACCATTGGTCTTCCTCCGACCGGCAGTAAAACCCGTGCCAAAATGGGGCGTCCGTTTGGCTGTGCGAGATGTACAAATTTGCAGCCACGTCCGGTCAGAATGGGGACGTTAAATCCGATGCCTTGTGTAAAGAGAGTGCCACGCTTTGAGGGGTCCGTAGGTGACCTGTTGCAAGGCAAAATTTCTGTCCCTATCCAATATAGCCTCATTTCCCGTGGCAGTCTAAATTTCTCCGACCTTAATCCCTTAATCTATTACAGAACCTACCTATTGTTTTAATTGTGAACTTGTTCTCGTCCTGAATAGGCATGAAATATTTGCCACTGGACGTTAAGCAACCAACAATCAATCGATCAATCATTTCATTCTATAAATGTCATATTCCCTTTAACCTTTACCATCTTTACGTTGTTACAGGAGGCAATTGGACTTGATAAGATAAGGGTCCACTTCAGTGACGGCCTCTACTGTGCAAACTGTCATTGATGCATGTGCTCCATCGTCAACAACATTGACCTCTTCATCAGAAGAAACTTCGAACAATTCATCGTCTGTTACTATTACCTACAATTAAAACAATCATATATAAATGTTTCAACATTCTTTCCTTACTAAACAAGAATACTTGATGTGTCCAGTTTTGATTACCGGATTTTCGAAAGAAAGAATATTAATTTAGGGATGTGCAGCGGGCAGTCAGCTGCCAAACAGTGTCCGTTCATTATAAAATCATAGAAGTGGAGAATAATTATTCATCCATTTAATACAAAGATTCATATATATGTTCAATACTTAAGCATTACTGCAACAGTATTGTTGTTTCAGCATCAATAACTGGTCGCATGGAATGAGTTTTGTCCTTCAGCTATAATCTTTAATGCGCAATGTTTTGTTTTAATACCTTTATGACGATTAATCTGATGGTTGCATAATAGTTACAGGAAGTCTACTGGTTTCTCAAATACATTTGAAGATTACCTAAATAATAATAAATTTGACATCTGAATATTTACAAACTAGTACAGCAGATAATACATACAAGCAAACAAACAATTAAGTTTATTCCTAATCACAGCGCCCACAAGGAGCAGAACAATCAACATTAATTTCATACTAATGATAACAATTGATTCAATATGATTAAGAGACAAGCAGAATACAACAAGCACAGTAGTTAGTCTTTGTTAATAATATAACTAGGTAAAGAAAAAGGGGGGGGGGGGGTCACTGGGCATGACTACAACTTGTTATAATTTAAGGTAACTTTCCTTTGAGAGGATAAATTTTTCAATAATTCTCATAGTTTCTGGTGTATGGAAATATCTCTAGTAGACATAAGCCCAAATAAAATGTGATTTAATATCTAAACTACTAAAATTTCCAAACCGTTGTTTTATTTCATTTAAACAGCGGAGACGAATATTTAAGAGTTTATGGCACTGAAGAAGAAAATGACTTTCATCCTCAACCTCGGTATCACACAATTTGCAGAAACGTTCTGATACATGTAATCAGGAAAGAGTTGGTTTTAAAATGAAATGTATGTACTTAAATTATTGATATATTGTTAAACCAGTTAATGCAAAACAAGATTAATTGCTATATGTAAAAAAAAGCTTATATGATGTCAACTTAGAGGGCCACAGCTCTCAATCTAAAAAAGTATCGTATGTACATGAGGGGGAAAGGGTTCAGTGTCCGTATAAAAGATAATGCAACGCCCCTAAGTTTCTGACCCCCATCCATAATACTCTTCACGATTAAGCAATACCAGGCGTTAGAATATGGAAAAGAGCATAAAAAAATAAATCCAACAAAGTTAAGGTACATCTGACTCTTTTTGTAACCTTAGATCAACAACTTTGTTATTAATATTTATTTAATTTTACAAGGATCGACCATTATATCAAGATAACTATAAGATGTAACCTTCAATCGACCTTTTTTTTTAGATAATTGTATTAGATATAACCTTTCATCGGCCACTTTCTTTAATGATAATTCTATAATATTTTACATGATTCAACCATGATTTTTACAGATACTGTATGAAATGTAACTTGAAATTGATAACTTTTTATGCTTGTCATGTTTTGGAATTTTTGTACAGTTATAAGCCATTTGTAAAAGTCTTATAAATTCTTATTTATTTTTTAATAGTTTTTGAGAACACTGGTCAATGATAAAGCTATGAAAAATCAAGAGAGAACAGTTTCCCGCCAAAATTTCAATGGCTAATATCTCAAAAACAAGCACATTGACCCCTATATTTTTGGGCTTTTTTGATTCCTCAATTAATCCCCAATCAATATATACTAGTCTTATGGAAAGCTATTTACTTTAAAACTGAGCAGCGAACGTCCTTTATTGCATTAGATGTAACCTTTAATCGTCCATTTTGGAAAGTTAGCTATAGCAACTTGAGTGTCTGTCTATCTGTAGGTCAAACTGTGTCAGCTGACAATTTTTATATGATTATTAAGCATGGAAGGATTTTTTTTCAAACTTTGAACACTTTTGAAATGCCATAACATACAGATGATGTTTTAAGTTTACTTGAAAAGATGTCTAACAGATATACGGTGCATGTTATCAAATAATCACAAATTTAATTTTAAATAGTGAATCTTGACTTAAGTTTATGTTTATGTTTGATCCTTTGCACTGATGATTATTTTGTTTATACAGTGATAACACAATGAAGAATTGTTGTTTAATGATATGCTAATGATCATATTCTACAATTTGTATTCAATATATAAATTTTTAAAACAATCAACTTTATATCAGTACATCCCGCAATGTCATACACAAATCCCAACATCTAAGTGAATAAGAGACATATGACCAGATGAATAGAAGTTTATACTTATCTAATGAGATATTCTAATTGTAAAAAGGAAATATTTTAAAGAAAGCCATAGTGTGGCTAAAAGATATCTTACCCTCAATGCCTCAAAATGTGAAAATGAGGAAATTGATGTCTTTTCTGTAGGTAATTTCCACAAACTGCTCCCCACGGACAACAGTCAATGCACCTGTACAACTGACTGCTTTCATCACAATCTAGACAATTACGATTATGTAAAAATTCAGTGGACAGAAAACATTCATACAGCTGGTTACTTATATTCTTCCAGTCCTGCAGGCTGCCATCCTTCTTTATTTCATAACGACTCTTACCTTAAAAAGAAATAAAAAACTATTGTAAAACAGGACAGGATGTATACACATCAATTTATTTGGCAATTTGAGCTTGACCTTTGACAACATTTGAAATGTCTGACATACCTGTAATTTCATTGGACCATTCCTCGTCAGACTACCATTGATAATCCGACATCGAACTAATCTGTAAAGAATTTATATCCGATGTTGATGAGCATACCAAGTTCAGTGACATGTTTTAACACAAGTTATGGAGTATGAAATTTCCAAATATTTTCTTTCTCTATTAAAACCGTCTGCAATTTCAATTGGACCCTGATATCATCAGCCTTTATATCAATATACGCTTTTTAGTGATGAGTAAATATAGGTACCTATATATCCTTCAAGTTTTATTATTCTTGGATATAAGTGTTGTTGATGCAGGTATATAAAGAAAGCGCACTTCAGAAAAAGCGTTTTTTATGGCCCCGTAACAAAGTTGTCGGTGCCATAAAGTTTAATCCTTGTCCGTCATTCCGCAACAAACCATTATACGGACTTTTTTTTCTAAACGCCTTCAGATATTGGGCTGATTTTTGGTATGTGAATTAACCATGATGAGTACAGATCAAGCTTTAGTTTCGTTCCGCTCCGCTAATTTTTGCCGAAATTACGGGCTTTGGACGTTAAGAAATTGTTGAATACCACTGTTATACGGACTTTTTTTTCTAAACGCCTTCAGATATTGGGATGATTTTTGGTATATGAGTTAATATCATTCTATTTTTAAATCTAAACAAACCTTTTGCAACATGCCAAACATCAAAGAAGTGAGTGATGTGTGGTGTCTGTACTCTCACATATTTTACAATCTGGACATGCTGGTCAGTTATAAGGGTTTGGACTTGCAGGTTATTGTCTTCGAACTATTTTAATGAGCGTGTCAACCCTTCTTTCTCCATCGCATTGCTTGAACTCACCTCATTACTCTACAAGAAAAATATCTTTATATTAATCATGCTAAATGTCCTGTACCAAGTCAGGAAAATGGCCGTTGTTATATTATAGTTCGTTTCTGTTGTGTCGTAGTTCTCCTCTTATATTTGATGTGTTTCCCTCAGTTTTAGTTTGTAACCCGGATTTGTTTTTTTCTCAATCGATTTATGAATTTCGAACAGCGGTTTACTACTGTTGCCTTTATCTAATATATATTACAATAAGTTAAAAGAATTTTAATATATTTGTATCTCATTGCATACTTGAAAATAATCACAACAAAATACTTATTTTCATACATGCATAATGCAGAACCGCATTAAATCATAATCAAGCACTGTTATTTATTTATTTGTTTGTCTTTTCTAATGAGTATGCATTTTGTTTTACTTGTTACTTGACAGTCTCAAATATGTGCCATGTCTTAGAAGCAATTAAAATTCACTTTAGTATAAATGATCAAATTGTGTTATCACAAATGTTGGCTTAATCTGCCAAGGGTGGAAAGGAGAGAAGTGGATCGTAACCCTTGGCTAGCGAAGATGAGAATCTCAAGTCTCAAGAGATCTGATGAAGGGAAATATACCTGTGTAATAGAGAACACACATTGCAAATTGAATTTTACCTTCAACCTTGGAAGTGCTACAATGTAAGGATGTGAAATTTTAATAAATACATTTTTATAAGAATTATTAAAGCAGTATTTCCTGGAATCTAAGTAATCATATTTTCGCCCCCAAGGGTGACTGGGGAATAGAAGTATGGTCACCATTGGTCTTCCTCCGACCGGCGGTAAAACCCTCGCCAAAGTGGGCGTCCGTTTGGCTGTGCGGGATGTACAAATTTGCAGCCACGTCCGGTCAGAATGGGGACGTTAAATCCGATGCCTCGTGTAAAGAGAGTGCCACGCTCTTTGCACGTTAAGAACCCCTGCAACAACTCTTTGAGGGGTCCGTAGGTGACCTGTTGCAGGCTTAATTTCTGTCCCTATCCAATATACCCTCATTTCCCGTGGCAGTCTAAATTTCTCCGACCTCAATCCCAGACGCCTCTATTACAGAACCTACCTATTGTATTTATTGTTAATTTGTTCTCGTCCTGAATATGCATGAAATATTTGCCACTGGACGTTAAGCAACCAACAATCAATCAATCAATCAATCATATTTTCGTTAGCCAAGGGTTACGATCCACTTCTCTCCTTTCCACCCTTGGCAGATTAAGCCAACATTTGTGATAACAATGTTGCGCCATCTATCGGTAGATTAAAGTCACGCCCATTCCAAATACATTCTTGACCAATGGTAGCACTTGAACTCTTCAATTTGGTGGTAAAAACACGGAAGCGTCTAGATTCTACACACTTGGTGAAGCAGGAAACGAAAATATACGTTGACATTCGTGCATTTGTGTAAGAAACATACATAGGAACTTCTATTAGTTGATTAAAACATTCATTTTTTTTGTGGGTATATAGGAATCACCCTGTCCGTCTATCTGTCTGTCCATATGTCTTGTAAGCACAACTCTTCCTTAAGGGATTGACCACTATTGACGAAACTTTAATAAGTTGTAGTGCACAACCTTAGGATGTGCATGAAGGAAGATATTTCTGGTTTTAATATGGCAAAAAATATCAACAGATCTTGAAAGCGCAACTACTCCTTAACAGATCAATCAATATTGATGAAATTTTACACAGTTGTTATACACAGTGTTAAAACTTTCAAATTATTAATCTCAATAAAACATACATTTTGGAGTTGAATATAAATCTTCCCCCCAAGGGTGACTGGGGAATAGAAGTATGGTCACCATTAGTCTTCCTCCGACCGGCAGTAAAACCCTTGCTAAAGTGGGGCGTCCGTTTGGCTGTGCGGGATGTACAAATTTGCAGCCACGTCCGGTCGGAATGGGGACGTTAAATCCGATGCCTCGTGTAAAGAGAGTGCCATGCTCTTTGCACGATAAGAACCCTTGCAACAACTCTTTGAGGGGTCCGTAGGTGACCTGTTGCAAAGCTAAATGTCTGTCCCTATCCAATATACCCTCATTTCCCGTGGCAGTCTAAATTTCTCCGACCTTAATCCCGGACGCCCCTATTTTAGAACCTACAAATTGTATTTATTGTTAATTTGTTCTCGTCCTGAATATGCATGAAATATTTGCCACTGGACGTTAAGCAACCAACAATCAATCAATCAATCAAATCGGTGTGGCAATATATAATAAGGACGAAATAACAGTTTGATGCAGCAGCTTAAATTAATTTACACTAAAACTGAAACACTGTAATGCTACCAGCCCAGAGGTGAATTATATTTTTTGGAATTTTCGGTCTTCAATGCTCCTCAACTTTGAACTTTCTTTAATAGAATGGGAGAGAATCATTTGATATATCATAAGACATTTTAAGGTCTTTTAAAGAAGGTTTTAAGATTGCTGCTAGAGTAAGCATGCTGTGTAGGATTGATTGATGGTTGCTTAACGTCCAATGGCAAATATTTCATGCATGTTCAGGACGAGAACAAGTTTACAAATAACACAATAGGCAGGTCTTGTAATAATAGTGGACATCAGGGATGATGGTTGGGGAAATTTGGACTGCCACTTAAAAATGAGGGTATAATGGATAGGGACAGAAATATTGCCTTGCAACAGGCCACCTACAGACCCCTCAAAGAGTTGTTGCAAGGGTTCTTAACGTGCAAAGAGCGTGGCCCTCTCTTTACACCAGGCATCGAATTTTACGTCCCCATTCTGACCGGACGTGGTGCCTGTAATTCAGTGGTTGTCGTTTGTTTATGTGTTACATATTTGTTTTTCGTTCATTTTTTTATATAAATAAGGCCGTTAGTTTTCTCGTTTGAATTGTTTTATATTGTCATTTCGGGGCCTTTTATAGCTGACTATGCGGTATGGGCTTTGCTCATTGTTGAAGGCCGTACGGTGACCTAAATTTGTTAATTTCTGTGTCATTTTGGTTTCTTTTGGAGAGTTGTCTCATTGGCAATCATACCACATCTTCTTTTTTTAAATTGATACATCCCGCACAGCCAGACTGACGCTCCACTTTGACAAGCATTTTAATGCAAAGGCGCAAGGAAAAGTATGGACCGCCAATTTCACAAGAATACACGCATTTCAATTATGAATGAAATAAATAAAGTTTTATCCAGTGAATCTTTACATCAATTGTTAGGGGGTATTTTTTGTTGTTGAATCAAATATTGAAAATATATACATTTGAACCAAATGATAATTGCACATCGTCGTAGGATGATAGAATATCAATAAACTCCTTTAAATGAATGATATTTGTACCAAATGCTTCAAGATGCAGACAAAATGCAAGCATACCTCAGCAATAATTTATCGATCGTTAAAGCGTATCCTATTAAAAATGCAAATAAACTCATCATACCAATAGGAGTTTTGAATTGTCGTACTTAACATATTCATTCAAGTTTATCCTTTCTGGTATATGAATGTCAAATCCGACTACTATTTATGTAGAAATTAGCAAATAGTAGGGCATCATGCAACCTTCAACTTTGAGTAAAACCAGTATCTCTGAGGTAGTAAAAGGAATTACAAAGTGTTGAAAAATGCATCGAGAAAGACAACGGACTGAATACTATTTCGTCGTTTATTTGTCTTATTTTCTTTGGTATTACACAAATAGCAATGGTTAAGCGTAATTTTGATTTAACATTGTAGTTCAAAATATTGATGTTCCACATGTATGGTAATCAAGCGGTCTTGATATTTTCTATCTCTTTGAGAAAACTTAATAAGTCGGCTTTTTGGTAAATTTATCGTCATCGAAGCCTTCGAGTTCTAGCTCCACAGCTTTCACTATATCGGCGTGATATGTCAAAATACTCGTTTAGGTCAGTTCGGGTGATGAATAACGGCTCATATTTCTTTTTTGTTGCCAAATTGTTCTTTACTACTTGTGACTGAAAGTCGTTCCTATGGTCCCTGCTTTTGATGGTAAAATTAAGTACCTCCTGATCTAATGGTTTGTCTTGGAGTGTTGTAAGCTCTCTCTGGTCAAAATATGACGATTTACGAATGATTTTTTCTAAAATTAAAATTTCTTCTGAAAGATCATAGAATATGTACTCATCGTCAGCAGGTTGTAGATGTAGTATATTGCATATAACAGTTTCTTTCTTATGTTTTCTGTATCTCTTGTGCCTGGTGTCAGACCGGCTCTTTGGATAAGTGCATCAGTTTTGTTTCGAGTTGTGTTCTTTTTTTCACTGTTCCTTTTCTTCTCTCGTTCCAATCGTTTTTGTCGAGCCTGCGACTTTTGTCGCAGAAAGCTCGACATAGGGATAGTGATCCGGCGGCGGCGGCGTTAGCTAACTTCTTAAAAGCTTTATATTTTAGAAGCTAGAAGACCTGGATGCTTCATACTTTGTATATAGATGCCTTATGGTACGAAGTTTCCGTCTGTCATATGTCCATTGTCCTTGACCTCATTTTCATGGTTCAGTGACTTCTTGGAAAAAAAGTCCAACATTTTTTGTAATGTTAATTTCTTTCTTATTATGAGTAGTAGGATAACTATATTTAGTATGTGCGTACCTTGCAAGGTCCTCATGCCCGTCAGACAATTTTCATTTGACCTCGACCTCATTTCATGGATCAGTGAACAAGGTTAAGTTTTCGTGGTCAAGTCCATATACCATATACTATAAGCAGTAGGTCTACTATATTTGGTATATGGAATGATTGTAAGGTGTAAATGTCCAACAGGTAGGTGTCATCTGACCTTGACCTCATTTTCATGGCCCCCCAAGGGTGACTGGGGAATAGAAGTATGGTCACCATTGGTCTTCCTCCGACCGGCAGTAAAACCCGTGCTAAAGTGGGGCGTCCGTTTGGCTGTGCGGGATGTACAAATTTGCAGCCACGTCCGGTCAGAATTGGGACGTTAAATCCGATGCCTCGTGTCAAGAGAGTGCCATGCTCTTTGCACGTTAAGAACCCTTGCAACAACTCTTTGAGGGGTCCGTAGGTGACCTGTTGCAAGGCTACATTTCTGTCCCTATCCAATATACCCTCATTTCCCGTGGCAGTCTAAATTTTCTCCGACCTTAATCCCTTAATCTATTACAGAACCTACCTATTGTATTTATTGTGAACTTGTTCTCGTCCTGAATATGCATGAAATATTTGCCACTGGACGTTAAGCAACCAACAATCAACAATCAATCAATCATTTTCATGGTTCAGTGGACAAAGTTAAGTTTTTGAGTTTTGGTCTTTTTTTCTAATACTATATGCAATAGGTCAACTATAAATGGTGTATGGAAATATTTTATGATGTACATGTCAGTCTCACAGGTTTTATTTGAACTTGACCTCATTTTCACGGTTCATTTCTCAGTGTAAAGTTTTTGTGTTTTGGTCTGTTTTTCTTCAACTATAAGCAATAGATCAACTATATTTGATGCATGGTAGGATTGTAAGGTGTATATGTCTGTCTGGCAGTTTCATCTGACCTTGACCTCATGTTCATGGTTCATTGGTCAATGTTAAGTTGTCATGGTTAAGCTTGTATCTTAGATACTATAAGCAATAGGTCAACTATATTTAATGCCTAAATTGATTGTAAGGTGTACATGTCTGTCTGGCATAGTTCATCTGACCTTAACCTCATTTTCATGGTTCATTGGTCAATGTTAAGTTTTCTTGTTTAAGACTGTTTCTTAGAAACAATAAGCAATAGGTCAACTATGTTTGGTTTATTGAATGATTATAAGGTGAACATGTATTTCTCGTTTGGTTTATCATTTTCTGGGATCATGTTAAGTTTATGTGTTACTTGTAGTAAAGCTTTGTATTAAGGACTATCAACATAAAATCAATGGTTAGTAAAAAAAGGCGAGACATTTCAGCGTGTGCACTCTTGTCTCAAAGTATTCTGACATTTCTTAAGATTTTTATTATTATTTATGTTTCTTTAAAGATACGAATCTCATTGGTTGCTCGTTTTAATGCATGCGAAGCTCTTTTCTTTCCTCCTTTACTTTTTGCAGATAATAATGGCATTTTTACAATCAATGGCTGCTGTGTGGATGTTGACGAAACGCCGTTTTCATCTTCAATTAAAACCAACGGATTGGGTCCATGTAGAGCTGCTTCTTTTAAAAGTGCAACATCATTGGTTTTATTGAGCCGTTTGTCGTTTTCTGTACGCTGAAACGTTATCCCTTATCCGTTTACGTCTTGCTTTCTTCTCTTTACTGTTAAGTTGACTTGTTGGTTTATAATATTCTCTGGTTCTATTACTTTCTTGAATCGACCACTTCTCTCCTAGAGATGCTTTTTTCCTTTCTCTGTATTCTTTCATCCTTTGTGACTTAAACTTCGCCATTTTGACCTGAACAATAATATTTGTTTTAATCAAAACAAATGTTTTTTTCAAATTCGAACTTATGTTTGTGATGAAATAACAAAAAAAATCATTCACAGATGAATTTTGTGCACATCAAATTACAATGTAATTTACGAGACTACAAACGCGAACAATTGTCATAATATTTTTGTCATTAATAATCACAAATAAACATATCTTATTCTCAAAATTTTGAATAATAGCATATACCAATCAGAAATTCTACGGAATAACAGGCTAAAGATAATAGATGACGATTTTATTTATTACAATCGGTACAGCTTGTAAAAATTTATTTTTTAATATTCTGCATATGTATTATTCTTTATTCAAATAGTGTTTTGATAACTTTGTTTCGTTTTTGATCAATATAAGAAGATTACTGTTTTAATATGTTCTAAAATAATCTCATTCGTAGTCATATAACATGTCTAACCTCATTTTTTTTACTGATGAAGTTCTTGTAATTTACGGGACAAAACACAGAAATTTACGGGACAATAATTGTGTCATTTCTGCACTCGTGATCGCATATTCTTCACGCATGATCATCAACTATTTACATTGCAAAGCCAAAACAAACAATTGATTTTGAAAATATGTAATTAAATCACTTGATACATGTATAAAAATATGAATAGAAAAATATTTTGACTTACCTGATTGTAAACAATTTGGATGCGTTAGTTTTTTCTCATCAATTTAAACCATGCCGCCAATGGAACATCGAATTGAAAGAGGTGATCGAAAGGAAAGATATTTACATCCGTTACACTCCCTTTCCATCGATACACCCCCCTTTTCTGTGATAACATGACTCGTAGATTACATTGCGGCTTTCAATTGACATTTTTCAGAGTTGTTTAAGTTTCAAGACAAGATTCTGATATTTTTCTAGTCTTGTTAGAGTTAATAATTAAAGATTCACACGGTAACTTGATGTATAGATGATGAATTTGTTTTGAACGATGTCCCGTATGATTACAATCTTAACTTAACATAGACAAAATATATGAATGCTTTGTTTCTAGTTTTATTTTCACTTTGAACTATGGATTAACATTAATTATTCTCTATTATATTGATATACAATGATAAAATTAACACAAAAAAGTAACTTATTGTCTGTAATGTTATGTGTTAGCATGGTCATAAGCCTTTGGACTCGTAAATTACATTGAAGGATACGCCATTGTTTTGAAGATCGGGATTTTGAAATTGGACAAGTCAGCTCGGAAAGAAATGTATGACCGAAAATTATATGTTTTAGTGATTATAAATTGCTAGTAGCTATTTGGTATAAACAAATAATTTATTGCCATTTGCAAGTACAAAAATATATAATATTAATTATGATATAGACGATTTTGCATCTGTCCTATGTTCCATGCAATTGGATTGAAATATCTATATCATTTAATCCTTTGATGTCAGTTTTTTTTTTCTTTTCTCTTGGTAATGATAGTATGAAGAAACACCCTAAAGCTTGAAGAAACAAAAAACTTGGCAACTTTCAGACACTTCAAACCCAATGACACGGAATTTCACGGTAATATGAGAATTAGTGTACATGTATCTGTCCGCTAACAATCTCGCTGTTGAACCTGAAATATTACTGATAAGACATATCGCGAACTATCATTGCAGCTATCTACACTATGTCAAGCCGTAAATAGATATACATTAAACATGCAGATATAGTTTGTAATAATTTGTGGGCTCATTTTTCTATATTATGATTAATATGATATTTTATTTATCAATGAAGTGATTATGAAAATAATGATACTTAAACATGAATTCTTATATGATATGTCATGTTGTTTTTCTCAAAGATCCCGATTCGTCCGGATTGTACCGCGGATGTAGGAGTCGCGCATGTACAGATAGTCAGCCAGTTGCGCACTTGTATAACAATTGTCTGCGTAGATGTTCTTTTATTTCTAGGACTTTTGTCAGTTCTTAACTACTTTTAATGAGAGTCGAAACGTACGCTTTAAAACATAATCATTCTTCCATACATAAACTTCAAAGTTTACACAATAGGCAGAAATTACACAAGTAGCGACCTATCATTTGATTTCGAATTTTAATGGTTTGCGTTCATATACTGTTTCATCCCTAAGTGTCCTTTGTAAGGATCATAGCCTCACTAAATCTGATTTCTCTGTTTGGGAAGTATTTGTAAATGAACGGACACGGTGATTAACCAACGGAGAGGAAATTGAAGGCGCAATGAAAAAAAAATTATCACAATTTTTGCAGTATCTCAAACATTTACTTACTCTTAAAACATTAACAAAAATACCCTATATATATTTTTTTCACAAAAAATAAAACGATTCTATGGGTACTGCAAATTGATTGCTTCAATAATACTCATGTAAACATTATGAAGAAAAAAAGTTCTGAACTCGAGTTGATTAATAAACCTATGTTAAAAAAAACATTACTGCTGACGTGAGGCATTTCTTATCAATCATCGTTTTAATTGAAAGTAAGTCGACATTTATTTATTGAATATAAAAATAATTGCAAAATAAACAAATGTAAACACGTAAGTGTGTAGTGTAATATCCTACTTTTATCATTGTAAAATTGGAATTATCTTTCTTAGTACAGATCTATGTAATTTCATATCTGTTTCCTTGTTTATTTTGTATACTATTATAAACACACATGCTTCTGGTATAAACTAGGCAAATCCTTTGTCTTCATTTGAAAGCCTAAAACCTCTAGAACATTACAATGGCGACGAGATAAACAACGAAACCTTAACAAAATCATGGCAGGTAGTCTCCCACCCAACGTTTGATCACGCCAGTGACAAGTCCAATGCAGGTCACAGATGGGAACGATGGGTCTCGCGACTTGATTGATTGGTTGCTTAACGTCCAGTGGCAAATATTTCATGCATATTCAGGACGAGAACAAATTAGCAATAAATACAATAGGTAGGTTCTGTGATAGGGGCATCCGGGATTAAGGTCAGAAATTTAGACTGCCATGGGAAATGAGGGTATATTGGATAGGGACAGAAATTTAGCCTTGCAACAGGTCACCTACGGACCCCTCGCGACTTGAACACTTATTTTTGGGTCTGAAAATTGAAAACGATGATCGTAAACGTGCACTTCTTCTCCACTATGCTAGCGAAAGTGTTTATGACATTTATGATGCCGAGAAAGGAGCAACCAAGGCTTCATATGTAGCAACAAAACTGGTGTTAACCACTTACTTTGAACCAAAGAAAAATACCTAAACGGAGGTGTACAAATTCCGGTCATATAAGCAAAAAGAAGGGCAGTCACCTGATGAATTTGTAACCGAACTTCGTAAAGTAGCCAAAACATGTGAATTTGCAAGTGTAGACAACATTAATACAAAATTGCAAGTCCAACAGATTGCGCAGGAGAGCTCTTGGTCGAGCCTGATAAAACATTAAATGACATTCTAACACTTGGTAGGACTCTTGAAATGGCTGATCTACAAGGAACCGAAATGGAGAGATTGATTGATTGTTGGTTGCTTAACGTCCAGTGGCAAATATTTCATGCATATTCAGGACGAGAACAAATTAACAATAAATACAATAGGTAGGTTCTGTAAGAGGGGCGTCCGGGATTAAGGTCGGAAAAATTTAGACTGCCACGGGAAATGAGGGTATATTGGATAGGGACAGAAATATAGCGATGCAACAGGTCACCTACGGACCCCTCAAAGAGTTGTTGCAAGGGTTCTTAACGGCACTCTCTTTACACGAGGCATCGGATTTAACGTCCCCATTCTGACCGGACGTGGCTGCCAATTTGTACATCCCGCACAGCCAAACGGACGCCCCACTTTAGCAAGGGTTTTACCGCCGGTCGGGGGAAGACCAATGGTGACCATATTTCTATTCCCCAGTCACCCTTGGGGGCAGAAATGGAGAGAGAATCTGTAAATAAAGTTAACCATACAAACCGAACAAATTCCGAAACAGACTATAAACACAGAAAAAGACAACAAACATCCGGGTCAAATTATCCTAGCCATTCAAGACAGTCAAAATGAAATTGTGGTGGCCAATATCCCCATAGAAATAGACAGTGTCCGGCGCATGGTAAAACCTGCAATGCATGCCACAAACAAAACCACTTTGCCACAAAACAAAATAGTAATACCGGAACTAATAGACAAAACACAAAAGATAGACACGTTAATGAAGTTCAAACCAAAAATACTGAAAGACAGACATATCAAGGAAGTTTAGACAGTTCTGATGGGGAGTATTCCTACAGTATAAAAGAAGCAGAGACAGTTTGTTCAAAAAAGAAGTCACCATATGCTACAATTAAAAAAACACAACAACATGTAAAATGATGATAGATGCTGGTGCTTCAATGAATATTCTAGATGATAAAAAACACGAAAACATTGGTTCTCCAAAATTAAACAAAAATGACACAAAACTTTTGCCTTATGGAGGTGGAAAACCCCCTGAAGTCACAGGAGCATGCCAGTTATAAGTCGAAACAAGACATATATGGCGTTCACAAGTTTTATGTTGTTAAAGGTGGACACGGTGCGTTGATTGGCTATTCTACGGCATCGTAACTAGGGCTCGTTAAAATTATTCAGCCGATTAACATCCAAGCTCCTAAACGCAGATATTCTGATGTTTTTAGAGACAATATAGGTAAACACTAAGGGGGGTCAGTCAAACTCCATATTGACACCAATATAAAATGGCAAAGATATTTGGCTTCCCCGGTCAATATGAAAAATCCCTCAAGGCAACAGAGATCTTTCAAATCAGAAAAGCCGCCGTTTACCACGATAACTACGTTCGTTCGATTATTCCTTGCGGCTATGGATGTGTGAAAACTAAGGTCATCCCCGATAGGACAAATTAATCCCTTAGTGTTACTTTGGTAGTTGACCAAAGCTAGTGGGTAGGAAAAGTATGAACATTCAGACAGACAGTTTTGAGTCTAAAGAAACATCAACAAACACTATGCCTTATGTGTTGTGACCGGTAGCTGATGCTGCCACTGGTACAGATTTTCCTACCACCGATGCTTCCACAATCACCACTGTTAAAGACCTTTGAAAGACCCGTTAAAACACCGATTTGAGATAATTTCGGATACGGAGGACGTTAGTGAGAAGCAACCAGTCATTGATGGGTCTGTAATAGTGAATGATGACTGATTCGTCGAGCATAGAGGATAGTGATAGTTACATTTCTTCTACCAGTTCTTCTTCCAATTAATGTGAACATCGAGGTAGACTATTCATTCGATTTATAACATGTTTATATTTTATAGTTATTGTATTGAGGAACCAGTATATATGAGAAAATTATGTGTGTGATTTTTTTTTATCAAAGGAGTTGCTTGGTGGCAACTATTCCTTTGAATGTCCTCATGCTATTTCAAGTCACTATACGATACAGCAATGTGAAGACATTTTAAACGCCGATTCACTAGAACAAATGCAGGAAGAAAAAATACTCGCAAAAGACCAAGGTCATATGGCGCAACAAATACTAAAACAAGCTGTTTTAAAACATGTCCCTTTCTTTTTAAGAAATCCACATACAGTTTCTAAATTATTATGTTTTCTGTATATGCCGAAAGAAGGAGACACTGGTCAAAATTAAAGAAACCAATTGTAACATTCGATACCGTAAAACGACTTTATCACTTATCTGGTTTTAAAACAATTTTATTTATAACGAACATATAATTTATTGTACAAATTCTAAAAGGAATGCAAGAAATTGGACACCACAACAGTTATTTTATCAGATAAAAGTCCAATAGTGAATATGGAATACTCCTACAATTTAACCCAGCAGATATAAACGTAACCATTGTTAGTAGCATGTTAAAAGGAAATAAACGAACACTTAAAACAAAAACAATTAGCGGAATGCGAAGAAACTTTACTTTAATATGCGTGCAACAGAGTACGTATCAACATTGATCGGAGGAGAGCTATATTTAGTATGTACAGTGGTCAATTAATTCAAATTTGGAAGCTAAGTGTTTGGGATATATTGTTCATTAAAACAAAATTCGGTTATTGAGTACAACTATGTTGAAACGTTTCGGAGAAACCTGATGATAATTCATGCATGTCCATGATAACATCAACTCCTGTATCAGCAAAAGGAATAATCAGGTTGACATGTCTCAACTTGATAACAGTTAGATAATGCCATTTATAACATTTCCAACACTAGTCAACATAATACATGTAGTATAAATACACCAGTAAGTCAGCTTGACATGTCTCAAATTGATTGCAGTACTCAAATGCCTGTGTCAACTTCAACATAGTAAATCAGTAGCAGTCGGTACACAAACTATGCATTGCCAGAAAAACAAAACATTTGGGAACTTCAGCCAACATCTGCTAGGGGAAATAGCCAACCAATATCACAGTCCTGCTATTAAGCTACCAGATACTGTAAATTTTGACAATAGCTGTCTGGAATATGGATACTGGTTCATCAAAATAAACAAAATCACAACTGTAAGATGTAATTGCACTTATTATTTAATGACTTATATAAATATACCTTTGTTGCTCTAAGACATTTTTAAGCAAACACTCAATAAATTCATTAATTTGTTCAATTTCAGATAGCAATGAAGATACACATGATTCAGATTTCGACTGTACTTTAGTGTTATGAACGAATGAAATGATTGATTTTTCTGGCATTGTAATATTTTCCTGACAAAACATGATCTTCATGTGAAACAAATGTCATTTTCCTTTAAATGCTGTAATTTTGTTCATGTCATTTTTTTTCCCAAAGAATGTATAGGCAATTTAATTGTGATCTGCGGTCTATAAGACATGTCTTGGTTAACATGGAGGCATATTTTTAAAGGAAAAAATATCTTGACTAAATTGAATGAAAATACCATGCTAAGAATGGAAAATGAGACATTTGGACTGGGGCATGTACATCCAATGGCAAATATGGAGTTGTGAATTGGAAATTTCCTAATGCCATTAGATGGACTAAAATACAGATCTGCCTAACGCACCATAATGTTAACTTTCAAGATTGAGATTTGTCACATCTGTGCTACAATTCAAAATCCATAAATACTGAACATCTACCACTTGAACAACATGGATTCGACAATAACATAATGACTTGTGTGTCTATTGGAAAATGTTTAGGAAACCCATGTCCTCTAAACCCTTGTAAAATAGAACTGAAAATGGCAAATAATATTTTATGTACATTTTAGTAATTTGATAAATATACAATAATGCCAAGAATATCAAGCAAGCCTGCTAGGGCGAGCTGATGGAAGTCATTATAAAAAAATAAAATGCAATTATACTTTAATGTATGTTTAGTTTTTATTATTTTGGGTAAGAATATAAAGTAAAATGAATTAATTGATAAGTTTAAATACTTTAATACGTAGAAAACGTTGAGATCGTTGTTAAGTCTAATGAATGAATTTGTGCATTTCATTGATAATCTGAAGCGGAATTTGAACACGATCATGTGACGTTGTTGCACTGATACATGAGGTCATTTGCTACATACCCATTCTTATACATTTCCCCATATCTAAGCCTCATCCAAAAAATGTTGTAGTGTCTAGGCAACTCACCATTATTATCTTGTGTGTGGAGTGAGGACATTGAATGCATATAAAAAGCAAAGTATAAAAACATTCAAAGAACTCATTATTCCTATTAAAAAAATGAAGGAAATAATTATATTCACAACAACATAGCAAATTTATATAATATTGAATTACAACCCTTTAAATAATGCTGGCAAACTTTTTGTTGTTGTTGCATTGCTTGCTTTATTTAATATTAGTAGCTTTAGTTTCTCTGCAATTTGTGTACTTTCTTTATTAGGATTCAAAGAGACAGGGTAGCCTATGAAAATGATTTGTAAACAATTGCGCAATTGTAATCTATAGAATTTTTCTACTTTCACTTTCGATATTGGATTTTCAGAAAATCTGACTCTGAATCAAACATTCAATTGATTTTGATTGAATTTTAATCAATATGGATTACTTCTGGAGAAACTTGCAATACAAATTCAACAAAAAAACACAGGGAAGTGGCAATGGACATGGGTGTATTGAGTGGACGGCCACACAAAAGGGAAAATCTGGTTATGGCATACAGGTTGTGAAATGGCTACAGGGGGAGAGAAAAAGGAAGGCTACACATAGAGTGGCATATATGATTAGGCATAAATTTAACAGATATGATATGTCAAGAGAACAATAATGCAATAGAGTGTTGCCATTTGTGTTACAATGCATCATGTGTAAATGTCAACCACCTTGTGTTAGAACCTCATGCTATAAACTTGGACCGACTGCACTGCAAAAACCAGGGACTATGTTCAAAAAAAAAGAGGAAGATGAATTTATTCTTGTCTGCAAGCATGATGGAGATTTGTTTACAGACTACAAATGCTATATCAGTCTTACAAATCTAATCTTGAATTCTATCTGTAATCTGTAAACGAATTTCTGCCAATCAAGGCACACCTCCGTAAAGAGGAAAGTAGTTCCGTCAATGAGATTCCTCCACCAGTATATACACAGCTCAATTTATGGTTCACAATAGTTCGTACATAAAGTTATCTTATTTAATATACATGTTTACGACACGACAGTGTTAAAAATATTTCAAATGCAATTAAAATGGTAAAACTTAATTTTAAAAATAAGTTAACAATAAAGACAAAAAGTACAATTATAATTTTTAACACTGTTAAAAAAAAAAAAAAGAAAGTTTATGCAATCCGTAAAAAAAATTGAATAGAATTTAAAACTAATAAAAGAGGGAGATCCATGTGTACCCCAACACACACATATATATATATATATATATATATATATTATAACAAAAATTAATTCACATTTCTTCATTTTCTGTTTGCTTTTGTATCAATTTTTGTCAACACATCATAGCGCTTGGAATGAAGTGCATATAACAGTTGGCGGCATAGCGGTACCAAGTGATTACCGACTCGGTCTTCTATATCCTTGCACATCGTCTTTGAGAAGTAATAATAAGGGTTAATTGATTGATTGATTGTTGGTTGCTTAACGTCCAGTGGCAAATATTTCATGCATATTCAGGACGAGAACAAGTTCACAATAAATACAATAGGTAGGTTCTGTAATAGATTAAGGGATTAAGGTCGGAGAAATTTAGACTGCCACGGGAAATGAGGGTATATTGGATAGGGACAGAAATTTAGCCTTGCAACAGGTCACCTACGGACCCCTCAAAGAGTTGTTGCAAGGGTTCTTAACGTGCAAAGAGCGTGGCACTCTCTTTACACGAGGCATCGGATTTAACGTCCCCATTCTGACCGGACGTGGCTGCAAATTTGTACATCCCGCACAGCCAAACGGACGCCCCACTTTAGCACGGGTTTTACTGCCGGTCGGAGGAAGACCAATGGTGACCATACTTCTATTCCCCAGTCACCCTTGGGGGGTAAGGGTTAATTATTAATGTTATTAGGTCAATAGGAGTTTGCAGGCTTTCTCTTGCTAAAACCAGACTACCTTCGTGTAGTATTTTGCCGATAAGAGATGTTCTTATTTGTGATGTTGTTTCACACAGTAAGATAAAATGTTCAATAGTTTCATCAGCTTTATTACAGAGTCTACACATCGGATTTGTTGCATAATTTGAATATTCCGCTTTATTAGATTGCAGTATGTAGGTTCCTGTGACTAATTTGGAGCAAATAGACAGTTTCTTTATCTCATTTATATTTGCACTTATTGTTTTAAGTGAAGGATGGATTCTGACAATATCATATTCACATTCAAGATATCCTAATTCTATCTTATTTTTGATAAATCTTTTTAGAAATTCAAATGTGACGTCACTTTGTACTTTGAGCGTTGATGGCTTTGGCTAACTCGGCTGTGTATTTTTATATGCTGGTTTAGGTTGTTTTATGTAATTTATCCGTTTTTATTCTGTAGGTAAGTCACCACTTCGGTTTTATCATTTATATTTAATATAAAGTCATTTTATAAAATTCACTGTTTGTAAAAGTATGAATTATTCTAAACAATAAGGATGTTCTTATCCCAGGCAGAATACCCTAGCCGTATTGTGCACAACTTTTTGGAACTTTTGGTCCTCAGTGCTCTTCAACTTTGTACTTGTTTTGGCTTTCGAACTTTTTTCATCTGAGCGTCACTGGTTAATCTTGTGTGGACGAAACGCACGTCTGGCGTTTTAAATTTTAAACCTGGTACCTTTTGTTCGTGTGTTTCTCTATCCTTTATGTTCTCCCATTTATTTGTATTGTAGTCCTGTCATGTAATGTTGTCATTTTAATGTTATATTTAACATTGCCATAAAAGCGGGAGGTTTGGCATGCCACAAAACCAGGTTCAACCCACCATTTGTTTCTTAAAATGTCCTGTACCAAGTCAGGAAAATGGCCATTGTTATGCGTTTCCCTCAGTTAAAGTTTGTAACCCGGATTTGTTTTTTTTTCAATCGATTTATGAATTTCGAACAGCGGTATACTACTGTTGCCTTTATTTATATTATTTACTATAATTTTTATTATACAGTATGAAGTTTTGTATATGGTGCATGATAACTTGTTGAGTTGTTTTATCAGTGATAACTTGTCCAAAAGATAAGTGATTAGTCCCTATTGCCTAACTTGTAAACCAGTTACTTTACATATAAATGCATAGTTGTGTTATGGTGCTACAAGTCAATTAACGCTTCATGTATATATGGTCACTGATTTTCTCACATTTGTGATAATTAAAAAAATATTGACCATTTTTTTTTAAGATCGCATTCGCTTAGAGCATCTAACTTTTTAGGAGGCGACTGTTAATAATGGAAAAAGAATGCGTCAAAATATTATTATGAATAGTGTATACAATTGAAATAAATAGATTAGATAACCCATACTCTAAATGGACTTGTAAATGGAATCTGAAACTCAAAATCTGACTCAAACTTCAGAATAAGTGTATATTGAAATGGCTTCATTATGTTACTTATTGAATCATAATAGGTTAGCCTCTGTCAGACAGGGAGAGGACGTAGATGTTAGAGAAATATTGCAAACATGGAAAATAAGAGAAATTGATTTAGATAATTTTCAGAAGATAGTTGCGTCCACCAATGTCATTGTGGGAGCATTCATTACGATTCTTCAACAGAGAAAATTTTAAATTAAATCACACATTATTGGTCTTTTAAAAGACACAGAAATTGATAGTTACAAATCTTTCCAGAGACAACAGGAAAGCGACATTTTATATCGGGAAATTGAGGCTATCAAGCTTAAAGCAGAATTAGTTTTTTTTTTTTTTTCATTATTTTTATGTTTTCAGACATGACTTGCATTTAAAAAATATTTATACACTATGTGTACATCTGGCATGAACATTTGTGTTTAAACACCCTTACTTAATTAAAGCTACAAAAACAGAAAACAATCATTACAGAACTAAATCCATGGGGCATGGTTTTTCAACAGTTGCAAGCAATGTATTGCATTAAAAAACATAAATAGGTGTTTAAGAATGACAGACCAGGAGCCTGTTTAACAAAAAACTTTGACTTGATCTAGGATTAAAAAAAATATTCAAATAATCTTTTAAATTTGAAAAGTAAATACATCTAATATAGATTGATTGATTGATTGTTGGTTGCTTAACGTCCAGTGGCAAATATTTCATGCATATTCAGGACGAGATCAAATTAACAATAAATACAATAGGTAGGTTCTGTAATAGAGGCGTCCGGGATTAAGGTCGGAGAAATTTAGACTGCAACGGGAAATGAGGGTACATTGGATAGGGACAGAAATTTAGCCTTGCAACAGGTCACCTACGGACCCCTCAAAGAGTTGTTGCAAGGGTTCTTAACGTGCAAAGAGCGTGGCACTCTCTTTAAACGAGGCATCGGATTTAACGTCCCCATTCTGACCGGACGTGGCTGCAAATTTGTACATCCCGCACAGCCAAACGGACGCCCCACTTTAGCAAGGGTTTTACTGCCGGTCGGAGGAAGACCAATGATGACCATACTTCTATTCCCCAGTCACCCTTGGGGGAGATCTAATATAGAAGAGAGCAAGAGAGAATAATTCAAATGAAATGAATGAAAAACTGGAGGAAACATGGAAAGCTGGAATGAATCATGCGGGTCAAAAGTGCAAGGAGAATATTGAGGAAGTTGCCAAATTGTTAGAAATTTAAACAGAAAGGGTTCAAGTAATTACAAGAAAACTTATAATAATATCTTCATCAGGTCCTTTAGTTAGGGTGCCACGATAAACTGAAGTTATGTGGACTACTTTTAACTCCACTTTTTGGATGAATATTATGAAAAGTAGATGAAGACCTAGGAAAGAGAGAAACTGAAACGTACATCAACCAAAATGAATCTACAAATCATTTGAATAGATAATTCACCATATTCTGTTCAATGTAGCTATAATGTACTTAAATTGATTGATTGTTGGTTGCTTAACGTCCATTGGCAAATAATTCATGAATGTTCAGGACGAGAACAAGTTAAAAATAAATACAATAGGTCTTGTAATAGAGTGCATCCGGGATGATGGTTGGGGAAATTTGGACAGCTACTGGAAAATGAGGGAATATTGGATAGGGACCGACTCCTTACAGAGTTGTTGCAAAGGTTTTTAAAGTGCAAAGAGCGTGGCACTGTCCTTACACGAGACATCGGATTTAACGTCCCCATTCTGACCGGACGTAGCTGCGTACTTGATACATCCCGCACAGCCAAACGGACGCCCCACTTTGGCAAGGGTTTTACTGTCGGTCAGATGAAGACCTGTTGTGACCATATTTCTATTCCCCAGTCACTCTTTGGGGAGGGGGGTGTACTTTAAAAGATCTTTGTTGCTTAACGTCCAGTGGCAAGTATGTCATTCTTGTTCAAGACGAGAACAGGTTAACAATAAATACAATAGGTAGGTCTTGTAATAATAGAGGTCATCCGGGATGGTGGTCAGGAAATTTGGACTGACACTGGAAAATGAGGGTATATTGGATAGGGACAGCGATTTTGCCTTGCAAAAGACCACCTACGGACCCCTCAACGAGTTGTTGCCACGGTTCTTAACGTTCAAAGAGCGTGGCATTCTCTATTCACGAGGCATCGCATTTAACGTCCCAATTCTCACCGGAAATGGCTGCAAAATCGATACATCCGCACAACCAAACGGACGTCCCACTTCGGCAAGCGTTTTACTGCCGGTCCGGAAGATGACGAAGTGACCATATTTCTATTCCCCAGTTACCCTTGGGGTCTCCATGTTTGAAAATAAGTAGATTTCAAGGTAAAAGTAAATAGCAAATTTTATGGCAAGCCGTTTTACTACTTATTTCAACTGCAAGAATTTTAATAAACTTTCTAAGGTATCTCAGTATGGATACCATCAACAATGATAACCAAGTAAACTTTATTGACATCAACTTCACATCTCCAATGCAACATACAAAAATGGTTCAAATTAGGCAAAAGACATCTTCGTTGGGAAATTAAAGGCTTTACGACAAGAATCCGACCAGTGTATCATAGAAAAATTAACCGCATCCTAAAAAAGGTTGAAACAGAAGCAGACATTAAACTTCTTCAACACCAGAAAAATGTGGAAGTGGCCGAGGCCGAGTATCGAGTTTTAGAAAGTGAAATATACACTGAACCTGATGAATCAAATCTTACTCCAGAAAAATTAAAACTTAAAGGAAAAATAGATCCTGCTAAAAAAAACTGCAACATTTGTTAGTGAACAATCACAATTTAAAGATAACAGTAATATTGAGGAATTCAAACAACAACGCCCTGTCGAACCTCAAATTAGAGTGAATTTTCGTTCATTGAATCTTACATCAGAGCCGTTATATCCTACTAAAACAAACAAATATACCCGAAAAACAACCATCACAAATTGAAGAATTTGGTGGTAGGTTTGTTATACATGAAACTGCAATAAACTATAGGCTCTCATGATGCAGAATTGCTCAACTGGCATTAATTTCCAATATTAATAACCGTAAATATCTAAAGTTAACAATGCACTTCAAATCAATGTAGAGTATGCCCTAATCATTCCTCTCTACAACTTTGAAGTTGTAAACTTGTATTGATTTTGTCCCTTTGTTATTTTCTTGTTTGTTAAGTGCTTATGTGATGAGTTCAGTACTTTTCAACTAATTTTAACAGTTTTGTCTTGTATATGTTGAGTTGTTGCATTACTGTCCCCTACTAGGGCAGGGTTCAGCGCTAACAGACATGTTACACCTCACCACATAATGCATGTGCTTGTCCCAAGACAAGAAACTAATTCAGTAAAATACTGTTGTTAGTGATATTTGTTTTCTATTGTTTTAGTGTAAATCAGACAGGTAAACTCTAGTTTGAATTATTTCTCATTATATCATCTACAGCTTACAACATGATGTGGGTTTTACCCATTGTACCTTTTGTTTCAGTGTATGCATATAGTTGTTTCACTACGTTATCACTGCATAAGGCACCCAAAGGGATAGGGCATACAGGCTTAAAATAACTGCTCACACTATAAATTTCTCTTAATCTGATTGGCTAAAATACACCTTAACACTGTGCGTGACCAATATTGCACACCATTCTTACAAATATCACTGAATATAGCAATTATGGAACATATTTACAACCTTCACATTAGAAGGGACGAGAATGTAAAAAAGAGTAAATTTTTTACTTCTGACAAAAATATTGTTTCTGGATTAGTAAGGGAAAGTTTGGATAATCCTACGTTGAAGAGGCTACCTCCCGACAAAACTGTGTTTTTGAAGCAATATCCGAGTGCAATAGGATTTGCAAATGACGGAACACAGTTGTATGTTGTGAAGATCATAGTCAAACAAAATAGGGTTATTACTGCTTATCCTACATAATTGTTTGTAAATAATTTTACATATTAATGTATATATGTATATATTAGTAAGGATTTTACTCTGTAAATAACAGAATTCTCAATTTTAATTGTAAATTTTCATGAAAACTGCAAAACTCCGTGGGTTTACTTTATTATTTAACTTAACTTCATACACATTATTACATTTTTTTTATACAGAGGAGGAGCTACAGCTTTATGTACTGTGTGCAAACAATTGTAGGTCACGTGGTTATATTTAAGCGTTTCACGGCAATTTATCGGTAAAAGATCGATTGAATGCCATGTTTAGCATTGCACCATATGATGAAATGAAACATTAGACACCATACTTCCAAAGGCAAAATATTTCGTTAAGAATGCAAGTGATTGAAAGAGACTGCATTTTTTTATACAGAGGAGCTACAGCTTTAGGTACTGTGTGCAAACAATTGTAGGTCACGTGGTTATATTTTAGCGTTTCACGGCAATTTAACGGTAAAAGATCGATTTGTGAATGTTTTTATAATAACTATACTCTGTTGCTTTCCCAAATATATACAAAAAGTTGAAATAAAAGAATTAATAAAAGATCAGTTTAAATGAAATATTTTCCTTATTTTTTTTTCTCTTTTCAAGTAAATTTTATAAATAAATAAATGAACTGAAATAACAGGAAATTTATTTAGATCACTATGAAATAACCAGGCACACATTTTTGTTAATTTTACATATTGCAAAACGATTTTCTATCATTCTAAATCATTTTACATCTCCTTAAGAATAGTATCAGCTATCCAACTGTCAGGGCAACTATTTAAAGACTACGTTAACACTGCACAAGGCACCCAAAGAGATAGGGCATACAGGCTTAAAATAACTGCTCTTACTATAAATTTCTCTTAATCTGATTGGCTAAAATACACCTTAACACTGTGCGTGACCAATATTGCACACCATTCTTACAAATATCACTGAATATAGCAAATATGGAACATATTTACAACCTTCACATTAGAAGGGACGAGAACGTTAAAAAGAGTAAATTTTTTACTTCTGACAAAAATATTGTTTTTGGATTAGTAAGGGAAAGTTTGGATAATCCTACGTTGAAGAGGCTACCTTACGACAAAACTGTGTTTTTGAAGCAATATCCTAGTGCATTAGGATAACACAGTTGTATGTTGTGAAGATCATAGTCAAACAAAATAGGGTTATTACTGCTTATCCTACATAATTGTTTGTAAATAATTTTACATATTAATGTATATATGTATATATTAGTAAAGATTTTACTCTGTACATAATAGAATTCTCAATTTTAATTGTAAATTTTCATGAAAACTGCAAAACTCCGTGGGTTTACTTTATTATTTAACTTAACTTCATACACATTATTACATTTTTTTTATACAGAGGAGGAGCTACAGCTTTATGTACTGTGTGCAAACAATTGTAGGTCACGTGGTTATATTTAAGCGTTTCACGGCAATTTATCGGTAAAAGATGGATTGAATGCCATACTTAGCATTGCACCATATGATGCAATGAAACATTAGACACCATACTTCCAAAGGCAAAATATTTCGTTAAGAATGCAAGTGATTGAAAGAGACTGCATTTTTATACAGAGGAGCTACAGCTTTAGGTACTGTGTGCAAACAATTGTAGGTCACGTGGTTATATTTTAGCGTTTCACGGCAATTTATCGGTAAAAGATCGATTTGTGAATGTTTTTATAATAACTATACTCTGTTGCTTTCCCAAATATATACAAAAAGTTGAAATAAAAGAATTAATAAAAGATCAGTTTAAATGAAATATTTTCCTTATTTTTTTTTTTCTCTTTTCAAGTAAATTTTATAAATAAATAAATGAACTGAAATAACAGGAAATTTAATTAGATCACTATGAAATAACCAGGCACACATTTTTGTTAATTTTACATATTGCAAAACGATTTTCTATCATTCTTAATCATTTTACATCTCCTTAAGAATAGTATCAGCTATCCAACTGTCAGGGCAACTATTTAAAGACTACGTTAACACTGCATAAGGCACCCAAAGAGATAGGGCATACAGGCTTAAAATAACTGCTCATACTATAAATTTCTCTTAGTCTGATTGGCTAAAATACACCTTAACACTGTGCGTGACCAATATTGCACACCATTCTTACAAATATCACTGAATATAGCAAATATGGAACATATTTACAACCTTCACATTAGAAGGGACGAGAACGTTAAAAAGAGTAAATTTTTTACTTCTGACAAAAATATTGTTTTTGGATTAGTAAGGGAAAGTTTGGATAATCCTACGTTGAAGAGGCTACCTTACGACAAAACTGTGTTTTTGAAGCAATATCCTAGTGCATTAGGATAACACAGTTGTATGTTGTGAAGATCATAGTCAAACAAAATAGGGTTATTACTGCTTATCCTACATAATTGTTTGTAAATAATTTTACATATTAATGTATATATGTATATATTAGTAAAGATTTTACTCTGTACATAATAGAATTCTCAATTTTAATTGTAAATTTTCATGAAAACTGCAAAACTCCGTGAGTTTACTTTATTATTTAACTTAACTTCATACACATTATTACATTTTTTTTATACAGAGGAGGAGCTACAGCTTTATGTACTGTGTGCAAACAATTGTAGGTCACGTGGTTATATTTAAGCGTTTCACGGCAATTTATCGGTAAAAGATGGATTGAATGCCATACTTAGCATTGCACCATATGATGCAATGAAACATTAGACACCATACTTCCAAAGGCAAAATATTTCGTTAAGAATGCAAGTGATTGAAAGAGACTGCATTTTTATACAGAGGAGCTACAGCTTTAGGTACTGTGTGCAAACAATTGTAGGTCACGTGGTTATATTTTAGCGTTTCACGGCAATTTATCGGTAAAAGATCGATTTGTGAATGTTTTTATAATAACTATACTCTGTTGCTTTCCCAAATATATACAAAAAGTTGAAATAAAAGAATTAATAAAAGATCAGTTTAAATGAAATATTTTCCTTATTTTTTTTTTTCTCTTTTCAAGTAAATTTTATAAATAAATAAATGAACTGAAATAACAGGAAATTTAATTAGATCACTATGAAATAACCAGGCACACATTTTTGTTAATTTTACATATTGCAAAACGATTTTCTATCATTCTTAATCATTTTACATCTCCTTAAGAATAGTATCAGCTATCCAACTGTCAGGGCAACTATTTAAAGACTACGTTAACACTGCATAAGGCACCCAAAGAGATAGGGCATACAGGCTTAAAATAACTGCTCATACTATAAATTTCTCTTAGTCTGATTGGCTAAAATACACCTTAACACTGTGCGTGACCAATATTGCACACCATTCTTACAAATATCACTGAATATAGCAAATATGGAACATATTTACAACCTTCACATTAGAAGGGACGAGAACGTTAAAAAGAGTAAATTTTTTACTTGACAAAAATATTGTTTTTGGATTAGTAAGGGAAAGTTTGGATAATCCTACGTTGAAGAGGCTACCATACGACAAAACTGTTTTTTTGAAGCAATATCCTAGTGGAATAGGATAACACAGTTGTATGTTGTGAAGATCATAGTCAAACAAAATAGGGTTATTACTGCTTATCCTACATAATTGTTTGTAAATAATTTTACATATTAATGTATATATGTATATATTAGTAAGGATTTTACTCTGTAAATAATAGAATTCTCAATTTTAATTGTAAATTTTCATGAAAACTGCAAAACTCCGTGGGTTTACTTTATTATTTAACTTAACTTCATACACATTATTACATTTTTTTTATACAGAGGAGGAGCTACAGCTTTATGTACTGTGTGCAAACAATTGTAGGTCACGTGGTTATATTTAAGCGTTTCACGGCAATTTATCGGTAAAAGATCGATTGAATGCCATGTTTAGCATTGCACCATATGATGAAATGAAACATTAGACACCATACTTCCAAAGGCAAAATATTTCGTTAAGAATGCAAGTGATTGAAAGAGACTGCATTTTTTTATACAGAGGAGCTACAGCTTTAGGTACTGTGTGCAAACAATTGTAGGTCACGTGGTTATATTTTAGCGTTTCACGGCAATTTATCGGTAAAAGATCGATTTGTGAATGTTTTTATAATAACTATACTCTGTTGCTTTCCCAAATATATACAAAAAGTTGAAATAAAAGAATTAATAAAAGATCAGTTTAAATGAAATATTTTCCTTATTTTTTTTTCTCTTTTCAAGTAAATTTTATAAATAAATAAATGAACTGAAATAACAGGAAATTTAATTAGATCACTATGAAATAACCAGGCACACATTTTTGTTAATTTTACATATTGCAAAACGATTTTCTATCATTCTAAATCATTTTACATCTCCTTAAGAATAGTATCAGCTATCCAACTGTCAGGGCAACTATTTAAAGACTACGTTAACACTGCACAAGGCACCCAAAGAGATAGGGCATACAGGCTTAAAATAACTGCTCTTACTATAAATTTCTCTTAATCTGATTGGCTAAAATACACCTTAACACTGTGCGTGACCAATATTGCACACCATTCTTACAAATATCACTGAATATAGCAAATATGGAACATATTTACAACCTTCACATTAGAAGGGACGAGAACGTTAAAAAGAGTAAATTTTTTACTTCTGGCAAAAATATTGTTTTTGGATTAGTAAGAGAAAGTTTGGATAATCCTACGTTGAAGAGGCTACCTTACGACAAAACTGTGTTTTTGAAGCAATATCCGAGTGCAATAGGATAACACAGTTGTATGTTGTGAAGATCATAGTCAAACAAAATAGGGTTATTACTGCTTATCCTACATAATTGTTTGTAAATAATTTTACATATTAATGTATATATGTATATATTAGTAAAGATTTTACTCTGAAAATAATAGAATTCTCAATTTTAATTGTTAATAATCAGGAATTCGGCAAAACTCCGTGTGTTCACTTCATTATTAAACTTAACTTCATAAACATTACTACATTTTTTTTATACAGAGGAGGAGCTACAGCTTTATGTACTGTGTGCAAACAATTGTAGGTCACGTGGTTATATTTAAGCGTTTCACGGCAATTTATCGGTAAAAGATCGATTGAATGCCATGTTTAGCATTGCACCATATGATGAAATGAAACATTAGACACCATACTTCCAAAGGCAAAATATTTCGTTAAGAATGCAAGTGATTGAAAGAGACTGCATTTTTTTATACAGAGGAGCTACAGCTTTAGGTACTATGTGCAAACAATTGTAGGTCAGGTGGTTATATTTTAGCGTTTCACGGCAATTTATCGGTAAAAGATCGATTTGTGAATGTTTTTATAATAACTATACTCTGTTGCTTTCCCAAATATATACAAAAAGTTGAAATAAAAGAATTAATAAAAGATCAGTTTAAATGAAATATTTTCTTTATTTTTTTTTCTCTCTTATCAAGTTAATTTTATAAATAAATAAATGAACTCAAATAACAGGAAATTTAATTAGATCACTATGAAATAACCAGGCACACATTTTTGTTAATTTTACATATTTCAAAACTATTTTCTATCATTCTAAATCATTTTCCATCTCCTTTAGAATAGTATCAGCTATCCAATTGTCAGGGCAACTATTTAAAGACTACGTTATCACTGCATAAGGCACCCAAAGGGATAGGGCATACAGGCTTAAAATAACTGCTCACACTATAAATTTCTCTTAATCTGATTGGCTAAAATACACCTGAACACTGTGCGTGACCAATATTGCACACCATTCTTACAAATATCACTGAATATAGCAATTATGGAACATATTTACAACCTTCACATTAGAAGGGACGAGAATGTAAAAAAGAGTAAATTTTTTACTTCTGACAAAAATATTGTTTCTGGATTAGTAAGGGAAAGTTTGGATAATCCTACGTTGAAGAGGCTACCTCCCGACAAAACTGTGTTTTTGAAGCAATATCCCAGTGCAATAGGATTTGCAAATGACGGAACACAGTTGTATGTTGTGAAGATCATAGTCAAACAAAATAGGGTTATTACTGCTTATCCTACATAATTGTTTGTAAATAATTTTACATATTAATGTATATATGTATATATTAGTAAGGATTTTACTCTGTAAATAATAGAATTCTCAATTTTAATTGTAAATTTTCATGAAAACTGCAAAACTCCGTGGGTTTACTTTATTATTTAACTTAACTTCATACACATTATTACATTTTTTTTATACAGAGGAGGAGCTACAGCTTTATGTACTGTGTGCAAACAATTGTAGGTCACGTGGTTATATTTAAGCGTTTCACGGCAATTTATCGGTAAAAGATCGATTGAATGCCATGTTTAGCATTGCACCATATGATGAAATGAAACATTAGACACCATACTTCCAAAGGCAAAATATTTCGTTAAGAATGCAAGTGATTGAAAGAGACTGCATTTTTTTATACAGAGGAGCTACAGCTTTAGGTACTGTGAGCAAACAAATGTAGGTCATGTGGTTATATTCAAGCGTTTCACGGCAATTTATCGGTAAAAGATCGATTTGTGAATGTTTTTATAATAACTATACTCTGTTGCTTTCCCAAATATATACAAAAAGTTGAAATAAAAGAATTAATAAAAGATCAGTTTAAATGAAATATTTTCTTTATTTTTTTTTCTCTCTTATCAAGTTAATTTTATAAATAAATAAATGAACTCAAATAACAGGAAATTTAATTAGATCACTATGAAATAACCAGGCACACATTTTTGTTAATTTTACATATTTCAAAACTATTTTCTATCATTCTAAATCATTTTCCATCTCCTTTAGAATAGTATCAGCTATCCAATTGTCAGGGCAACTATTTAAAGACTACGTTATCACTGCATAAGGCACCCAAAGGGATAGGGCATACAGGCTTAAAATAACTGCTCACACTATAAATTTCTCTTAATCTGATTGGCTAAAATACACCTGAACACTGTGCGTGACCAATATTGCACACCATTCTTACAAATATCACTGAATATAGCAATTATGGAACATATTTACAACCTTCACATTAGAAGGGACGAGAATGTAAAAAAGAGTAAATTTTTTACTTCTGACAAAAATATTGTTTCTGGATTAGTAAGGGAAAGTTTGGATAATCCTACGTTGAAGAGGCTACCTCCCGACAAAACTGTGTTTTTGAAGCAATATCCCAGTGCAATAGGATTTGCAAATGACGGAACACAGTTGTATGTTGTGAAGATCATAGTCAAACAAAATAGGGTTATTACTGCTTATCCTACATAATTGTTTGTAAATAATTTTACATATTAATGTATATATGTATATATTAGTAAAGAGTTTACTCTGTAAATAATAGAATTCTCAATTTTAATTGTAAATTTTCATGAAAACTGCAAAACTCCGTGGGTTTACTTTATTATTTAACTTAACTTCATACACATTATTACATTTTTTTTATACAGAGGAGCTACAGCTTTATGTACTGTGTGCAAACAATTGTAGGTCACGTGGTTATATTTAAGTGTTTCACGGCAATTTATCGGTAAAAGATCGATTGAATGCCATGTTTAGCATTGCACCATATGATGAAATGAAACATTAGACACCATACTTCCAAAGGCAAAATATTTCGTTAAGAATGCAAGTGATTGAAAGAGACTGCATTTTTTTATACAGAGGAGCTACAGCTTTAGGTACTGTGTGCAAACAATTGTAGGTCACGTGGTTATATTCAAGCGTTTCACGGCAATTTATCGGTAAAAGATCGATTTGTGAATGTTTTTATAATAACTATACTCTGTTGCTTTCCCAAATATATACAAAAAGTTGAAATAAAAGAATTAATAAAAGATCAGTTTAAATGAAATATTTTCCTTATTTTTTTTTTCTCTTTTCAAGTAAATTTTATAAATAAATAAATGAACTGAAATAACAGGAAATTTATTTAGATCACTATGAAATAACCAGGCACACATTTTTGTTAATTTTACATATTGCAAAACGATTTTCTATCATTCTAAATCATTTTACATCTCCTTAAGAATAGTATCAGCTATCCAACTGTCAGGGCAACTATTTAAAGACTACGTTAACACTGCACAAGGCACCCAAAGAGATAGGGCATACAGGCTTAAAATAACTGCTCTTACTATAAATTTCTCTTAATCTGATTGGCTAAAATACACCTTAACACTGTGCGTGACCAATATTGCACACCATTCTTACAAATATCACTGAATATAGCAAATATGGAACATATTTACAACCTTTACATTAGAAGGGACGAGAACGTTAAAAAGAGTAAATTTTTTACTTCTGACAAAAATATTGTTTTTGGATTAGTAAGAGAAAGTTTGGATAATCCTACGTTGAAGAGGCTACCTTACGACAAAACTGTGTTTTTGAAGCAATATCCGAGTGCAATAGGATAACACAGTTGTATGTTGTGAAGATCATAGTCAAACAAAATAGGGTTATTACTGCTTATCCTACATAATTGTTTGTAAATAATTTTACATATTAATGTATATATGTATATATTAGTAAAGATTTTACTCTGAAAATAATAGAATTCTCAATTTTAATTGTTAATAATCAGGAATTCGGCAAAACTACGTGTGTTCACTTCATTATTAAACTTAACTTCATAAACATTACTACATTTTTTTATACAGAGGAGGAGCTACAGCTTTAGGTACTGTGAGCAAACAAATGTAGGTCATGTGGTTATATTCAAGCGTTTCACGGCAATTTATCGGTAAAAGATAGATTTGTGAATGTTTTTATAATAACTATACTCTGTTGCTTTCCCAAATATATACAAAAAGTTGAAATAAAAGAATTAATAAAAGATCAGTTTAAATGAAATATTTTCTTTATTTTTTTTTTCTCTCTTTTCAAGTTAATTTTATAAATAAATTGAACTCAAATAACAGGAAATTTAATTAGATCACTATGAAATAACCAGGCACACATTTTTGTTAATTTTACATATTTCAAAACTATTTTCTATCATTCTAAATCATTTTCCATCTCCTTTAGAATAGTATCAGCTATCCAATTGTCAGGGCAACTATTTAAAGACTACGTTATCACTGCATAAGGCACCCAAAGAGATAGGGCATACAGGCTTAAAATAACTGCTCACACTATAAATTTCTCTTAATCTGATTGGCTAAAATACACCTTAACACTGTGCGTGACCAATATTGCACACCGTTCTTACAAATATCACTGACTATAGCAATTATGGAACATATTTACAACCTTCACATTTGAAGGGACGAGAATGTAAAAAAGAGTAAATTTTTTACTTCTGACAAAAATATTGTTTCTGGATTAATAAGGGAAAGTTTGGATAATCCTACGTTGAAGAGGCTACCTCCCGACAAAACTGTGTTTTTGAAGCAATATCCTAGTGCAATAGGATTTGCAAATGACGGAACACAGTTGTATGTTGTGAAGATCATAGTCAAACAAAATAGGGTTATTACTGCTTATCCTACATAATTGTTTGTAAATAATTTTACATATTAATGTATATATGTATATATTAGTAAAGATTTTACTCTATAAAATAATAGAATTCTCAATTTTAATTGTAAATTTTCATGAAAACTGCAAAACTCCGTGGGTTTACTTTATTATTTAACTTAACTTCATACACATTATTACATTTTTTTTATACAGAGGAGGAGCTACAGCTTTATGTACTGTGTGCAAACAATTGTAGGTCACGTGGTTATATTTAAGCGTTTCACGGCAATTTATCGGTAAAAGATCGATTGAATGCCATGTTTAGCATTGCACCATATGATGAAATGAAACATTAGACACCATACTTCCAAAGGCAAAATATTTCGTTAAGAATGCAAGTGATTGAAAGAGACTGCATTTTTTTATACAGAGGAGCTACAGCTTTAGGTACTGTGAGCAAACAAATGTAGGTCATGTGGTTATATTCAAGCGTTTCACGGCAATTTATCGGTAAAAGATAGATTTGTGAATGTTTTTATAATAACTATACTCTGTTGCTTTCCCAAATATATACAAAAAGTTGAAATAAAAGAATTAATAAAAGATCAGTTTAAATGAAATATTTTCTTTATTTTTTTTTCTCTCTTATCAAGTTAATTTTATAAATAAATAAATGAACTCAAATAACAGGAAATTTAATTAGATCACTATGAAATAACCAGGCACACATTTTTGTTAATTTTACATATTTCAAAACTATTTTCTATCATTCTAAATCATTTTCCATCTCCTTTAGAATAGTATCAGCTATCCAATTGTCAGGGCAACTATTTAAAGACTACGTTATCACTGCATAAGGCACCCAAAGGGATAGGGCATACAGGCTTAAAATAACTGCTCACACTATAAATTTCTCTTAATCTGATTGGCTAAAATACACCTGAACACTGTGCGTGACCAATATTGCACACCATTCTTACAAATATCACTGAATATAGCAATTATGGAACATATTTACAACCTTCACATTAGAAGGGACGAGAATGTAAAAAAGAGTAAATTTTTTACTTCTGACAAAAATATTGTTTCTGGATTAGTAAGGGAAAGTTTGGATAATCCTACGTTGAAGAGGCTACCTCCCGACAAAACTGTGTTTTTGAAGCAATATCCCAGTGCAATAGGATTTGCAAATGACGGAACACAGTTGTATGTTGTGAAGATCATAGTCAAACAAAATAGGGTTATTACTGCTTATCCTACATAATTGTTTGTAAATAATTTTACATATTAATGTATATATGTATATATTAGTAAAGAGTTTACTCTGTAAATAATAGAATTCTCAATTTTAATTGTAAATTTTCATGAAAACTGCAAAACTCCGTGGGTTTACTTTATTATTTAACTTAACTTCATACACATTATTACATTTTTTTTATACAGAGGAGCTACAGCTTTATGTACTGTGTGCAAACAATTGTAGGTCACGTGGTTATATTTAAGCGTTTCACGGCAATTTATCGGTAAAAGATCGATTGAATGCCATGTTTAGCATTGCACCATATGATGAAATGAAACATTAGACACCATACTTCCAAAGGCAAAATATTTCGTTAAGAATGCAAGTGATTGAAAGAGACTGCATTTTTTTATACAGAGGAGCTACAGCTTTAGGTACTGTGTGCAAACAATTGTAGGTCACGTGGTTATATTCAAGCGTTTCACGGCAATTTATCGGTAAAAGATCGATTTGTGAATGTTTTTATAATAACTATACTCTGTTGCTTTCCCAAATATATACAAAAAGTTGAAATAAAAGAATTAATAAAAGATCAGTTTAAATGAAATATTTTCCTTATTTTTTTTTTCTCTTTTCAAGTAAATTTTATAAATAAATAAATGAACTGAAATAACAGGAAATTTATTTAGATCACTATGAAATAACCAGGCACACATTTTTGTTAATTTTACATATTGCAAAACGATTTTCTATCATTCTAAATCATTTTACATCTCCTTAAGAATAGTATCAGCTATCCAACTGTCAGGGCAACTATTTAAAGACTACGTTAACACTGCACAAGGCACCCAAAGAGATAGGGCATACAGGCTTAAAATAACTGCTCTTACTATAAATTTCTCTTAATCTGATTGGCTAAAATACACCTTAACACTGTGCGTGACCAATATTGCACACCATTCTTACAAATATCACTGAATATAGCAAATATGGAACATATTTACAACCTTTACATTAGAAGGGACGAGAACGTTAAAAAGAGTAAATTTTTTACTTCTGACAAAAATATTGTTTTTGGATTAGTAAGAGAAAGTTTGGATAATCCTACGTTGAAGAGGCTACCTTACGACAAAACTGTGTTTTTGAAGCAATATCCGAGTGCAATAGGATAACACAGTTGTATGTTGTGAAGATCATAGTCAAACAAAATAGGGTTATTACTGCTTATCCTACATAATTGTTTGTAAATAATTTTACATATTAATGTATATATGTATATATTAGTAAAGATTTTACTCTGAAAATAATAGAATTCTCAATTTTAATTGTTAATAATCAGGAATTCGGCAAAACTACGTGTGTTCACTTCATTATTAAACTTAACTTCATAAACATTACTACATTTTTTTATACAGAGGAGGAGCTACAGCTTTAGGTACTGTGAGCAAACAAATGTAGGTCATGTGGTTATATTCAAGCGTTTCACGGCAATTTATCGGTAAAAGATAGATTTGTGAATGTTTTTATAATAACTATACTCTGTTGCTTTCCCAAATATATACAAAAAGTTGAAATAAAAGAATTAATAAAAGATCAGTTTAAATGAAATATTTTCTTTATTTTTTTTTTCTCTCTTTTCAAGTTAATTTTATAAATAAATTGAACTCAAATAACAGGAAATTTAATTAGATCACTATGAAATAACCAGGCACACATTTTTGTTAATTTTACATATTTCAAAACTATTTTCTATCATTCTAAATCATTTTCCATCTCCTTTAGAATAGTATCAGCTATCCAATTGTCAGGGCAACTATTTAAAGACTACGTTATCACTGCATAAGGCACCCAAAGAGATAGGGCATACAGGCTTAAAATAACTGCTCACACTATAAATTTCTCTTAATCTGATTGGCTAAAATACACCTTAACACTGTGCGTGACCAATATTGCACACCGTTCTTACAAATATCACTGACTATAGCAATTATGGAACATATTTACAACCTTCACATTTGAAGGGACGAGAATGTAAAAAAGAGTAAATTTTTTACTTCTGACAAAAATATTGTTTCTGGATTAATAAGGGAAAGTTTGGATAATCCTACGTTGAAGAGGCTACCTCCCGACAAAACTGTGTTTTTGAAGCAATATCCTAGTGCAATAGGATTTGCAAATGACGGAACACAGTTGTATGTTGTGAAGATCATAGTCAAACAAAATAGGGTTATTACTGCTTATCCTACATAATTGTTTGTAAATAATTTTACATATTAATGTATATATGTATATATTAGTAAAGATTTTACTCTATAAAATAATAGAATTCTCAATTTTAATTGTAAATTTTCATGAAAACTGCAAAACTCCGTGGGTTTACTTTATTATTTAACTTAACTTCATACACATTATTACATTTTTTTTATACAGAGGAGGAGCTACAGCTTTATGTACTGTGTGCAAACAATTGTAGGTCACGTGGTTATATTTAAGCGTTTCACGGCAATTTATCGGTAAAAGATCGATTGAATGCCATGTTTAGCATTGCACCATATGATGAAATGAAACATTAGACACCATACTTCCAAAGGCAAAATATTTCGTTAAGAATGCAAGTGATTGAAAGAGACTGCATTTTTTTATACAGAGGAGCTACAGCTTTAGGTACTGTGTGCAAACAATTGTAGGTCACGTGGTTATATTTTAGCGTTTCACGGCAATTTATCGGTAAAAGATCGATTTGTGAATGTTTTTATAATAACTATACTCTGTTGCTTTCCCAAATATATACAAAAAGTTGAAATAAAAGAATTAATAAAAGATCAGTTTAAATGAAATATTTTCCTTATTTTTTTTTCTCTTTTCAAGTAAATTTTATAAATAAATAAATGAACTGAAATAACAGGAAATTTAATTAGATCACTATGAAATAACCAGGCACACATTTTTGTTAATTTTACATATTGCAAAACGATTTTCTATCATTCTAAATCATTTTCCATCTCCTTTAGAATAGTATCAGCTATCCAATTGTCAGGGCAACTATTTAAAGACTACGTTATCACTGCATAAGGCACCCAAAGGGATAGGGCATACAGGCTTAAAATAACTGCTCACACTATAAATTTCTCTTAATCTGATTGGCTAAAATACACCTTAACACTGTGCGTGACCAATATTGCACACCATTCTTACAAATATCACTGAATATAGCAAATATGGAACATATTTACAACCTTCACATTAGAAGGGACGAGAACGTTAAAAAGAGTAAATTTTTTACTTCTGACAAAAATATTGTTTTTGGATTAGTAAGAGAAAGTTTGGATAATCCTACGTTGAAGAGGCTACCTTACGACAAAACTGTGTTTTTGAAGCAATATCCGAGTGCAATAGGATAACACAGTTGTATGTTGTGAAGATCATAGTCAAACAAAATAGGGTTATTACTGCTTATCCTACATAATTGTTTGTAAATAATTTTACATATTAATGTATATATGTATATATTAGTAAAGATTTTACTCTGAAAATAATAGAATTCTCAATTTTAATTGTTAATAATCAGGAATTCGGCAAAACTCCGTGTGTTCACTTCATTATTAAACTTAACTTCATAAACATAACTACATTTTTTTTTATACAGAGGAGGAGCTACAGCTTTAGGTACTGTGAGCAAACAAATGTAGGTCATGTGGTTATATTCAAGCGTTTCACGGCAATTTATCGGTAAAAGATAGATTTGTGAATGTTTTTATAATAACTATACTCTGTTGCTTTCCCAAATATATACAAAAAGTTGAAATAAAAGAATTAATAAAAGATCAGTTTAAATGAAATATTTTCTTTATTTTTTTTTTCTCTTTTCAAGTAAATTTTATAAATAAATAAATGAACTGAAATAACAGGAAATTTAATTAGATCACTATGAAATAACCAGGCACACATTTTTGTTAATTTTACATATTGCAAAACGATTTTCTATCATTCTTAATCATTTTACATCTCCTTAAGAATAGTATCAGCTATCCAACTGTCAGGGCAACTATTTAAAGACTACGTTAACACTGCATAAGGCACCCAAAGAGATAGGGCATACAGGCTTAAAATAACTGCTCATACTATAAATTTCTCTTAGTCTGATTGGCTAAAATACACCTTAACACTGTGCGTGACCAATATTGCACACCATTCTTACAAATATCACTGAATATAGCAAATATGGAACATATTTACAACCTTCACATTAGAAGGGACGAGAACGTTAAAAAGAGTAAATTTTTTACTTGACAAAAATATTGTTTTTGGATTAGTAAGGGAAAGTTTGGATAATCCTACGTTGAAGAGGCTACCATACGACAAAACTGTGTTTTTGAAGCAATATCCCAGTGCAATAGGATAACACAGTTGTATGTTGTGAAGATCATAGTCAAACAAAATAGGGTTATTACTGCTTATCCTACATAATTGTTTGTAAATAATTTTACATATTAATGTATATATGTATATATTAGTAAGGATTTTACTCTGTAAATAATAGAATTCTCAATTTTAATTGTAAATTTTCATGAAAACTGCAAAACTCCGTGGGTTTACTTTATTATTTAACTTAACTTCATACACATTATTACATTTTTTTTATACAGAGGAGGAGCTACAGCTTTATGTACTGTGTGCAAACAATTGTAGGTCACGTGGTTATATTTAAGCGTTTCACGGCAATTTATCGGTAAAAGATCGATTGAATGCCATGTTTAGCATTGCACCATATGATGAAATGAAACATTAGACACCATACTTCCAAAGGCAAAATATTTCGTTAAGAATGCAAGTGATTGAAAGAGACTGCATTTTTTTATACAGAGGAGCTACAGCTTTAGGTACTGTGTGCAAACAATTGTAGGTCACGTGGTTATATTTTAGCGTTTCACGGCAATTTATCGGTAAAAGATCGATTTGTGAATGTTTTTATAATAACTATACTCTGTTGCTTTCCCAAATATATACAAAAAGTTGAAATAAAAGAATTAATAAAAGATCAGTTTAAATGAAATATTTTCCTTATTTTTTTTTCTCTTTTCAAGTAAATTTTATAAATAAATAAATGAACTGAAATAACAGGAAATTTAATTAGATCACTATGAAATAACCAGGCACACATTTTTGTTAATTTTACATATTGCAAAACGATTTTCTATCATTCTAAATCATTTTACATCTCCTTAAGAATAGTATCAGCTATCCAACTGTCAGGGCAACTATTTAAAGACTACGTTAACACTGCACAAGGCACCCAAAGAGATAGGGCATACAGGCTTAAAATAACTGCTCTTACTATAAATTTCTCTTAATCTGATTGGCTAAAATACACCTTAACACTGTGCGTGACCAATATTGCACACCATTCTTACAAATATCACTGAATATAGCAAATATGGAACATATTTACAACCTTCACATTAGAAGGGACGAGAACGTTAAAAAGAGTAAATTTTTTACTTCTGGCAAAAATATTGTTTTTGGATTAGTAAGAGAAAGTTTGGATAATCCTACGTTGAAGAGGCTACCTTACGACAAAACTGTGTTTTTGAAGCAATATCCGAGTGCAATAGGATAACACAGTTGTATGTTGTGAAGATCATAGTCAAACAAAATAGGGTTATTACTGCTTATCCTACATAATTGTTTGTAAATAATTTTACATATTAATGTATATATGTATATATTAGTAAAGATTTTACTCTGAAAATAATAGAATTCTCAATTTTAATTGTTAATAATCAGGAATTCGGCAAAACTCCGTGTGTTCACTTCATTATTAAACTTAACTTCATAAACATTACTACATTTTTTTTATACAGAGGAGGAGCTACAGCTTTATGTACTGTGTGCAAACAATTGTAGGTCACGTGGTTATATTTAAGCGTTTCACGGCAATTTATCGGTAAAAGATCGATTGAATGCCATGTTTAGCATTGCACCATATGATGAAATGAAACATTAGACACCATACTTCCAAAGGCAAAATATTTCGTTAAGAATGCAAGTGATTGAAAGAGACTGCATTTTTTTATACAGAGGAGCTACAGCTTTAGGTACTATGTGCAAACAATTGTAGGTCAGGTGGTTATATTTTAGCGTTTCACGGCAATTTATCGGTAAAAGATCGATTTGTGAATGTTTTTATAATAACTATACTCTGTTGCTTTCCCAAATATATACAAAAAGTTGAAATAAAAGAATTAATAAAAGATCAGTTTAAATGAAATATTTTCTTTATTTTTTTTTCTCTCTTATCAAGTTAATTTTATAAATAAATAAATGAACTCAAATAACAGGAAATTTAATTAGATCACTATGAAATAACCAGGCACACATTTTTGTTAATTTTACATATTTCAAAACTATTTTCTATCATTCTAAATCATTTTCCATCTCCTTTACAATAGTATCAGCTATCCAATTGTCAGGGCAACTATTTAAAGACTACGTTATCACTGCATAAGGCACCCAAAGGGATAGGGCATACAGGCTTAAAATAACTGCTCACACTATAAATTTCTCTTAATCTGATTGGCTAAAATACACCTGAACACTGTGCGTGACCAATATTGCACACCATTCTTACAAATATCACTGAATATAGCAATTATGGAACATATTTACAACCTTCACATTAGAAGGGACGAGAATGTAAAAAAGAGTAAATTTTTTACTTCTGACAAAAATATTGTTTCTGGATTAGTAAGGGAAAGTTTGGATAATCCTACGTTGAAGAGGCTACCTCCCGACAAAACTGTGTTTTTGAAGCAATATCCGAGTGCAATAGGATTTGCAAATGACGGAACACAGTTGTATGTTGTGAAGATCATAGTCAAACAAAATAGGGTTATTACTGCTTATCCTACATAATTGTTTGTAAATAATTTTACATATTAATGTATATATGTATATATTAGTAAGGATTTTACTCTGTAAATAATAGAATTCTCAATTTTAATTGTAAATTTTCATGAAAACTGCAAAACTCCGTGGGTTTACTTTATTATTTAACTTAACTTCATACACATTATTACATTTTTTTTATACAGAGGAGGAGCTACAGCTTTATGTACTGTGTGCAAACAATTGTAGGTCACGTGGTTATATTTAAGCGTTTCACGGCAATTTATCGGTAAAAGATCGATTGAATGCCATGTTTAGCATTGCACCATATGATGAAATGAAACATTAGACACCATACTTCCAAAGGCAAAATATTTCGTTAAGAATGCAAGTGATTGAAAGAGACTGCATTTTTTTATACAGAGGAGCTACAGCTTTAGGTACTGTGAGCAAACAAATGTAGGTCATGTGGTTATATTCAAGCGTTTCACGGCAATTTATCGGTAAAAGATAGATTTGTGAATGTTTTTATAATAACTATACTCTGTTGCTTTCCCAAATATATACAAAAAGTTGAAATAAAAGAATTAATAAAAGATCAGTTTAAATGAAATATTTTCTTTATTTTTTTTCCTCTCTTATCAAGTTAATTTTATAAATAAATAAATGAACTCAAATAACAGGAAATTTAATTAGATCACTATGAAATAACCAGGCACACATTTTTGTTAATTTTACATATTGCAAAACGATTTTCTATCATTCTTAATCATTTTCCATCTCCTTTAGATTAGTATCAGCTATCCAATTGTCAGGGCAACTATTTAAAGACTACGTTATCACTGCATAAGGCACCCAAAGGGATAGGGCATACAGGCTTAAAATAACTGCTTACACTATAAATTTCTCTTAATCTGATTGGCTAAAATACACCTGAACACTGTGCGTGACCAATATTGCACACCATTCTTACAAATATCACTGAATATAGCAATTATGGAACATATTTACAACCTTCACATTAGAAGGGACGAGAATGTAAAAAAGAGTAAATTTTTTACTTCTGACAAAAATATTGTTTCTGGATTAGTAAGGGAAAGTTTGGATAATCCTACGTTGAAGAGGCTACCTCCCGACAAAACTGTGTTTTTGAAGCAATATCCCAGTGCAATAGGATTTGCAAATGACGGAACACAGTTGTATGTTGTGAAGATCATAGTCAAACAAAATAGGGTTATTACTGCTTATCCTACATAATTGTTTGTAAATAATTTTACATATTAATGTATATATGTATATATTAGTAAAGAGTTTACTCTGTAAATAATAGAATTCTCAATTTTAATTGTAAATTTTCATGAAAACTGCAAAACTCCGTGGGTTTACTTTATTATTTAACTTAACTTCATACACATTATTACATTTTTTTTATACAGAGGAGGAGCTACAGCTTTATGTACTGTGTGCAAACAATTGTAGGTCACGTGGTTATATTTAAGCGTTTCACGGCAATTTATCGGTAAAAGATCGATTGAATGCCATGTTTAGCATTGCACCATATGATGAAATGAAACATTAGACACCATACTTCCAAAGGCAAAATATTTCGTTAAGAATGCAAGTGATTGAAAGAGACTGCATTTTTTTATACAGAGGAGCTACAGCTTTAGGTACTGTGTGCAAACAATTGTAGGTCACGTGGTTATATTCAAGCGTTTCACGGCAATTTATCGGTAAAAGATCGATTTGTGAATGTTTTTATAATAACTATACTCTGTTGCTTTCCCAAATATATACAAAAAGTTGAAATAAAAGAATTAATAAAAGATCAGTTTAAATGAAATATTTTCCTTATTTTTTTTTTCTCTTTTCAAGTAAATTTTATAAATAAATAAATGAACTGAAATAACAGGAAATTTATTTAGATCACTATGAAATAACCAGGCACACATTTTTGTTAATTTTACATATTGCAAAACGATTTTCTATCATTCTAAATCATTTTACATCTCCTTAAGAATAGTATCAGCTATCCAACTGTCAGGGCAACTATTTAAAGACTACGTTAACACTGCACAAGGCACCCAAAGAGATAGGGCATACAGGCTTAAAATAACTGCTCTTACTATAAATTTCTCTTAATCTGATTGGCTAAAATACACCTTAACACTGTGCGTGACCAATATTGCACACAATTCTTACAAATATCACTGAATATAGCAAATATGGAACATATTTACAACCTTTACATTAGAAGGGACGAGAACGTTAAAAAGAGTAAATTTTTTACTTCTGACAAAAATATTGTTTTTGGATTAGTAAGAGAAAGTTTGGATAATCCTACGTTGAAGAGGCTACCTTACGACAAAACTGTGTTTTTGAAGCAATATCCGAGTGCAATAGGATAACACAGTTGTATGTTGTGAAGATCATAGTCAAACAAAATAGGGTTATTACTGCTTATCCTACATAATTGTTTGTAAATAATTTTACATATTAATGTATATATGTATATATTAGTAAAGATTTTACTCTGAAAATAATAGAATTCTCAATTTTAATTGTTAATAATCAGGAATTCGGCAAAACTACGTGTGTTCACTTCATTATTAAACTTAACTTCATAAACATTACTACATTTTTTTATACAGAGGAGGAGCTACAGCTTTAGGTACTGTGAGCAAACAAATGTAGGTCATGTGGTTATATTCAAGCGTTTCACGGCAATTTATCGGTAAAAGATAGATTTGTGAATGTTTTTATAATAACTATACTCTGTTGCTTTCCCAAATATATACAAAAAGTTGAAATAAAAGAATTAATAAAAGATCAGTTTAAATGAAATATTTTCTTTATTTTTTTTTTCTCTCTTTTCAAGTTAATTTTATAAATAAATTGAACTCAAATAACAGGAAATTTAATTAGATCACTATGAAATAACCAGGCACACATTTTTGTTAATTTTACATATTTCAAAACTATTTTCTATCATTCTAAATCATTTTCCATCTCCTTTAGAATAGTATCAGCTATCCAATTGTCAGGGCAACTATTTAAAGACTACGTTATCACTGCATAAGGCACCCAAAGAGATAGGGCATACAGGCTTAAAATAACTGCTCACACTATAAATTTCTCTTAATCTGATTGGCTAAAATACACCTTAACACTGTGCGTGACCAATATTGCACACCGTTCTTACAAATATCACTGACTATAGCAATTATGGAACATATTTACAACCTTCACATTTGAAGGGACGAGAATGTAAAAAAGAGTAAATTTTTTACTTCTGACAAAAATATTGTTTCTGGATTAATAAGGGAAAGTTTGGATAATCCTACGTTGAAGAGGCTACCTCCCGACAAAACTGTGTTTTTGAAGCAATATCCTAGTGCAATAGGATTTGCAAATGACGGAACACAGTTGTATGTTGTGAAGATCATAGTCAAACAAAATAGGGTTATTACTGCTTATCCTACATAATTGTTTGTAAATAATTTTACATATTAATGTATATATGTATATATTAGTAAAGATTTTACTCTGTAAATAATAGAATTCTCAATTTTAATTGTAAATTTTCATGAAAACTGCAAAACTCCGTGGGTTTACTTTATTATTTAACTTAACTTCATACACATTATTACATTTTTTTTATACAGAGGAGGAGCTTCAGCTTTATGTACTGTGTGCAAACAATTGTAGGTCACGTGGTTATATTTAAGCGTTTCACGGCAATTTATCGGTAAAAGATCGATTGAATGCCATGTTTAGCATTGCACCATATGATGAAATGAAACATTAGACACCATACTTCCAAAGGCAAAATATTTCGTTAAGAATGCAAGTGATTGAAAGAGACTGCATTTTTTTATACAGAGGAGCTACAGCTTTAGGTACTGTGTGCAAACAATTGTAGGTCACGTGGTTATATTTTAGCGTTTCACGGCAATTTATCGGTAAAAGATCGATTTGTGAATGTTTTTATAATAACTATACTCTGTTGCTTTCCCAAATATATACAAAAAGTTGAAATAAAAGAATTAATAAAAGATCAGTTTAAATGAAATATTTTCCTTATTTTTTTTTCTCTTTTCAAGTAAATTTTATAAATAAATAAATGAACTGAAATAACAGGAAATTTAATTAGATCACTATGAAATAACCAGGCACACATTTTTGTTAATTTTACATATTGCAAAACGATTTTCTATCATTCTAAATCATTTTCCATCTCCTTTAGAATAGTATCAGCTATCCAATTGTCAGGGCAACTATTTAAAGACTACGTTATCACTGCATAAGGCACCCAAAGGGATAGGGCATACAGGCTTAAAATAACTGCTCACACTATAAATTTCTCTTAATCTGATTGGCTAAAATACACCTTAACACTGTGCGTGACCAATATTGCACACCATTCTTACAAATATCACTGAATATAGCAAATATGGAACATATTTACAACCTTCACATTAGAAGGGACGAGAACGTTAAAAAGAGTAAATTTTTTACTTCTGACAAAAATATTGTTTTTGGATTAGTAAGAGAAAGTTTGGATAATCCTACGTTGAAGAGGCTACCTTACGACAAAACTGTGTTTTTGAAGCAATATCCGAGTGCAATAGGATAACACAGTTGTATGTTGTGAAGATCATAGTCAAACAAAATAGGGTTATTACTGCTTATCCTACATAATTGTTTGTAAATAATTTTACATATTAATGTATATATGTATATATTAGTAAAGATTTTACTCTGAAAATAATAGAATTCTCAATTTTAATTGTTAATAATCAGGAATTCGGCAAAACTCCGTGTGTTCACTTCATTATTAAACTTAACTTCATAAACATTACTACATTTTTTTTTATACAGAGGAGGAGCTACAGCTTTAGGTACTGTGAGCAAACAAATGTAGGTCATGTGGTTATATTCAAGCGTTTCACGGCAATTTATCGGTAAAAGATAGATTTGTGAATGTTTTTATAATAACTATACTCTGTTGCTTTCCCAAATATATACAAAAAGTTGAAATAAAAGAATTAATAAAAGATCAGTTTAAATGAAATATTTTCTTTATTTTTTTTTTCTCTTTTCAAGTTAATTTTATAAATAAATAAATGAACTCAAATAACAGGAAATTTAATTAGATCACTATGAAATAACCAGGCACACATTTTTGTTAATTTTACATATTTCAAAACTATTTTCTATCATTCTAAATCATTTTCCATCTCCTTTAGAATAGTATCAGCTATCCAATTGTCAGGGCAACTATTTAAAGACTACGTTATCACTGCATAAGGCACCCAAAGGGATAGGGCATACAGGCTTAAAATAACAGCTCACATGGTACTGAACATCATTTGTATACTTATTTTGTTTACTGTTTTCTCCTACATTTATAAATCTGTGTTCGCCGGGCAATATCAACATATAGCGACAAAGCCCATCAATTTGATGTTTGGCATATGTCTTAGTCCTTAAAGAAAAATAGTCTAGCCATCAAGCCGTAAAAACTTCTAGCTGAAATCAAGCCATGGATTCTATCCATCTGCAACCACATTTGGTTGTGCTCCAGACAGGCTGACGATGACCCTGACAAGAAGGAACGGAGCCTATAAGCACTAAGAAAGAAGAAATGGTAAAGCAAAGACAGCCAATCTGATGCCACGTTTGAAACTTATTATTCGGGACATACGCCCTCTTTATCTGTTCTGTCACACTGGGGCCTTGGAGACTTACCACTCAATGATGGTATTAAAGTATTGCCACAAAACGACTGGAATTTGATTATTCATCGATGGTTGCCCGAACATTGGACGGAGGCAGAGGACTGCTGCTAACGGGAAACTATCATTTTCTACAAGATGTTTGAAGAGCACCGACAGATGAACTGCACACGAGATATATGAAAAAAAGACTACGGCTTTAAAACAGATTGTATCCAGTTCGCAGTTCCAAGTCAGCTGGAGGGAACTTAGACGAAAACGACATATTTACTGAAGTCTCTTTCCTTGCCAGCAAACATCAGTAAGGACCCTGCACTAGAAAGTGTAATAATATGTAATATCTTAGACGATGAACTCCGTTTTTACTTTAACTGTAAAATTAATAAAAATAAATAATATATTATTATACTGGCAAACTGCTTAAAAGGATTTATTAGCAAAGCAGAAATGTACTCAATCACTAGAAAATCTTGACTGGACAGGAAAATCTGAAATATTGAGAAAAAATCCTGTCATGAATGCAGTCATATTCGATCGCAGGTTCCACACTTTCGTATTGGAGATCATCATTTAACGTAGTTCAATTGGTAAAGTCAAAGATCAAGTTCAATTGGTAAAGTCAAAGATCATCTTCAAAGAATAAAATTCAAATAACGTGCTCCTAATGCTCACTGTCTTTTCTGGTTTGAAGATGCACCAGTGCTTGATGAAGATGACCAGACTGTATGTTACTTCGTTGACAGATTTGTCAGTTGTAAATAACCTGATGATACAGTTCATCCAGAACTATCAGAAATAGTACACAGTATTCAACAGCATAGCAAAAACCACTCTTAATCTTGCAGAAAATAAAGCGCTACTTGTAGATTTAACTTTCCGCGTCCACCTTCATCTCAAGAAGTCAGTTTGACAGATGCATTTATCAAAACGTGTCCGCAATGTATGAGAGAAATCTGTTCTAAACAAGCTAGGGAATGTAATAATGACGAACATTTAGAAAACATTACAACTACAAAACAGTTTGCAGCTGCTGGAACTACCCCAATAGAGTTTGAGGAGGCATCTGTTATTCTGACCAAGAGGAGCAGCGTCACATTGAAATGTACTCCATTTGATTTATGGATAAACCAGTATAATTCTAGTACCAAGAACAAATTCAATATTATTCACAGAATCAGGTCTATTTTCAAGACAACATAGTCCCGTCTCCCAAGAACTCTCCGCCTCAAAATTTTAGGCAGTCACATGTTGGTGATCATTTTTACGACAATAGGTTAAAAATCATTAATTTTCATTAAAATTATTAAATTGCTGTAAAATAATGAAAATCATTCTATTTTACAAACATAATTCTGGATAGCTTGTATAACCAGCAGGATGACAATTTATGTACAAAAAGCAGGATAAACTAAAAAATGAAAGACAGGACCGAACAGAGTGAAAAAAGCAGGAAAGAATGAGTCATCCTAGCCCCTCGCCCTACGGAACAAATGGTAGCGTGCATTTATTTTAATCATAGTTGTATACTCATCTGTACATTTTAGTTATATTTTTAAATATATTCCATTAGATGAGGAGTTTGCAGATGAAAAATAGAATTTATTGCTTTAAAAGGATGGTACAAACACGGCGAAGTTTTTTCACTAAATTTATATCTCTTATCCTCACGGTCTGTCAATAAGAAAACAATTAGAAAATATGGGTGAAACCTCGAGGGACGATATTTACAGAAATATTCAAAACTGAAAACCAAATGATTGGTACCAAAATATGAATGTCCTAGACAATATTCCATCACATGTGGGGATCGGATAGCACCACTCATTCAAAAACGAGTATCAAGGTTGAGATCACATGTACCTGTCGGAAATATTTAAAGGTTTGCAAGTGGCATTATTCGACCAACATTGATTTGCGAACTTTAGACAATCTTCTTTCATTAAATAGCGGAAAAAATAAATCCAAAACAATCTTACGAATGCATGGCTAAGCAAAGAAATGTCGACAGACATACAAAAGTACACAACACAGATCACAGAAAAAGACACGAGGCCCCACCCAAAAGATGTAAACTTAGTACTACCAATGACAAAATTATTTTACATTACCATGTGTGGCGTTTTGTGATTAACCGCAACATTTGTAGTAAATAGTCCGGATTGCTGTCGTGTGTGCCGATTACTTGAATATTTAAACACACTGAATAACAGCTTGAATTAACAAAGATGGTCATAAAAATAACTGAATACAGTAGATGTCACAACTTTCTGTAGATAATATATCTAGTCCTATAATTTGTCGGTCTATAAAACCGACCGTGCAAGGGCTATATAGCCAGTCAAGGTCGTTAAAAGCTTCCATTTGTTGTAGTCTATAACATTCTGTATCTCAGTATCTTATTCTTTTATATTATGACTGAAGACTCGTGTATTCGATAACCCATGACCTATTAATTATTTCCACCATGATAGAAATAGAACCATGCAGAAAACTCAAATACTTGAGATTGGTATTAATAACATGGCGTTTTATTCCTGGTAAGACTATTGTCCACTGAGTGCGACTACGAGCTCTAAAGGACTCACGGTGTAAGGCTTTACACGTTAACCTCTACCTTTGTGTGTTAAAACTGTGTATGTGCGATCATTACGTCTTATTTCTGTAAATTGTTCAAAATATTTTAGACCAAGTGGTTATTTTGTCGTTGCTAGTTCTCAAGTAAATTAATTCCTCAAGTAAATAGTTTTGTCGTTGCTAGTAGATTGAAGTGAATGTGATGCTTAGATATGGCACAAAATGTCCTGTCATCTTACAATATAATCTTGGCGTACTACCAATGACAAAATACTTTATTCTTATCTGATTAATCTTGACACCAACACTGTAACCCGCATCCTGCTCTCTCTCATCTACAGCGTACCATGTTTAAAAAATGACCGTCTGTTTATATTTGGCCGAATCCAGTATTTTGTTTGGAAAGTGCCGGATACATTGGAGGTGTCAAAATCACACAGGTAATTATTAGATAATTTAGTCGTTGGTAAACGACAAAAGTGTCAGGACACTATTTAAATGTGTAGGAGAATATTGATGAATCAACTTCTTTTTAACATCAAGTAGATCATGTTGTCTTGACAAATATTTTCATTTCAATTTTCAATTAACAATTTTAATAGAAACATCTCACAGGATTCTTTGTATATTCAGTCCTATAAAATAGACAAGTCTCAGCCTGTATCGCAGATTTGCTCATCTAGAAAAAAAATCGTCAGGATCGAAATTTTGACTTCTGTTTGCTTTTTAAAAAACTGTATGTATTCAGTTTTTACTGCATAGTCGGCCAGCAAAGAAAACAGTAATAAGTTGATAAATACACGTTATATTTTTTATTTACTTTTAACATTTGAAAGCTTTGACTATATCTAATATAATTAACTTTGATTTAAACTTTCCAACTTTCCATGGATTTTAAAGATACATTAGAAATCTTAGTTTGTTTTCAATAACTTTAAATCTAATCTTGGCCGTTAATTACTTATGATTTCAACACTTCGAATAAACAATACCAAGAAATATCCATTGAAAATATGAAGTCACATCTATATTAAATCTAACATTAATTGTCATTAATTACTAGGACTTTTAACTTCTGTTTCTTTTGCGTACCAGCGGTGTTTCTATTGTAGGGGTGGTACTGGAGTTAGGGATCCGGCTAAGTAGGTTGTTGGCTGAATTAAAGGCGGTCAAGCACTCTCGTTTGTCTGTTGATATTTATCTTACTAGAAAAAAATAATTGTGAGCTGCAAACTTTTCAGTAGAACTCACACTCAGTTTTAGTTAGATAAATGTACTTTCTAATAAGGTGTATTGGTCTTATACAATATTCTTTTTCTAACCTTGCCACTAACTCATTTGTTTCTTTGTGAGAATTCTTTTTACTAACATGCAAAATAGCTGTGAGAAACTGGAGGTTTTCTGACGTTGGACTTAATGTTTGTGCCTTGGCCAAAAGATTTCTGTGTGCATTCACAACACTTCCTTTATTTTTTGTCATGAAGTAGTTAAATCTTCGCACAATATTTGCAGAGGGTTGAACTGAAATATATAATGAAGAATTCATTATAGGTGTTAGTTTAAAAATTCAATCTTTAATCCTAAAAGTTGATTTCAAATCTTGAATGACTCCATTTTAGCACAGATCTACAATAAGAATAGATCTTATCTTGTAGGTCAATATGAATGTATATTCAGATGAACAATGTAAATTTGTCATAAATTAAAACCAAACCACCAAAAAAACAGAGTGCCCAACATTGTACATATTTTATCAATACAAGGGCAATAACTGTAAACTTCATTGTTATTATCTAAAAAAAAAAATAATACAATTATCTTATATATAGATAGTTGGCTTAAGAAAAAATACAGCACAATTTCCAATATAATTAATATATATAATTTTCATGGGGCATTACTCTTTTGAAGTTATTTGATTCACACTGATTTTTGAAATTTGCAATGCATTGCATATATAAAACTTTGAAAGAAATGTGATAGAAATTCGGCATGAATTGTACACATAAGAGCACTATTTAACAATAAAATTGCCCTGAAATTAATATTCACAAGAGAGACTGAATCTTTTAAAAATTGTTGATCAGCACAACTTTTCACATGCAGCGCAGATCTAAACCTTTTATAAAAGTATAATAAATAATAATTTCAAGGGTTGAAAACAAAACTTTACGACAAACGAGATGATTTCAGCTTCCCAATTGTGAACTTTCAATTTCTATGTAGCATCATTCCAGCAGCGCCTGTATACGGAGTATATATCTCCCAATTCATACGTTATTCCAGCGCCTGTATTTCCTATCATGATTTCCTTGATAGAGGGTTGCTTCTCACAATGAAGCTATTAAACCAAAAGTTCCAAATGGTGAAGTTGAAATCATCCCTGCGTAAATTTTACGGACGCCATCACGAGTTGGTTGACCGTTATGGAATATTCGTTTCACAGATGATATCGGATATGTTTCTTACGTCGTAACTACAATCCCCTTCCCTTTTCATGAATATGACCTATCGATTTAGACTATTTACCAGGTTTGTAATAACATAAGCAAGAGTCGTCTTGCAACATGAGGAGCAGGATCTGCTTACCCTTCCGGAACACCTGATATCACCCCAAGTTTTTTGGTGGGATTCGTGTTGCTCAGTCTTTAGGTGTCTATGTTGTTTCTTGTCTACTATTATTTGTCTGTTTGTCTTTTTCATTTTTAGCCATGGCGTTGTCAGTTTATTTTCGAATTATGAGTTTGACTGTTCCTCTGGTATCTTTCGCCCCTTTTTTGTACATGTGATAGCACATAGCTGTAGCTAATTTTGTGTTGGCATCCCATATTTTGTCATGTCTTTATGCATTGTGAATATTGTTCATGTGCTGACATCTAATATTATTACATGGTATCTTGAAAGAATAGAATGAAATGATCAGTTGAATACTTTTGACAGAGGGTTTGCAATCAATCAGTGCATATATTTGGTATAGTCTATAAAATGTAGTAATAGCAATTTTTATTGAAAATGAAGAATTAAAGTAGATCTATGTGTACAAATCAACATTTATTTTCTTACAGGGATAATCTAGTAAGTGAAAGCTGTAGTTCTCAGATTTAGTGGTCTTAAAATAAAACCTTGCTAACTAGTGCATTGTAGAAAAAAATATATCTTAGTTATGGCCAACTTGTGGGTACTGGGTAAAAATAGGTGTACAATTAACAGAACATCCAAGTTAATTATGCAAATAAACAACAACTAAAATAAATCATAAATTCTGGTTACATTTGTACATGTGTGAATCTATTTTTACTGTTGTTAGTGGATGCTCAGCAAGGAGCTTTTACATGTTGTATTATCTAGTCAAACATGATGTATAGTTATTACAAAAATATGGTAATTGTCAAATTGGTACTCCTGAAAATCATTTTTTTTGATAATTTATGTCACGTAAAAACAGACATACCGACTTCTAACCTGACGGTGTTGTATAAGCAGACTGCCAAAATCATTCAAAGTTCTATTAAAAGTCAATGCAAGTAGTCTGTACTTCTCAATAGTAGGGGGGAAATGGCTGAAAATAATTAAGTCCAAAGACGAAAAAAATTGGGCAACACTTCCCTATAGAAATATGTGTGTCAACCTTAACCATGTTAATTGCAGATCAACACATATTGGAATCCAGAAAGTAAACGATAGGTCATTTATAAAACATGAAATCATACACCAAAACTATCCTAATCTTTGTCCTCATTATATACCAGTTCCAATTTCAAATTAAACTAAGCCCATATACCTTTTGCAATGCGTCTATTTTGCGACACTGTGATAGATAAGAGTTATCTCTCGTAGACCAATTCCAAATTACGTAAAAGTCGTCAGAAGAATACACCTTTAACTCTTTGACTGTTAAGAAAATTGTATGGTGAAATGATTACAACATTTGAAAAAAAAAGTAAAATCACAAAATATTGAAACTGTTTTCTGATTGATAATCTTAAACTGCGTTATTTCGGTGTCTTTCGTCTTTATCATGGCCCAGAAAGGGATATTGTCTAGGAGAATTTTGTCTGATAATTGTTCATAAATTACAAATAATAAAAATTAATATTTATTTTATTATGGTGTCGCATATTTATTAACAAAATATGTACATAACTTCCGTGTCTTTCGTCTTTATCATGGCTTAGAAAGGGATATTGTCTAGGAGAATTTTGTCTGATAGTTTTTCATAAATAACAAATAATAAAAATTAATATTTATTTTATTATGGTGTCACATATTTATTGACAATATATGTACATAACTTCCGTATGAACATGACTGGAAACAATACTATTGTCTAGCACACAATGTATTCTGGAATTTATCTGTATGCACCATCGAAATTAGCTGCCCACAACTAAATAAATGAGTGTGTGCTTTTAACTGGATAAAGAAGTTTATCTGCATCAGTTATGGCTATTCCTCTCAAATGTGAAACAATTAAAATCCGGGCTTCTAAAAAAAACGACATCCATCAAGTAATTATATCCTTCATTTAAATTCTGTGACATTCTGTAAAAGATGAAACAAAAATAAACTTTAACATTACATGTTGTTTAATATGTTTGGCCTCAGTGAATATCAGTATTCAAAAGTCAATAAAACTACATATTTACCTCATCAAAAGACAGTAATTGTATAACATTACATGTTGTTTAATATGTTTCCATTTTCTCTTTTCACAAAAAAAGTAACTATTAATTAATATGTGACTAAAGTATTCAACATCTTAACATAGATTTATTTAATCACAAACACTGTAAAACCAAACTAATTTTGTTCGTTTAAATACTACAAGATATAAAAGCAATATACATGTAAGTCTTACTTTTTCTAAGAAGACATCATAACCAACATCGCATGTGTCGTTCTCTCTTATCAGCACTCTGTTTAGTATTCTCAAAAATTCATGGTGTCTTCAATGGTCATCCTCATCGTTTTTAAAAACAAAATTCTAATAAAGTATATTTTCTGTAATCAGATTTCCTAAACAGTTATCAAATGTACCAGTTTTCTTATTAAGTAGCCCACAAGGGTGACTGGGGAATAGAGAATGGTCACCATTGGTCTTCCTCCGACCGGCAGTAAAACCCGTGCTAAAGTGGGGCGTCCGTTTGGCTGTGCGGGATGTACAAATTTGCAGCCACGTCCGGTCAGAATGCCTCGTGTAAGGAAAGTGCTACGTTCTTTGCACGTTAAGAACCCTTGCAACAACTCTTTGTGGGGTCCGTAGGTGACCTGTTGCAAGGCTAAATTTCTGTCCCTATCCAATATACCCTCATTTCCCGTGGCAGTCTAAATTTCTCCGACCTGAATCCTTTAATCTATTACAGAACCTACCTATTGTATTTATTGTGAACTTGTTCTCGTCCTGAATATGCATGAAATATTTGCCACTGGACGTTAAGCAACCAACAATCAATCAATCTTATTAAGTATAAATTACCAAGAACATTATTTGCATTCTATTCAAGTACCTGCTACCGTAAATAACACCTTTTCAAAAATACTCGCATTAACGGAAAACAAGCTTAGAATGCTACCAAAAAGAGGACGAAACCGTCATGACTAAGAATCTTGAGAGGTGGTTTATGGTTACTAAACATCATAAAATCATTTGGAAAATAGATAATATATCCACAAAATTTACTAGATTTGTTCTGTGTAAAGGATTTTTTTCGGATAAACAATTCATTAGATAATTCAACTACACCATTAAATTCTTCCCCCGATGAATACTAAAGAATGTTAAGATTAGCTTTGTCGGGAGGATTATGAATATCAATAGCATAAGTATATAATTCAATATCTAAAGAGGGTTACACAGTAACTTGAACAAATAATATTCAAACTTTTAATGAATTCATTTATCATCTAGAGTAATTGTTTCTAATAATGGCTACTTTAAAATAGTTGCAATATATCATATTTGTTCTTTTCGTTTATTGTTTTGAAAATAATTCAGGCCATATGTTTTCTCGTTTATCAATTATTGTTTTGAAAATAATTCAGGCCATATGTTTTCTCGTTTGTCACTTATACGGAAGCCATCACGAGTTGGTGGACCGTAATGGGTGTTTTGCTTTTAACTCGATAAAGAAGTTGATCTGCATCAGTTATGGTTATTCCTTTCAAATGTGATACAATTAAAATCTGGACTTCTTCCAAAACGACATCCATAAAGTAATTATATCCTTCATTTAAATTTTGTGACATTCTGTAAAAGATGAAACAAAAATAAACTTTAACATTAAATGTTGTTTAATATGTTTCCATTTTCTCTTTTCATAAAAAAAAGTAACTATTAATTAATATGTGACTAAAGTAATCAACATCTTAACATATATTTATTTAATCACAAACACTGTAACACAAAACTCATTTTGTTCGTTTAAACACTACAATATAAAGCAATATAAGTCTTACTTTTTTCTGAGAAGACATCACAACCTATATCGTATGTGTCGTTCCCTCTTATCAGCACTCTGTTTGGTATTCTCAAAAATTCATGGTGTCTTCAATGGTCATCGTCATCGTTTTTAAAAACTAATTTCTTATTAAGTATATTTTCTGTAATCAGATTTCCGTAACATTTATTAAATGTACCAGTTTTCTTATTAAGTAGCCCCCAAGGATGACTGGGGAATAGAAGTATGGTCACCATTGGTCTTCCTCCGACCGGCAGTAAAACCCGTGCTAAAGTGGGGCGTCCGTTTGGCTGTGCGGGATGTACAAATTTGCAGCCACGTCCGGTCAGAATGGGGACGTTAAATCCGATGCCTCGTGTAAAGATAGTGCCACGCTCTTTGCACGTTAAGAACCCTGGCAACAACTCTTTGAGGGGTCCGTAGGTGACCTGTTGCAAGGCTAAATTTCTGTCCCTATCCAATATACCCCCATTTCCCGTGGCAGTCTAAATTTCTCCGACCATAATCCCTTAATCTATTACAGAACCTACCTATTGTATTTATTGTGAACTTGTTCTCGTCCTGAATATGCATGAAATATTTGCCACTGGACGTTAAGCAACCAACAATCAATCAATCTTATTAAGTATAAATTGTCAAGAACATTATTTGCTTTCTCTTCAAGTTCCTGCTACCATAAATAACACCTTTTCTAAAATACTCGCATTAACGGAAGACAAGCTAAGAATGCTACACAAAAAAAAAGACGAAACCGTCATGACTAAATCTTAAGAGCTGGTTAATGGTTATTAAACATCATACAATCATTTGGAAAAAAGATAATTTATCCACAAAATTGACTAGATTTGTTCAGTGTAAAGGATTTATTTCGGATCAACAATTCATTAGTTAATTCAACTACACCATTAAATTCTTCCCCTGATGAATACTAAAGTATGTTAAGATTAGCTTTGTCAGGAGGATTATGAATATCAATAGCATAAGTATATAATTCAATATATAAAGAGGGTTACACAATAGCCTGAACAAATAATATTCAAACTTTTTATGAATTTATTTATCATCTAGATTAATTGTTTCTAATAATGGCTACTTTCAAATAGTTGCAATATATCATATTTGTTCTTTTCGTTTATTGTTTTGAAAATAATTCAGGCCGTATGTTTTCTCGTTGATCACTTATTGTTTTAAAAATAATTCAGGCCATATTTTTTCTCGTTTGTCACTTATACGGAAGCCATCACGAGTTGGTGGACCGTAATGAGTGTTTTGCTTTTAACTGGATAAAGAAGTTGATCTGCATCAGTTATGGTTATTCCTCTCAAATGTGATACAATTAAAATCTGGACTTCTTCAAAAACGACATCCATAAAGTAATTATATCCTTCATTTAAATTCTGTGACGTTCTGTAAAAGATGGAAACAAAAATAAACTTTAACATTAAATGTTGTTTAATATGTTTCCATTTTCTCTTTTCATAAAAAAAAGTAACTATTAATTAATATGTGACTAAAGTAATCAACATCTTAACATATATTTATTTAATCACAAACACTGTAACACAAAACTCATTTTGTTCGTTTAAACACTACAATATAAAGCAATATAAGTCTTACTTTTTTCTGAGAAGACGTCACAACCTGTATCGTATGTATCGTTCCCTCTTATCAGCACTCTGTTTGGTATTTTCAAAAATTCATGGTGTCTTCAATGGTCGTCCTCATCGTTTTTAAAAACAAATTTCTTATTAAGTATATTTTCTGTAATCAGATTTCCGTAACATTTATTAAATGTACCAGTTTTCTTATTAAGTATAAATTGTCAAGAACATTATTTGCTTTCTCTTCAAGTTCCTGCTACCGTAAATAACACCTTTTCTAAAATACTCGCATTAACGGAAGACAAGCTTAGAATGCTACACAAAAAAAAGACGAAACCGTCATGACTAAATCTTAAGAGCTGGTTAATGGTTACTAAACATCATACAATCATTTGGAAAATAGATAATTATCCACGAAATTGACTAGATTTGTTGTGTAAAGGATTTATTTCGGATAAACAATTCATTAGATAATTCAACTACACCATTAAATTCTTCCCCTGACGAATACTAAAGTATGTTAAGATTAGCTTTGTCAGGAGGTTTATGAATATCAATAGCATAAGTATATAATTCAATATATAAAGAGGGTTACACAGTAACCTGAACAAATAATATTCAAACTTTTAATGAATTTATTTATCATCTAGAGTAATTGTTTCTTATAATGGCTACTTTAAAATAGTTGCAACATATCATATTTGTTCTTTTCGTTTATTGTATTGAAAATAATTCAGGCCATATGTTTTCTCGTTTATCACTTATTGTTTTGAAAATAATTCAGGCCATATATTTTCTCGTTTGTCACTTATACGGAAGCCATCACGAGTTGGTGGACCGTAATGAGTGTTGTGCTTTTAACTGGATAAAGCAGTGTATCTGCATCAGTTATGGTTATTCCTCTCAAATGTGATATAATTAAAATCTGGACTTCTTCAAAAACGACATTCATAAAGTAATTATATCCTTCATTTAAATTCTGTGACTTTCTGTAAAAGATGAAACAAAAAAAAAAACATTAACATTACATGTTGTTTAATATGTTTCCATTTTCTCTTTTCATAAAAAAAAAGTAACTATTAATTAATATGTGACTAAAGTATTCAACATCTTAACATATATTTATTTAATCACAAACACTGTAAAACAAAACTTATTTTGTTCGTTTAAACACTACAATATAAAGCAATATAAGTCTTACTTTTTCTGAGAAGAAATCATAACCTATATCGTATGTGTCATTCCTTCTTATCTGCACTCTGTTTGGTATTCTCAAAAATTCATGGTGTCTTCAATGGTCGTCCTCATCGGTTTTAAAAACAAATTTCTTATTAAGTATATTTTCTGTAATCAGATTTCCGTAACATTTATTAAATGTACCAGTTTTCTTATTAAGTATAAATTGTCAAGAACATTATTTGCTTTCTCTTCAAGTTCCTGCTACCGTAAATAACACCTTTTCTAAAATACTCGCATTAACGGAAGACAAGCTTAGAATGCTACACAAAAAAAGACGAAACCGTCATGACTAAATCTTAAGAGCTGGTTAATGGTTACTAAACATCATACAATCATTTGGAAAATAGATAATTATCCACAAAATTGACTAGATTTGTTCTGTGTAAAGGATTTATTTCGAATAAACAATTCATTAGATAATTCAACTACACCATTAAATTCTTCCCCTGATGAATACTAAAGTATGTTAAGATAAGCTTTGTCAGAAGGGTTATGAATATCAATAGCATAAGTATATAATTCAATATATAAAGAGGGTTACACAGTAACCTGAACAAATAATATTCAAACTTTTAATGAATTTATTTATCATCTAGAGTAATTGTTTCTAATAATGGCTACTTTAAAATAGTTGCAATATATCATATTTGTTCTTTTCGTTTATTGTTTTGAAAATAATTCAGGCCATATATTTTCTCGTTTGTCACTTATACGGAAGCCTTCACGAGTTGGTGGACCGTAATGAGTGTTGTGCTTATAACTGGATAAAGCAGTGTATCTGCATCAGTTATGGTTTTTCCTCTCAAATGTGATACAATTAAAATCTGGACTTCTTCAAAAACGACATTCATAAAGTAATTATATCCTTCATTTAAATTCTGTGACATTCTGTAAAAGATGAAACAAAAAAAAACATTAACATTACATGTTGTTTAATATGTTTCCATTTTCTCTTTTCATAGAAAAAAAGTAACTATTAATTAATATGTGACTAAAGTATTTAACATCTTAACATATTTATTTAATCACAAACACTGTAATACAAAACTTATTATTAACATTATAATTAACATTATTTTTATGAATTTATTTATCATCTAAAGTAATTGTTTCTAATAATGGCTACTTTAAATTAGTTGCAATTTATCATATTTGTTCTTTTCGTTTATTGTTTTGAAAATAATTCAGGCCATATGTTTTCTCGTTTATCACTTATACGGAAGCCATCACGAGTTGGTGGACCGTAATGAGTGTTGTGCTTTTAACTGGATAAAGAAGTTTATCTGCATCAGTTATGGTTATTCCTCTCAAATGTGATACAATTAAAATCTGGACTTCTTCAAAAACGACATCCATAAAGTAATTATATCCTTCATTTAAATTCTGTGACATTCTGTAAAAGATGAAACAAAAATAAACTGTAACATTACATGTTGTTTAATATGTTTCGATTTTCTCTATTCATATAAAAAGTAACTATTAATTAATATGTGACTAAAGTATTCCACATCTTAACATATATTTATTTAATCACAAACACTGTAATACAAAACTTATTTTGTTCGTTTAAATACGACAAAATAAAGCAATATAAATCTTACTTTTTCTGAGAAGACATCATAACCAATATCGTGTGTGTCGTTCCCTCTTATCAGCACTCTGTTTGGTATTCTCAAAAGTTCATGGTGTCTTCAATGGTAATCCTCATCGTTTTAAAAACAAAATTCTTATTAAGTATATTTTCTGTAATCAGATTTCCGTAACATTTATTAAATGTACCAGTTTTCTTATAAGTATAAATTGTCAAGAACATTATTTGCTTTCATTTCAAGTACCTGCTACCATAAATAACACCTTTTCTAAAATACTCGCATTAACGGACTACAAGCTTAGAATGCTACACAAAAAAGTCGTTTAACTTTTTAGTCATTGAGGGTTGTATCCATATAAAAGAATCATCAGTAAAAAAAGAAAAATAAATATCCATTTGCCTGAACAAATTTTCTATTCTTTCTGCAATTTGGGACAAATGATTGTGCTCATCATTTTCTAGTTCTCTGAGTTCCACGAGTGGAGGATTGCATCAATTGATATCATTGTGTCATTGGTATGACCGTTTCTTCGTCGCATAATAGTTCTATCTCGAAAACGTTGTCCCTTACAGCCATTCTTTTCGTTTAACACTGCCCAACGTTTTTAAGACCGCGTTTCCCGATAAATGAAGTAGGCTGAGTTATATATTGCATGAAATGTTAGATATGTAACTTTTTTTGTAAAAGTTGATAGCAGATATTTCATACTCTCCACAGCTACTATAGTACAAGTAACTTAAATAATCAATTAAGTTTTTTATCAATCATCTTTATGATTTCGGGATGAAAGATTAACAAGAACTGAAATATACCATGCATGTCCATCTTTACTTCATTCTAAGGATGCATATCAAATTTGCATATGTAAAGCTGTATATAAACTGTACATTATTCCTCCTGTACGTTTGCTGTCATATCAATTAACGATAAAACTTGAGGTTTTATGCACACTACTACTATATACTAGTATAGCATACTGAAAAAAATGTATATACTGCCTTATACCTTGTATGTTATGCAATAAATAACAGAACAAGAAGTTTAATTATTAATGATCATGTATACTGAGAATAAAAGTCAATCTAATTAGTTTCGCTGATCTTCATCCCGGATGGCTCCTATTACAAGACCTACCTATTGTATTTATTGTTAACTTGGTCTCGTCCTGTGATTCTGCTTGTGGTTCATTCACGTGTAAATATTATGTCAGCTTTTCATTGTGTTTTACAGGCATGACATCTTTAACACCCCCATTTGCAAGGATTTTCTTTGTTGACCATAGCAATTTAAAGTCAATAAGTTGTATGATGCCTATTACAATAAAGATTCATAGTAAAAATAATCTATTCACTTTAAAATATTTGTATAAAAATAGTATTTATATATCATTTTTAAATATACATCAAGTACATGTAGGTTTAGGCTGTGCATACATATCGCGACATGCAAAAGTATGTATGCCCTGACTGAAGTAATTCCAACTTTTCGGGGCTGAAGGAGACAAATCGTTACAGATTGGATATACCCAGTAATGGTGTCTTGTGATCGTTCTGTACGTTTCATTGTGTCGACTTGTCGAATTAGCACTTTTCATTTTCTATGTTCAGTGGACGGTGAAATTATCTAATTTGGCATTTAAATTAAAAAGATCATATCATAAGGAACATGTGTACTAACGAACGAACAAACTTTTGCTGTTCAATATATATTAATGAGTGGCTTCAAAATGTCATTTAAATGATGGCAAAAGCATATTTTTTCCATTTTGTGCCTCACAAAAATTGTAAGAAACAATGCTGTTTGAAAGTTCTTGTTGCAGTGTCAGGAGTATCTATGAGCTTTTATAGCATCCAGCATTATCAGAGAAGGAATGGATATGTTTCACATCTTGTCTTTGCAGCATAATATATTTGGCTAAATCAATCATTATTTGGGATGTGACAGCTGCATCCTGAGCTGAAGGGCTTTCAAATACATGAAATGTGTGTAGTAGTGCTAAATGAAGACTGATTCTTATGTAGAGACACGGCAATGTGCCAATTGATACCTCGCTTGGCAAACCAGTCTACTTGACCTAAAATATAAGATAATATCAAAAAATAAGTAACAGTAATACAGATGAAACAATGAATAAATAAAGATGACTTTATTCATAGATATAGAGAGATAACTCATTCTATTTGGCTATGACAATATGCTACATTAAAACGTTTAGTGTGAGCCCTCTGTTTAAATTTAAAAGATAATGTACCTCTTCAAAAATTAAAACCAATATGCGATATTATTTTACATCAGGCTGTTCAGCTGTACAGTGATGACCTGTGGTTGTATGGTTTTAGTCCCGTACTGACGAAGTTTAAGGGGACTTTAGGTTTGCACTCCGTCCGTCTGTCCATCCTCCAGTCAGTCAAATCAGTTTTCCACACTTTTTTCTTCATACTTGATTGATTGATTGATTGTTGGTTGCTTAACGTCCAGTGGCAAATATTTCATGCATATTCAGGACGAGAACAAATTAACAATAAATACAATAGGTAGGTCCTGTAATAGAGGCCGTCCGGGATGAAGGTCGGGGAAATTTGGACTGCCACGGGAAAATGAGGGAAAATTGGATAAGGACAGAAATTTAGCCTTGCAACAAGCCACCTACGGACCCCTCAGAGAGTTGTTGCAAGGGTTCTTAACGTGCAAAGAACGTGGCACTCTCTTTACACGAGGCATCGGATTTAACGTCCCCATTCTGACCGGACGTGACTGCGAACTTGTACATCCCGCACAGCCAAACGGACGCCCCACTTTAGCGAGGGTTTTACCGCCGGTCGGAGGAAGACCAATGGTGACCATACTTCTATTCCCCAGTCACCCTTGGGGGCTCTTCATACTTGAAGATATTGATTTGATATTTGGTATTTTGTTTAATCATGACAATTTTCGGATCTAGTAAGAATTTTGTTCTGGTCTGATGATTTTGAGCGGAGATATGGTCCATGGACTTGCAGAATTTTCCAAATAATCAGCTTCCACATGTTTTTTTATAATGCTTGAGGATATTGATTTGATATTTGGTGTATTGTTTTATCATGACAAGTTAGAGATCAAGTTTGAAATTTGTTCTGGTCTGATATTTTTGTGCAGTTATGGTCTTTGGACTTGCAAAATTCACTTCAATTATCAATTTTCAACACTTTATTTCGTCATGCTTTAAGATATTGACTGGATATTTGTTATATAATTTTCATCGTGATAAGTTAGAGATCAAGTTGGAATTTTGTTCCAATACAATGAATTTTTAATCGATAGTGGACTATGTATTACATGGCAATATTCACAGAATGCTTGTTTTATTTGCTGCTTGTGATTTTTGCTTTATGGCATATGTTTGGAGATGATTTCTAATGAGAAAATTTTAAAAGTTGTCATAACTGTGCTTGTATAAGACGAAACATTACATACTAAAAATAAAACATAAACAACAAACCTTCTCGATACTTCCTAGGGAGAAATTTTATAGCCCAATCTGAAGTTATAACCACATCAGTGTGCGTCATGTCCTCAACAATAGATGATTTTGCCTCTTCCTGGTTTCTTGACCTAATAATGCGAGCCTTCCATTTTTTCACTGCTAAAATTGACTCTTCAACCTAAATAGAAATGTAGGAAAATGGTTATCATAGCTGAGAATCTGAATCTTCACAGACCCATTGTAGATTTCATCTCATTTTGTGTACCAATAGATATAACTCAATTATATGAATACACTTTTTTTGTTTAGAAACATATCATTCACAGGTTACAAATTATAATATGTATCAACAAATAAATATTATAAATTGTCAATATCTTTGCTTGTCCTTAACTACACTACTTCTTCACTTGTTTCTCTTTCTTTTGCCTTTGTTTGTTTAATTTGACCTCTTCTCTTTTTAGCTTTCTTAGTTTTTTCTCGTGTTCCTTTGTCCCTTTGTTTTCCAACTCCTTCCGTTTTCTATCTTTTATCTCTTTGCTGGTGATAAGCCTATGCGAGGTTATAATTTTACCTGTTTTTAATTTTTTTTAGGAGTTATGCATGACGACTTGACAGAAAGTATTCTGTCCAGCTCATCGTTCCAGGTCCCTGAATATTGAGAATTATCTAATTCTACAACAGTATCCATGGTAAATGGAGTTGAGGGACTTTCAGTGAGACTAGCAAGTATTTCAGCAGCATCATTGTCCGAAATTGCAGCAGACATGAAAGGATTTTTGTCGGATGTAACTGTAATTCATACAAATCATTAAAGTTAATAAGGGATTGGTTAGTTACACATGACTCATGATTGTCACCAGTGTGGTCAGGAGATGAAAAATAAGTCGGTATAATTTCATATGAAGATATCACCTCAGAATTAGAACTTGTGTGAAATGATTTAGGAGTAGCCGATAATCTCGTAGACCCTGACGGAGCTGGTGTATTTGTGGCAGTGGCAGCAACTTTACGAATTACCCATTAAAGTGGGTGGTGATCACCTGGCAACTCTATTTCTGTAGGGTCAGCTATAATATCAGGATCATCAAATGCAGTTGCTGGTGCAAATGCTGATGCGGGAATGGCAAGCGGATTCCATTCATAAATGCCAGTTGACTCAAAACCAGAGACTATGTTTGCCCACCTAAAACTCTTATCGTATGCTGCTGTCATCAGTTTAGGGAAAGTTAATTTATTAACGACATTGTTTATACTTGAAGACATGTACTCATAGCATACTTGATCATATTCCCTTTTGAATGGACCAAAGACAGTGCGATCCAGTGGACACAAACATGAGTAGTGTTGGCAGGCATAGCTAAAATAATAATGTTGTTGTCAAAAGCAGGCTCAAGAAGCCCAAGTGTCTCATGGGAGTGGTGTGAGTCTAGGACTAACAGTTGTGGTCGTTTTTCACCACAGTTTCTCAGAAAAATCTCGGAAAACCATTCAATCCCTATCATGTCGTTCATCCAGGCCTTTTCTTGGAAGGTCCATTTTGAGCCAGGTGGTCCCTCATGGGTATTGAATGACCTCAAAGACCTCTCACCAACGGAGGCATCTTTTCCCAAGCTGCGTTAATACAAGGAAGAATTATAACACCTTCCCTGCTGTTACCCGTTCTTCCCGGGACACTTCTGGTACCCTCAGCTGCAAATATTTTACAAGGACGATGCTCTAGACATAAACCGGTCTCGTCCATGTTCCATACTTCTGTTTGTGATAGTTTGTTAGTGGTTAGCTGTGTGTGCAAGTCGACGAAATACCTCCCAACCTTAAAAGGGTTCTACATTCTAGAGCAGACTGTGCTCAGCTTTTCTGTTTTTCTCAACACCAGTCTTGGATGACGCCTCCTCAGACCTTCCAACCAATCAAATCATTGAACCCCGTTCTTAAAGTTGTTCTTCATGTTTAACTGACGACAAACTGTGCCGGCTCTACCTAGCATTTGCCTTTTACTTATTACAAACCCTTGTTCAGCCAACTGCATGGCTTTTTTACTATTGCTGTTTCCACATCTTTCGGTATAACCGTTTTTTTTCCCAGGCTGGGTGTCGATTTCGTACTTTCCAGATACTCGATCGGCTAAAGTAGATCTCGGCACATCAAACTGGATGCAAACTTGTCTTATTGACATCCCCCATTGCATCTTGATCATACTGATAGTAAATATTTTTACCAACTCGTGGCATCTTAAACATTTAGTTAGAGAATAGTTTGAATTTAGTTTAAAATCTGTTATTTTTTCTTTGATTTACAGCGTGTCTAAACCTACCCATGTATATGCACTTGCTTGTGAACAACTTAAACTAAATAGTTAGTGATTCGTTTAGTCAGACTGTTCATTAATGATTTTGTGTTGACTCTTTGGTGTATGCCGCCTGTTTTGTTTATAATTACCCTTTTTTATTATGGTTGTAAATGAGACCTGTATATATATATATATTTATAAGTATCGTCCATAAGGTTAATTATTATGGACTAAAATGCTCTCCTCGAGTACAGTATTGCGTGGTTTCAAACCTTGTTCGGATCAAACAAAATTTCAGGTTTTAAAATTGGTATTTGGGATGTTTCCGCTAAGCACGCAGCATTGAGTTATAAAAGCAAAGGCATATCGACCTGAACACAGAATAATGTGTCCATACAGTGTGACATTTCTACCGTTAGACTAACGCGTTGCAAAATGACCGTCAACATGTCGGTCCTTTACAAAACAGATTTCAATTAACATGTTCTCTTCCTTTGTAATGTATATAAATGGAAAACTACCCAACGATTAAGAGCAAAAATAAAACACATTTATGCAGCAAAATTTTAAATCCTGTAGGACATGTATGTGAAAGATAAACATTCAACTGGTGTAAACTTAGCGGAACCTTCTTATACTTCCAACATTGTTTAGAAAATGCAAGCTACGTAGTTGTCGTTACCACCACCAGAACCAGAGACATATAATACATATATTATGTGTCTCTGCCAGAGCATAGACTCGCCTCGAGTGTTGACAAAAAAAAATAAAAATTATTATGTTCCGCATCGCCCTAAAGCACAAATCTTACTAGAACGAAGACTCTTTGTTAACTTGTATCGATCCGGGAATAATGACGGTTACCTTGTGAACTATAGAAGTTCAAAAATTTACAATATGTATGTAGGTATTTTAAACAACGCAAATAGTTCATTTTCACATGACGTCAAAGTTTTCTCATCGAGATGTGCATGTAATATTTGCTATCGGACATTAACAACCATTCAATCAATCAATAGTTTCCATATATAGAGGTAGATGATGTTGGAACAGCTGTTTTTTATATATAAAAAAGAGTACATAGTTTACGTTACATGTAGTACGTTTTTATTTATTTTACAAAAAAAAACATCTTACATGTTACTCGCTATTTGAGCCGTCTATAATATGAATGATTAAATGTTAAAGTATTTAAATTAATTGTAAGTTTTAACTCGTTTTACTGGATTATTTGGTCAATCAGTTTTATAACGTTTTCTCTGTCTGAGTCTGACACTAAACTGCTGATTCTTTTCGAAAGAAACACCAAACTTTTTATGCATGATTCTTCACTTTTCTCATCTAGATATTGCCATACAACTGATAGAATGCATATGTATTTGTTAACACTAGTAAGCTTGATAATTAACAAACGCAGATCATTAAGAAGATGGTGTTCAAAGTACCATTCCTTCTGAAAAAAGTTAATTTATTTCAACTTCGAGAATTCCTAACTGCGTAAAATTTGACATTCCGATCTCTCTCTTGTAGAGTTACCCCCAAAATTTTTAAACATCTTAATACATGGGTTAAGCAAAATATTGGATAATGTGTCCACGGTATCATCACTTATTTTATTATTCATTTTCTCTTATAAACTAGTATATGGTGTTTTGTAAACTATATTTATATAAATACGGCTTATAAGATATAGTACTTTTTTTTATTACTGCAGAAAATTAGATAATGACATTTTAATCATACGAGTGAAGTAACAGCAAAGGTTCATGTTTTGCCTTTCCTGTTCAATAAATAGACAAATCGTCATTCAGATATTATGTTTTTTTTTTGTTCGGAAAAGTATGCCCAAGAACAAAAAAAATATTTCTTTACATCGGTGTATAGTCGGACACGGAAAAAGTCGATTTTTTAACTTATTAGATAAAATTAATATTATTTTAACGCTGGAAAAATGAAGAATTACTAATTGACATTAGAAAAAGATACTGTTTACAATAATAGCTTCTCAGGTTCAGAAAGTATTTTGGAAAAATCTGAAGGTCTCTATCGGAATTTTAGTGTAGTAAGTTTTTGAAAAATGGCGGTTATGTCACATGACGGATCACGTGTATTATTTTGATCAATCATAATTAATTTAACAATCGTTTTGGGGAAAATACGCCTCTTGTAATTAGCTATAAGAAAAACATTTGACATCTTTTATTGGATGATTATTAATGTTGTAAGATAACGGAAAACAAACTGTCCGAACATACCCCGTATTACCCTAGCAGACGTCTGTCTCCAGTATTGTTTAGGTAAATGAATTACTTTTCTATTTTTATTCTTAGGTGAGTTCTTAAAAGGGAAATAACTCTTGTATAATTCAGGCAATATTTTGCACTTTCATTCCAATTTTATGAAAAAAATCTAATAAGCCCCAAAAATGTTATCACATCAATGAAAAATATAAATCTTTTTAAAAAGAAGCTATTATTCAGTTTATTCAGGAATGGATGCGTTTTAGCAATATATATGAAGAAAGTTAGTGCATAATTACATTAGAATATGCTGAAATTCATACTACTAACTAGATTAAAAGGGTCATATGGAGTTGTAGATCAGAAAAAAGTGTAAAACTTTCATTCAACAAGTATTTAACAAATTTTAATAGGATTCAAACTGCAACAAGCATATTATTATATATTATTGCCATGGTAACCATCAACAATTCAGGGTGACAAGTACAGATGTTTTTTCATAATTTATGTCAATGGTTGTTGTCAGAAAGTTTCAACAAAATCGGTGACCACTCGTGCCCAACTTTGGTTGATGGTTACAGAGAATGGGTGTTAATATAACCTTAAATTGGTCATATTTGTGATAACTGTATACGTTGTGAGGTCACTTTTTATATAGATTTTGTTCTAATCATTTTGACTACTGTTTATAGATAATTGTATGAGTATGATCTAAAATTGGCCACAATCTTTATTAATTATTTTTCAACTAGTCAACTAATTGATAATAGATAATTGTATTGGATGCAACCTTTAATCAGTCGCTTTATAAAGATAATTGTATTTTATTAATTTTTTTCAAATCGGAAACTTTTTTCTTGATAATTAAATGATATATCACCGTATAACGAAAAAGGATTTGATTTCAGCTTCCTAATTGTGACGTTTCCATTTCTATGCAACAACATTCCAGCAGCGGCTGCATACGGAGTATATATCTCCCAATTGATACGATATTCCGGGGCTTGTATTTCCTATCATGATTATCTTGATAGAGGATTGCTGCTCACAAGGAAGACAAGAGTTCCAAATGGTGAAGTTGAAATCATCCCTTCGTAAATTTTACGGACGCCATCACCCGTTGGTTGACCATTATGGAATAACCGTTTCACAGATAATATCGGATACGTTCCTTGTGTCGTAACTACAATACCCTTCCCTTTTCACGATTGTGACCTACCGAATTAGACTATTTACCGGATTTGTAATAACATTAGCAACACGACGGGTGTCACATGTGGAGTAGGATCTTTTTACCCTTCCGGAACACCTGAGATCACTCCCAGTTTTTAGTGGGGTTCGTGTTGCTTAGTCTTTAGTTTTCTATGTTTGGTCTTCTGTACTATTATTTGTCTGTTTGTCTTTTTATTTCTAGCCATGGCATTGTCAGTTTATTTTCAATCTATGAGTTTGACTGTCCCTCAGGTTTCTTTCGTTCCTCGTCTACATTCTTTATTGATAGTTTAATATGTTTTAATATCATTCGACAAAGTTTAATATGGTTTAATATCATTCGACAATTTTTTAAAGATAATTTCGTTAGATGTTACTTTTAATTAATCACTTTTTCTAGGTAATTTTATAACATGCAACCTCCAATCAACCACTTTCTGTATTGATAATTTAACTATATTTTATTATAAATTTGACTTCGTTTTACTAGTATGTATAATTGTGTAAGAGGTTACATATTATCAATCAATTTTTCTAGATTTGTATTAGACATGACCTTAAATCTATAACCTTTTTCTACATAATTAAATTAGAAATGACAACACATCGATTAGTTTTTCTAAATATTTGTAATAGATGTGACCTTAAATTGTTCACCTTTTCTTAATAACTTTATTGATAGTTTTGCTATACTAGTATTTTAAAATCATTCGACAACTTTTTATGTAACCTGAAATTTACCACTTTCTTAATGATAATGCCCCCAAGGGTGACTGGGGAATAGAAGTATGGTCACCATTGGTCTTCCTCCGACCGGCAGTAAAACCCGTGCTAAAGTGGGGCGTCCGTTTGGCTGTGCGGGATGTACAAATTTGCAGCCACGTCCGGTCAGAATGGGGACGTTAAATCCGATGCCTCGTGTAAAGAGGGTGCCACGCTCTTTGCACGTTAAGAACCCTTGCAACAACTCATTGAGAGGTCCGTAGGTGACCTGTTGCAAGGCTAAATTTCTGTCCCTATCCAATGTACCCTCATTTCCCGTGGCAGTCTAAATTTCTCCGACCTTAATCTCTTGATCTTTTACAGAACCTACCTATTGTATTTATTTTTTTATGCCTCGTGTAAAGAGGGTGCCACGCTCTTTGCACGTTAAGAACCCTTGCAACAACTCATTGAGAGGTCCGTAGGTGACCTGTTGCAAGGCTAAATTTCTGTCCCTATCCAATATACCCTCATTTCCCGTGGCAGTCTAAATTTCTCCGACCTTAATCTCTTGATCTTTTACAGAACCTACCTATTGTATTTATTGTGAACTTGTTCTCGTCCTGAATATGCATGAAATATTTGCCACTGGACGTTAAGCAACCAACAATCAATCAATCAATCTTAATGATAATTTTACTATATTCTATAATAAATATGACTTTTTATAGATATTCTGATGGAAGTAAGATATAATCAGTCACTTTTTCTACATATTTGTAATTTTTTTAAAGATAATTGGAGCAGATGTGACCTACATTCGGTCACTATTTCTAGATAATTTTATTAGATGTAAACTAAAATCGGCAACTCTCTAAATTGATTTTGGCGCTAGATTCAAGCTTTTAACGTGTCCGCATTTTTATAGTAATCTTCTCCGCAATGTTTTTACATTGATTTTGTTAAAGGTTATTTACGTTTCCTAATTTTTAATGTATGACTCTTACGTTTGCCTGGTAAACCTGTTGCCCCCTGCTCACAAACGGGGAGGTGGAAGTAGGACTTCGAGCAGGCTAATTCATTATGATTAAAATGAAGCTTCTAAAAGTCAATGTTCAGCACTTAAAGTTTATATATACAGATCATACATGGTCATATATCAATGAAAAGTCAATGTTCAGCACTAAAAGTAACAGTAAACGTCAGTATACTATTATACAGTACATGTAGTTAGGGAATAGTTTGAATTTAGTTTAAAATGTGTTATTTTCTCGTTGATTTACAGCGTGTCTAAACCTACCCATGTATATACACTTGCTTGTGAACAACTTTAACTTAATAGTTAGTGATTCGTTTAGTCAGATTGTTCATTAATGATTTTGTGTTGACTCTTTGGTGTATGCCGCCTGTTTTGTTTATAATTACCCCTTTTTTTATTATGGTTGTAAATGAGACATGTATTTATATATATATAAGTATCGTCCATAAGGTTAATTATTATGGACTACAATGCTCTCCTCGAGTACAGTATTGCGTGGTTTCGAACCTTGTTCGAATCAAACAAAATTTCAGGTTTTAAAATTGTTAGCACAATTTACATATTTGTCAAAAGCGGAAAACTTGTAGCCAACTGACTTGATAAAGTTTATTATCGTAATCTCTTCCCTACCATACTTGACAAACTGTTCTGATACGAAATCAATTAGTTCGCGGTCATTTTTACGAACAGGTGCTATTGCTGATAAAGCGCGAATTTTGGTGTTGGTGGTTGGATCTTCTGCAAAACGTCCATAAACAAAAAATATACTTGAGTGACATGCATAGAACTTGGAGTTAAAATGAGAAAGAAACGATTCCTGCCCATTTGTGGATTTTTGTGTCGGTCTGAGATGCCCATATTTGCGATGGAAACTTAGAATCAGCGACAACGTAATTGTTTAGGATGTAGTCAGCAAATTGCAAACCTTTTTCGTTTTGTGGAGTAACTGCCGTAATATACAAAACAATCCTCAATCTTCAGTGGTGATAAGAAGGCGAGTCCAAAGAACTGGTTGAGCCATTTCCCTTCTTCACTGGACCCTTCTTTATATTCGGTACTTCGTCCAATAGTTTGTATTCTACGCCAACAAGTTTGACCGAGATGGAATCTGCAGCAACTTATAGCAGCTGGCATATTAAATTATAACTATTTTGATCTGAGCGTCACTGATGGGTCTTATGTAGACGAAACGCACGTCTGGCGTATTAAATTATAAGCCTGGTACCTTTGATAACTAATTATATCTGCATTAGGAAAAATTACTCTTACAGCATTGTGCATGGCCTGTTCAAAGTCAATATGTATTGTTTTCAGAGAGAGCACTAAATTTATCTGTTGGCAAGACACGTTCAGCAAATTCCACATATTTAAGTAGCATTCTTCCGTCTTTGCGGGTAGGAGAGCAAGTGAAATATAATGCCATTTAGATATACATGTATTGAGTATAGTTGATAATAAACTTTGGACAATACTTGAAAGTTCCGTCAATAAAAAATGTCCTCTATTTCACTACAAAGACATTCTTAATTAACTGAACAGTCATTAGAAAATATTAATACCTGTTTCTTGATTATTAACCAAAGTAAAGTTATCTGATGTATTGGTTGTTGTATCTATGGCGTCTAACGCTACATGAATATCTGCTCTAAGTAAGTTCAATTCAATCTATAAGCAGATATACTATAAGCATTGGTCACTTAACAATGACATCAACATGATATGAAATGCTTAATTCTGATGGAAAATAAAATAACATAGACGGTGATGAGAAAATTGACGATAGAATAACCTAAGCTATTGATTGCACAATTAAATCATGCATAGAGTAATTGACGAATAAATCACCTTACCTCTAACCGATTATACTACACTATAAGACATAGAATAATTGACGAAGGATAAACGTATCTATAATCTATTATTCTACACTTTTGAAAATAGAATTATTGACGAAAACATAGCCTTAGCTCTATCGACAAAACTACACTACGTATACAATATCGGACATAGAATAGTTGACTAGAATTTATTTAGATCTACACGATTACAAAGAATAATTAGCGATAACATAGCTTACGCTCTTTCGATTACACTACATTATCAAACATAGAACAATGGACGAGAAATTAATGTAAGATCTAGTTGATTACATAGAGTATTTGACGACAACATAGCCTAAGCCATATCGATTACACTACAATCAATTACACAACACTGTAGGACTTCACTAACGGACATAGAATAATAATTATCTATAATAATCGATTATATTACAGTAGTCGAAATAGAATAATTGACAATAAAATAACCTTTCCTATAATCGATTACATTAACTTTTCATATATAGATGAATTGCCGATAAAACAACATTACCTATCATCGATTTCACTACCAGATGAAATATAGAAAAATGAACGATAAAATAACCAAAGCTCTTTCGATTACACTACCGTATCAGACAGTAATTGACGATAAGATAACATTAGTTCTTATCGATTATACTATAATATTGGACATAAAATAATTGGCGATAAAAAAAATAGGCTCTTTTCGATTACACACTATCGGTCACAGAATACTCGACGATAACATAGGCTAAGCTCTAATCGACTACAATGTACTATACGATATAGAATAACTAACGAGAAAATAACCTTAGCTCTAATCGATGACATTACACTAGCAGACACCGATTAATTGACGATAAAATAACCTAGATCTAATAGATTACAGCACCATCATCATTTCAATTTGTTTTAAAAATTTCAGATGGCCAAAGATTACAAGTGTGCCATATGTGGGAAATGTCGGTTAAAACATAAAAGACCGATCATAAATCCAGTTTTGAGAAAATATGCTTCAAAAATAACTGGACGCTCTATAGTAGAAAATGAAGTTATTTGTTCGAAATGCAGCGCTACTTTCAAACGATCAATCAAAGCTTCAAAAATAATTGGACGCTCTATAGTAGAAAATGAAGTTATTTGTTCGAAATGCAGCGCTACTTTCAAACGATCAATCAAAGCCTCTACCATCCAAACGTCTGCCAGTTTTGACGAAACTGACGAAAGTGAGGATGACTATGCTACTGACCAAAACTCTTCTCAGAATGACATTCTGAGTCCAAAAAATATCCACCTAAAAATATGTTCAACACATTCTTCCCACAAATATTGCATTGTTTGTAAAAGAAAAGGCAGCAACAGGGTGATGCTATGTGTTGTGCCATTTAAAGCAAGGACACAAGCTTTCATTCACAAAGGCATTTTTATTGACTCGAAAGCCAGATGATGTTCATCCCACTTACAGAATCATAATTTAACGCAAGAATCGTTATGCCCAATTCAAGCAAAATATGATCGGTCATACTTTAACCGGACAGATATTGTTACAATCTTAGAAAATGTAATAGCTACTTTATTAAAACAAACCTCAAGGCTTAATTTCGACAAAACTTGTTCCCTTTCTGATGAGGACTATTATAATATGATAGGCATATCCAAAGAACAGTTTACTGATATTGCCTCTAGATTGTCATCTTTACGGAACTCTTCCGTCCGATCTGTTGAAGCATGCTTGGGAATTTTACTAGACTTCCAAATACTATCCTGTCTACACTATTCTGTTTAACTAAAAACCAAATTCAACGTTCTTTTCATTCTGCCAAAAATGCTTTGATGACCGATTACGTTCCAAACCATTTGGGGTTCCAGCATATTGACCATGAAACTTTTGTCAACAGTCATAACACGCCATTAGCTAATAACCTTTTTTTAAATAATGAAAACAGTGCTATTCTGGTTTTAGACGGCACATATATTTATATTCAAAAACGCTCAAAGTTTCAAAGAATATGCTATAGCCTGCAAAAACATCGGCCACTCGTGAAAATGATGGTCATAGTTGCCTCCGATGGTTACATTCTAAGTGTTTTGGGACCGTACCGTTCTGACGGTAAAAACAATGACACGTCTATAACATAACACATCTTACGGATAAATGCGGAAGATATAAAACACTGGGTTCAGGAGAACGATGTTGCAATTGTGGATAGAGGGTTTCGAGATGCAATAGAGTTCATTGCCAAACATGGGCTTCATGTTGAAATGCCAACATATTAACAAAAGGGACAGTCCCAACATACAACAGAAGAGGCAAACTTATCTCGTCTTGTAACCAAAGTAAGGTGGGTAGTAGAGAGTGCTAATGGAAGAATTAAACACTGGATAAGGTATTACACAATCACTCCATAACATCTATTGGTGATTTTGTCAGAATAGTCTGTGCTATTTGCAATGACTGTAGACCCCCATTGTTAAAACATAATCCAGACGGTATACAATTGTCACAACAGATGTTAAAGAAATCCAGACAGAACAACAACATAAATACAATGGTAGAGGAGGAAAATCTGATGCGTAAAAGGACTGTCTACCAGACAGATAACTCATTTGACCTCACAGATTTTCCTGTCCTAACACTGGATGATTCACGGGAGTTGACAATGGGAATCTATCAAATAAAGCAGGCACCTCTTTATACGAGGGAACATTTAGCTGGGGAATCCGGTCTATACGAGCTGCATTTAGTTAAGGACAAACCGAATCTTATTCGCTGCAAAATCCAGTCTAGGCACACAAATTCAGCCGTACATACCCTCTGGATTGAATATAATTCAGATACAGTGACAGGGTGGTATTGTACTTGCAAAGCTGTCGCCCGGACTGTTGGCTGTTGTGCACACATTGCCATGGTAATATGGTTCTTAGGGTATCAGCGGTACTCTCTTATGAAGTCTGGCCCATCTGGAGGCTTCTTATCTTCAGTCATTGATGCAAGTGATATGCCATTAACTGATAGCGACAGCGACAGTGATACCAATGAAAATGTTGAGGAATAAACAATGCAAAACTCAAACTTAAATTCGACAAAGTTTTTAAATATCTTCATAATGTTACTGTCAAAAACATGTAATTTCTTTTCACCTATTCAATGCATTTAATAATCGCAGCACTGACACAGGAGCACTTATTTCCTAAATCCCTCTTTTTGAAATGTGTTCCAACTTGCCACTTTTTTCCTTCTTTTATCAGATCCCGCATTTTATACAATACTAGTATATTCCACATTCCCACTAAAAGCGTGCTATTCCAATCAATTATTTTGATTGCTTGATTGGTGACATCAAGTAGCGTTTGTATCATGCATTTTCAATGCTACAATATAGTAAATGCCACGTAATGTTACAGCTGCTTTGTACGAGACAACAAAAATGCATATGATTTCAGTTGGTAACTTTTTGAAATCCCACAGACTTTTTATGAGCTTGATCAGATACCGAATTTTCCAATGTACTTTTAACCGCGTTGTGTTTTGTGTTTTTAATGTGACCATTTATGTAAATGTTAGCGCCATGGCTATATCCAATTCACTATTTGGACTACAATTTATGAATATAAGTGATACAATGCAGTTTTTTAAAGTCAATTTGTTTCCTTGTTTCCAAAGAATAGAACCTGAAAACCATTTATTCTGGATGGAAAAATAAATAGAATCGTATGAATGTTAATTTATGGGGATGAATTTTTCTTCCTTATCAATTGTTTTGTATGTGAACACAGAATGTGTATAAAAAAGATAATCAATAAATTCGTAGACCGGTATGTATGAACTTAATGAATTTAATTTATGACACATGATGACCAAAAATTGACGTTCTTGAATTAAAGTGTTAATGCGAATGTTAAAGATGTAATTGAGTTTAATTAAAATGCAAAACTATGTATAGGGAACAAGGTCTCATAAAGATGAATGCAGAAGTTTTGTACTGAAATGTACAATTGTTGTGTCCGTTTCGGTATGCCAACTTTATCTGTTGAACAAGTGTTAGGTGAATATTTATTCGTCAAGTTTGACATTTATATGTGGAAATTGCTTAAATTGCTGTGAGTTTCTTTTACAGATAAACTTATCTGCATTGATGCTTGTTTGAGTAATAATCTTTAGTCTTCGCTGTTGTGGTTAAATACAAGTGTGTTGCTATGCTCGATTTGAACTTTGTCCTAAACAGCTTATGATTACTTTGCTTTAACATTAAAATATAAAACCATGCATATTTATGGATAGCCAAACTCATACTTCAAATATTAAAAAGCCATCTGAACCATTGCTAAGCACTATTTCAGTTGCTAGGTTGTTGATTCGAATTAACTCAACTTCAATTAAACTTAGTTTTGATTTCAAAATAAGAACTAGATAATAATTAATATAAGTATATATGGCAATTTGTAGAATAATTCAGCATGTGTAGAAGTCTTTTCAAATCAACATTTTGGCGTTGCTAAGCAAAATTGTCGTTGCTATGCATGGTATAAAATTCTTTAACAGAAAGAACTGATTAAAATGTCCATGATAGAGTGCAGCAATATATATTTAAAAACAAATTCTCATTTTTTTTTTTTTTTTTATTTTGAAATTGATGCATTAAAACTGTTGCTAGGCGTGCAACATTTAATAGGCTAAGTTTTAATGAGTATTTAGGACTCTTTCAATTATATGACTCTCATTTATAACTTATTCTTTTTCTTGTTTATTCGTATTCACCAATCTGATTTGCTACTGTTTTAATATGTTCAATAAAAGTAATAATTAATTTATAGTTGTCCTTACTTTAATCTTTCCCGTCTGTGCTAAGCAAAATATTTGTTGCTATGCTCAATATAAACTTCGTTTAATAAGGTAAAAATACTATGACTGTAGTATTATATATTAACGTTAAACCATTTATCAAAGCTAAAATTGTCTTATGTTGCTCAATTCATACTTATTAGTACAAAACACAATCATTTTTGAACTGTTGCTAGGTTGTTGCTATGCATTTAATTAACAAAATTGAAGTCACTGTTCATTTGTAACTCAGACCTATTCTGTAATGCACACAGTTTGCTTTGAATTGTACTAATTTGCTCAGATAAAGCAATCCATATGTGATGTTTTGGCTTTTTCATAAAACACGTTGCTAGGCAATCCTCCTTTCACAGGAAATTGTATTTATTTATTTTTTTTTCAGATTCTATACAAAGTCCATCAATGCTATAAATATAAACTTTTTTGGAGAGGGGGCCAAAAAAAAACCCTTATCATATCGCATGACAAGCCAGAATATACATGGTTTAGGGGTTGGGATCTCGACCATTAACAATATACTAGAACATTGGGGATGGGGGGGACCCCTGGTGACTGACCCTATAGGTCATTTAAATGTTCGAGACATGACGAACAGGAATATATATGGTTTAGGGTGGGGATCTCGACCATTTACAAGATATAAGATTGATTGATTGATTGTTGGTTGCTTAACGTCCAGTGGCAAATATTTCATGCATATTCAGGACGAGAACAAATTAACAATAAATAAATAAAATAGGTAGGTTCTGTAATAGGGGCGTCCGGGATTAAGGTCGGAGAAATTTAGACTGCCACGGGAAATGAGGGTATATTGGATAGGGACAGAAATTTAGCCTTCCAACAGGTCACCTACGGACCCCTCAAAGAGTTGTTGCAAGGGTTCTTAACGCGCAAAGAGCGTAGCACTCTCTTTACACGAGGCATCGGATTTAACGTCCCCATTCTGACCGGACGTGGCTGCAAATTTGTACATCCCGCACAGCCAAACGGACGCCCCACTTTAGCAAGGGTTTTACTACGTTGTTCAAATGTTCAAGACATGACGAACAGGAATATATATGGTTTAGGGGTGGGATCTCGACCATTTACAAGTTATTAGAACTTTCTCAAATGGCAGGGGGTCGGGATGCCCCCTAGGGACTAAAACTGTATATTATTCAAACCATCTACGCATAACAAACCAGAATATATATGGTTTAGGGTTGGGGATCTCGACCATTTACAAGATACTAGAACATTGGGGTTGGGGGACCCCCTGGTGACTGACCCTATAGGTCATTCAAATGTTCGAGACATAACGAACAGGAATATATATGGTTTAGGGCGAGGAAGATGTAGTATGAGTGCCAATGAGACAACTCTCCATCAAAATAACAAGTTGTCGTTTTAGGTATACTACTTATGTTTATATAAAATCTTCCAATAAGGAATACCAAGAAAGTTCTGTAATATAAAAACACCTAATTTAACACTTGATACATATGGGGTGAATATCAACAATAAAACTAAACAATTAGAGCTAGATTAAACTTCCTGTACAGATTTAAAAGAAATAAAATTAAACCAACATTATTAACAACTACCGATCACCGTATGACCTGCAGTTATAAACAAAGCCCATACATTTTTAAGGTTGATATTTGCATCATAAGCAAATACGGTTTAAACATTTCCCCCTAGAAGCATTTAGTGAGTTCTGATCGTTTTTATCTATCAAGGAAACGCTCAAACTCAACATTTTGATTGGCAAAAATCAATGTATATATACCTGATCAACGGAATGAGCTATAGTACTAACTACTTTTTTATGTACTATATCAAACCGTTGAGAAAGGAATTTGACAAAATACGAATTGAAAGGAAATACATTTTCAGTTCAATATGGCGGTATTTCGTCTCTATACTATTGCTATAAACACTTAAATACATAATTTTGTCTTTATTTCTTATTAAGTCTTCAACTAGCTTTCAATAACTGCCACAGATACTGTATCTTTTCCTGGTCCAGTGACGTTTTTCTTTGTATGCTTTTGTCGATTTGACCCCTTTTCAACTCAGTATTTCAATGTTTGTTTATAATTGGTGCCGTTGTGCCTTTCAAATACGTTTAAACCCACTTTGATATTTATGATGTAACTGTCCTAAGTCGGGAGCCTGTAGTACAATAGTTGTAGTTGCTTCATATTACTTGATTTATTTCACTTTGGACGGAGTGGAAACGGTTCGCTAATCATTGACCAGTCCATCTACTGATAGGTGTCTTGGGATAAACTCATTAATGAAGTGTCCAGTTATGGTCATTGTGATTTCGTTTGGTGACATTGATAGGTGATTAGAAATCCATGATGATTATAGTTTTCTATGTTGTGTCATGTGTACTATTGTTTGTCAGTTTGTACTTTTCAATTTTAGCCATGGTGTTGTCAGTTTATTTTTGATTTATGAGTTTGACTGTCCCTCTGGTATCTTTCGTCCCTCTTTTCAAATAGACTGTCCTAATGCAAATTAAAAGACAAGCTCCGCCCGGTCAGTTGAAATAACATTAGTAAAATATCTTCGGCACAGTTTAATCAACGAGTGATTTATTTCTCTTAAAAGTCCCAGTGAAACTACACAGAACAATAGCTATTTTATTTATTCAGTAGGACGTGTAAACTCACAAAAAATTAAAACCGTGTCCAGAAAGAGTGGCACTTTGGAACACTTTCATTGGGGTCGCAATGAACGTTCTTAAGTGATACATAATAAAAAGAAGATGTGGTATGGTTGCCAAATGAGACAACTCTCTACAAGAGACCAAAAATGACACAGAAATAAACAACTATAGGTCATCGTACAGCCTTCAACAATGAGCAAAGCCCATACCGCATAGTCGGCTATAAAAGGCTCTGTTTTCTACCGATTAAAAGTATTTAGATATATGTGATATTTACATACGAGTTAAATGTACAATCTTCATATGTAAACAAATGAACAACATCAAAATATTTCATGTTATAAATTTTGAGCTTTTATTTTTAATGAATTTTATTAGATACTGTACGATTATATTTATTTTGGAATCGCGGTCAAGTAAATTATTACTGTTTGGTTTGAAATATGAAATTTCTAAATTTCGGTTTTAAAATATAGTTTTCGTTATCATTTATTATAACCATATATTTTTGAAATCGGCATACAATAAGTCATCAACCTGGACATGATATTTCAAACCTTATTTTAATGCTTTCATATCATAATATATCGTTTCGAGTGGAAAGACCTTCAATTGTTCTCTGAAGAATTGGTTTTTAATTTTACTTGTTTTTCTTTTTTCATCTTCAATGATATCACACATTGTTACTTTGAAATATAACAGAACCGTTATTTCAAAATTGAAATGGGCATGAAATTATGAGAGCTCAATGATGACACTCACTGAATTTTTAGTAATTAATTCACTTGGACATAACAAAATGTTACTTCACAAACTTTAGATATAGTACATGTTGTTTTTCTGAGTACATTCCAAAACACTTATCCATATTATTTCATAATAATAGTTATGACATTTTAATGAAAACAGAGCCAAAGATTTTAAATAATTATAAAAAAAAAACTATAAAAATATATATTTTTAAAATACAAGATGCTTAAACAGTCGGGGCACTTAGCGAACTCCATTATATTATGGAATTCCATATTTTTGGAAAAAAATATGGTTAATTCCCTTTGACTTATAAGCTGAAATAGTGATGGGACACTATATTTTTAAACATGATTTTCAAAAAAGGGAGACAAATGGAATTCATTATTTAGGTGTTGACGGCTTATTTTTTCTTGAAATAAAACGACAAAAAACATGACAAAATAAAATTGTCACCCGTGTGATGACCTTAAAATTAAATATTGAATTAAACCGTCATTTATATTGGATAACCAAGCCCCCCGGTGGATCGCTATCCTTGCCGTGGTCGGGGGGCTTGCGTGTCTCAGTGACCCCAAAAGCTATGCCAGCTGGAGCTTCGTCTCCTGGTAGGGTTACCCATGCTGGACAGGTAGAAGGGTAGAGACCAGACTAAAGTGATCCGAACATCGTACGAGTTGCCCGATGTTTTGAATAAAATAGGCTCTCCAACCCGTTGGCCGTGGGTTGCTATCCGTGTCGGTGGTTGACGAGATCCTTGCGGATGAGGGCTGTAGTCAGACTCCTTACGGTCAGAAAATACCCGGACGGACGAGACTATAGTTCAATAAGCTGCTTTGGCTCTGATATCATCTAAACGGGAGGTCGGATGGACCCGGTTCGATCAATCGGCTGGTCATGTCGAGCCCTTCAGTTAATCCTCAACAATAAGCTTTCTTGTAACAATTTTCATTATATACACATGTATTTAAATTAAGCTATTTATATTTCGGATAACTGAAGAAGGCGATGGCTCATGGGTCAATCAAGTGGTACGCTTTCTATTTCGCTTGATGGATACGCTCTGCTTGAGTATACTATTCTTGGAACATCTGGTGCTTTCCGCAGTGGATCTTGGGTGCTAATTTTGGGGACAGGCTGCATTATACTTGCAGCTTGCTTTCAGCATTAGCGCTTGACCCCGGCTCGCCACGGAAACACAGCATCGCCCTTGTAGGCACTCCGAGGTGGGTGGATGACAAGGATAGTGAATCTTTCTCCTTTCATATGGCAAACAAAAACCAAACTTCTCAATTAGCTTCAACAAAAAAAAGAAAATGTGATGACTCTGCGCCCTGTCAGGAAGATGATAGTTGGCCCCGATTTATTGTAATAAAAGGAACAGATGAAAAACCAGTTTCAAAAATATCTCCTTTTGTAATTCATAAACAAATTCAAAGCATTGCTGGTACAGTTAAAAAAGTTTCAAAAATGAGATCAGGGAATTTGTTGGTTGAATGTTCCAACAAAAGTCAATCAACAAATTTGCTGACCATGACAAAAATTACAGACTTTTCTGTTTCTGTCTCTCCTCACAATAGTTTGAACAGTTGCAAAGGAATCATTCGAGACAGAAGTCAATATCTGGGTGATCTTACCGTGGAAGAAATTAGTGATGAATTAACAAACCAAGGTGTATCTGATGTTGTTAGATTTCAAATAAAAAAGAATGGAAATATAACCAAATTAAATACATATCTTTTGACCTTTAAAACTCCAACTCCTCCCTCATCTATTACATTAGGTTGCTTCGGAATCAGAGTTGACAGATTTATCCCTAACCCAATTCGATGCTTCACCTGTCAAAAGTTTGGTCATGGAACCAAACAATGTCGTGGTACGCAGAGATGTTTCAAGTGTTCTGGCGAAGGACACGAGGGAACAACCTGTAGCTCTGAATCTTCAAAATGCGTAAACTGTGGTGAATCCCATTTTTCATCATCTAGGGACTGCCCTGTTTACCTGAAAGAAAAAAATATTATTAAAATAAAAACAGAAAGAAACATCAGTTACCCAGAAGCTAAACAGATAGCTTCTGTTTCGAGTGATCCTCTAGTTTCGAACAAACCATCGTACGCCAGCAAAGTTGGCCGCTCATTCAGTCATGAGAATACACAAACTCGCATGACGTGGCCAATTGATGCTGAAACTTTTACAATGTTGCCTGTTCAATTAGAAACTTCCGATAAATTAATTATTCCAAGAAAATCAAAGCCATCTAAAACCAGTACTCAGTCAACTCAATCTTCCTTACAGAGCTCAATGTCATTATCTAAAAAAAATGAAAAAAAGAAATCAGATAAAAAAGATGCAGTTAAATCAGACAGTTGGGGCGGTGAATCTGTCTGGGATCTTCCCAGTGACATAGATGATTCTTCCATCTCAAAAAGTCTTCCTTCATCTGCATCTAAAAAGTTATCTTCTACACCCAGTACAAAGTCTACTAGAGCCCCGTCTCCTCTTCGTTCTCCAGAAAAGAAGGATGTCCCAAAGAAGCCAGTAAATACATCCTCTCAGAAGTCTTCTGATTCGAGGTCGCGGGGTAGGGGTCGAGGCGGAGTAAAAGCAGCCGCGTGTGGTCCTGGAGATCGACGACTCTCCTCACACAACAGATTTTCAACACTTATCGACGAAACTGAAATGGAAATCGAAAGTGTTCCGCCACCCGAAAGATCACAATCTCAGGGTGAGCGAAATAAGAATGCTGGCAAACTCGACAGCATTCGCGTTTCTATTTTCAAATCATGACTAATATCATCCAATGGAATTGCCGAGGTCTTAAAATAAATCTTCTCGAGTTAACGCTTCTAGTTCAGTCATTTTTACCTTCTGCATTTTGTCTTCAAGAAACTCATTTAAAAGAAAGTGACAATGTATCTTTAAAAGGATACAACATGTATAGCACATTTTCTAGGGTAGATGAACGTGCTGCAGGCGGATCATCCATTTTTGTGAAGGACAACGTCATTCATAGCACAGTCCAACTCACCACGGATCTGCAGGCAGTTGCAATTCGTTTATCATTAGATAAGACAATTACATTATGTTCTATATATATTCAACCCAATTCAATTATAGATAAAGCTAAACTCAAAAACCTCACTGATCAATTACCCTCACCATTTATACTTATGGGCGACTTCAATGCCCACAACCCTTTGTGGGGAAGCAAGTCTCATAATATCAAAGGTAAGATCATTGAGGACTTTGTCTCTCAAGAAGGATTATGCATTTTTAATGATGGATCTAATACTTATCTTCATCCTGGAAACGGGTCTTATTCTGCTATTGATATCAGTATTTGCGATCCCTCTCTTCTTCTGGATTATTCATGGCGTGTTCATGATGATCTATGTGGAAGTGATCACTTTCCAATAGTACTTGAACATCTTTTTACTTCTGCCCAACAGAGAGTACCACGTTGGAAACTTGACAAGGCGGACTGGTCCTTGTTTGAGAATCTCTGTCAAGCGGAACTTCAGTCAAAGATGTTTGAGACTGTACAAGATCCAATTTTAACTTTTAATACAGTTTTGACGTCAATTGCTGACAGAACTATTCCTAAGACCTCGGCAAATCCGAAACATCCCAGCAAACCATGGTTTGATGATGCTTGTGATCAAGCAATAGGTGACCGTAAAAAATCTGAAAGACGGTTCAATCAACAACCAACGACGGAAAACTTGAGTAATTTCCGTGTTTTTCGCGCTAAGGCACGGCGGACTTGCAGGCAAGCACGACGAACGTCTTAGAAGAAATTTGTCTCGGAGATAACATCTCGCACTCCGATGACAAAAGTATGGAACATGATACAAAAGATAAAAGGTAAAAATTCTAAAGCCACAGTTAAACATTTAAAAAATGGCAATGATTTATTAACATCTGAAAAGGATATTGCCAACAAGCTTGGTGAAACTTTTGCGAAATCTTCTTCTTCTAACAACTACAGGGAAGATTTAAAAAAAGTTAAAAAAACAAAAAGAAAAAATTAAATTAAACTTCAAATCAAAAAATGGTGAAAATTATAATAAACTCTTTTCTCTTGAAGAACTTAAAACATCTCTGTCAAAAGCCCATGATACAGCTTGTGGGCCTGATAATATTCACTACCAACTGTTAAAACACTTGCCAGATTCCTCGCTGGAAGCTCTTTTGCAGCTTATGAATAACATCTGGGAATCTGGTGATTTACCATCAATCTGGAAGCTTGCAACCGTCGTGCCTATTCCAAAACCAAGTAAAGATCACACTGATCCTATTAATTATCGGCCAATTGCTCTTACCAGTTGTGTCTGTAAAACACTAGAACGGATGGTCAATGATCGCCTTGTTTGGTTCCTGGAATCCAATGGGCTTTTAGCCAATATCCAGTGTGGATTCCGCCAAGGTCGCAGTACTCTTGACCATCTTGTTCGATTCGAATCATTTGTCCGTAATGGTTTTGCGAAAAATGAACATGTAGTGTCGGTCTTTTTCGATCTAGAAAAAGCCTATGATACTGCATGGAAGTATGGTATTTTAAAAGATCTCTTTGATATGGGGTTGAAAGGCAATATGCCAAATTTTATTTCGAATTTTCTATCTAACAGACAATTTAATGTTAGAGTAAATTCAACCATGTCTGATCTGTATGATCAAGAGATGGGTGTCCCTCAGGGCAGTATTTTATCTGTTACATTATTTAGTCTTAAAATCAACAGCCTTGTTGAAGTTTTAAAAAGTAATATTGAAGGTTCATTGTATGTTGATGACTTTTTAATATGTTATAGAGGCAAAAATATGAATAACATAGAAAGACAACTACAGTTATGTCTTGGAAGAATTGAAAAATGGGCCTCGGAAAATGGGTTTAAATTTTCCACTTCAAAAACGGTCGGGATGCATTTTTTTAACAAAAGGAAATTGCATCTTGATCCAGAACTCACTTTGTACGGCAACCCAATTAAAATGGTTGATGAAACCAAATTTCTTGGGTTAATTTTCGATAAAAAGTTAACCTTTCTACCCCATATCAAAATGTTAAAATCGAAATGTTTAAAAGCATTAGATATTTTAAAAGTTGTCGGCAGCACCGACTGGGGTGCTGATCGCAACATTTTACTTAATTTATATAGATCTCTAGTTAGATCTAAACTAGATTATGGCTCTATAGTGTATGGCTCTGCAAGGAAGTCCTACATACAGATTCTCGATGCTGTGCATCATCAGGGTTTGCGTCTCTGTCTTGGCGCATTTAAAACCTCACCAGTTGAGAGTCTGTATGTAGAGGCTGATGAGCACTCACTCTCTAACAGACGTTTGAAGCTTGGACTTCAATATGCTGTCAAACTAAAAGCCTACTCAGATAACCCTGCCTACAGCTGTGTTTTTAATCCAATTTATGAAGATATTTTTGCAAAACATGAAAATAAAATTCCTCCGTTAGGTATACGTTTAAAATCACATTTAGCTTCTTTTGATTTAAAATCTGTTGCTCAAGTTGAAACTTGCAAATGTCCTCCATGGGAACTTCCCAAACCAAAAATGATATTTGATCTCCGTGAACACAATAAAAATAAAACAAATCCTCTTTTAATTCAGCAACACTATGCTGAAATCAAAGCCAATTATTCAGATTTTTCAACTGTCTATACTGATGGATCAAAAGATGGTGACAGAGTTGCATCTGCTGCTGTCTTCATGGACAGAGCTGCAACTCTCCGTTTGCCATCTGATGCATCGATCTTTACTGCTGAAGCAGAAGCAATAATTTTGGCTTTGAAATTTATTGCTTCTTCAGATAAATCCAAATTTATTATATGTTCTGATTCACTTTCATGCTTACAAGCTATACAAAATACTAAAATTAAAAACCCAACAATTCTCAAAATCTTATATGTAATGAGGAATTTAAAAATTCTTCTTAAAGAAATATTATTTCTATGGGTGCCGAGTCATGTTGGAATCCTTGGAAACACAGCTGTAGACCTTGAGGCAAAGAATGCCCTGGGTGACCCTTTATCCAACTGTGATATACCATATACCGATTTTAAATCTAATATTAGAGAATATGTTTTTAATATATTGAAAAATGAGTGGAGTAAAAAAGATGGCAATAAATTACATGAAATTAAACCTAATTTATGTAAACCTTTCAACAATTTTATGTGCAGAAAAGATCAGTGTGTTATTTCTAGATGTCGTATTGGTCATACTAGAATAACACACGAATATCTTTTAAAAAATGAAGTAGAACCACAATGTATACCTTGTAACTGCAAGTATACTATTAAACATGTTTTAATCAATTGTATTGACTTTGCTGATATTCGGAAGAAGCATTTCAATGTCAATAATATGTATGATTTATTTAATAATATTCCATTTACAAATATTGTTTCATTCTTAAAAGAAATTGGAATATATTATAAAATATAAAAATGTTGTTATATTTAAAACGATTTTAATTTTTATCACGTTATCTTAGTGTTGATTTTTATTTGTAAATAATCAATTTGCTTTAGTCTAGAATTTTAGTTTATTGAAAGACCTTTTGTCTGATTTTAAAAATATACCTTAAATTGTTATAATATTCGAATTAGCTCTCGCCGCGATATAGCCTTTCTGTGCTAATGCGGCGTAAAGCAAACAACAATCAATCAATCAATGGATAACCAAGCTTTTTGTTACAAGTTTTAATGTAGAGTTTCCCGTGTAAATCTAAAATATCTTAATCTAGCTAAGTAGTTATCAAAAGTACCAGGCTCATAATTGGATACGCCAGACGTGCGCGCAAGGACAGTTTTTGATTTATTCCGAATACATTCCTTTGTGAAAATTTGAAAGATTCTGTCAATTGCGTTTAACATTGTGACAAACATTTTCAGCAGCTAGGGATATTGCGGTTGTACTTTAATTGTACATGTGATTCCGCCATTTTTTTTACAATAATTTTGAAAGCTTTGTGCGTCTGTGATTCTACATTTTAGTGAAAAAATAAGATATATAGGGCCTAACTGTTATATCGGAAGCTGATTGTAAATTTCTTTTAAGGAAAACAATGGTGACCATAAGTAGACATGTATAGGTTGAGTTGCTAAGGAAACAATATATATACATGTCAAACAAATATATATCTGCTAGTAATAAACTGGTTCAAGATGGACTTGAGGTAAATCGCAGGGCTTATTGAGAGTTAAACACTATAAGGGAAGAATGTTGTCAGCGTGGAATTCATCACTGATCAATGGAAAGAAATAAATATTATTTTGCACCTGTTCATTGATATAAGATACAAGTTATACCAATGGTGACCATACTTCTATTCCCCAGTCACCCTTGGGGGGCAATTTGCAATGTGTGTTCTCTATTACACAGGTATATTTCCCTTCATCAGATCTCTTGAGACTTGAGATTCTCATCTTCGCTATGGCCCCCAAGGGTGACTGGGGAATAGAAGTATGGTCACCATTGGTCTTCCTCCGACCGGCGGTAAAACCCTCGCTAAAGTGGGGCGTCCGTTTGGCTGTGCGGGATGTACAAATTTGCAGCCACGTCCGGTCAGAATGGGGACGTTAAATCCGATGTCTCGTGTAAAGAGAGTGCCACGCTCTTTGCACGTTAAGAACCCTTGCAACAACTCTTTGAGGGGTCCGTAGGTGACCTGTTGCAAGGCTAAATTTCTGTCCCTATCCAATATACCCTCATTTCCAGTGGCAGTCTAAATTTCTCCGACCTTAATCCCTTAATCTATTACAGAACCTACCTCTTGTATTTATTGTGAACTTGTTCTCGTCCTGAATATGCATGAAATATTTGCCACTGGACGTTAAGCAACCAACAACCAACAATCATCAATCATCTTCGCTAGCCAAGGGTTACGATCCACTTCTCTCCTTTCCACCCATGGCAGATTAAGCCAACATTTGTGATAACAATGTTGCGCCATCTATCGGTAGATTAAAGTCACGCCCATTCCAAATACATTCTTGACCAATGGTAGCACTTGAACTCTTCAATTTGGAGGTAAAAACACGGAAGCGTCTAGATTCTACACACTTGGTGAAGCAGGAAACGAAAATATACGTTGACATTCGTGCATTGTGTAAGAAACATACACAGGAACTTCTATTAGTTGATTAAAACATTCATTTTTTTTGTGGGTATATAGGAATCACCCTGTCCGTCTGTCTGTCTGTCCATATGTCTTGTAAGCACAACTCTTCCTTAAGGGATTGACCAATATTGACGAAACTTTAATAAGTTGTAGTGCACAACCTTTGGATGTGCATGCAGGAAGATATGTCTGGTCGGAAATAATTCAAAGGAGATAATTGAATTTACTTGTTTTAATATGGCAAAAAATATCAACAGATCTTGAAAGCGCAACTACTCCTTAACAGATCAATCAATATTGATGAAATTTTACACAGTTGTTATACACAGTGTTAAAACTTTCAAATTATTAATCTCAATAAAATATACATTTTGGAGTTAAATATAAATTTTCCCCCCAAGGGTGACTGGGGTATAGAAGTATGGTCACCATTGGTCTTCCTCCGACCGGCAAAAAAACCCTTGCTAAAGTGGGGCGTCCGTTTGGCTGTGCGGGATGTACAAATTTGCAGCCACGTCTGGTCAGAATGGGGACGTTAAATCCGATGCCTCGTGTAAAGAGAGTGCCACGTTCTTTGCACGTTAAGAACCCTTGCAACAACTCTTTGAGGGGTCCGTAGGTGACCTGTTGCAAGGCTAAATTTCTGTCCCTATCCAATATACCCTCATTTCCCGTGGCAGTCTAAATTTCTCCGACCTTAATCCCGGACGCCCCTATTTCAGAACCTACAAATTGTATTTATTGTTAATTTGTTCTCGTCCTGAATATGCATGAAATATTTGCCACTGGACGTTAAGCAACCAACAATCAATCAATCGATCAAATCGGTGTGGCAATATATAATAAGGACGAAATATCAGTTTGATGCAGCAGCTTAAATTAATTTACACTAAAACTGAAACACTAATGCTACCAGCCCAGTGGTGAATTATATTTTTTTGGAATTTTAGGTCTTCAATGCTCCTCAACTTTGAACTTTCTTTAATAGAATGGGAGAGAATCATTTGATATATCATAAGACATTTAAAGGTCTTTTAAAGAAGGTTTTAAGATTGCTGCTAGAGTAAGCATGCTGTGTAGGATCGATTGATGGTTGCTTAACGTCCAGTGGCAAATATTTCATGCATGTTCAGGACGAGAACAAGTTTACAAAAAACACAAAAGGCAGGTCTTGTAATAATAGTGGAGATCAGGGATGATGGTTGGGGAAATTTGGGCTGCCACTTAAAAATGAGGGTATAATGGATAGGGACAGAATTATTGCTTTGCAACAGGCCACCTACAGACCCCTCAAAGGGTTCTTAACGTGCAAAGAGCGTGGCCCTCTCTTTACACCAGGCATCGAATTTTACGTCCCCATTCTGACCGGACGTGGTGCCTGTAATTCAGTGGTTGTCGTTTGTTTATGTGTTACATATTTGTTTTTCGTTCATTTTTTTTATATAAATAAGGCCGTTATTTTTCTCGTTTGAATTGTTTTATATTGTCATTTCGGGGCCTTTTATAGCTGACTATGCGGTATGGGCTTTGCTCATTGTTGAAGGCCGTACGGTGACCTAAAATTGTTAATTTCTGTGTCATTTTGGTTTCTTGTGGAGAGTTGTCTCATTGGCAATCATACCACATCTTCTTTTTTCAAATTGATACATCCCGCACAGCCAGACGGACGCTCCACTTTGACAAGCATTTTAATGCAAAGGCGCAAGGAAAAGTATGGACCGCCAATCTCACAAGAATACACGCATTTGAATTATGAATGAAATAAATAAAGTTTTATCCAGTGAATCTTTACATCAATTGTTAGGGGGTATTTTTTGTTGTTGAATCAAATATTGAAAATATATACATTTGAACCAAATGATAATTGCACATCGTCGTAGGATGATAGAATATCAATAAACTCCTTTAAATGAATGATATTTGTACCAAATGCTTCAAGATGCAGACAAAATGCAAGCATACCTCAGCAATAATTTATCGATTGTTAAAGCGTATCCTATTAAAAATGCAAAAAACTCATCATACCAATAGGAGTTTTGAATTGTAGTACTTAACATATTCATTCAAGTTTATCCTTTCTGGTATATGAATGTCAAATCCGACTACTATATATGTAGAAATTAGCAAATAGTAGGGCATCATGCAACATTCAACTTTGAGCAAAACCAGTATCTCTGAGGTAGTAAAAGGAATTACAAAGTGTTGAAAAATGCATCGAGAAAGACAACGGACTGAATACTATTTCGTCGTTTGTTTGTCTTATTTTCTTTGGTATTACACAAATAGCAATGGTTAAGAGTAATTTTGATTTAACATTGTAGTTCAAAATATTGATGTTACACATGTATGGTAATCAAGCGGTTTTGATATTTTCTATCTCTTTGAGAAAACTTAATAAGTCGGTTTTGTTCTTTCCCTTAATTTTGGTCCATTTTTTGGTAAATTTATCGTCATCGAAGCCTTCGAGTTCTAGCTCCACAGCTTTCACTATATCGGCGTGATATGTCAAAATACTCGTTTCGGTCAGTTCGGGTGATGAATAACGGCTCATATTTCTTTTTTGTTGCCAAACTGTCGTTTCTATGGTCCCTGCTTTTGATGGTAAAATTAAGTACCTCCTGATCTAATGGTTTGTCTTGGAGTGTTGTAAGCTCTCTCTGGTCAAAATATGACGATTTACGAATGATTTTTTCTAAAATTAAAATTTCTTCTGAAAGATCATAGAATATGTACTCATCGTCAGCAGGTTGTAGATGTAGTATATTGCATATAACAGTTTCTTTCTTATGTTTTCTGTATCTCTTGTGCCTGGTGTCAGACCGGCTCTTTGGATAAGTGCATCAGTTTTGTTTCGAGGTGTGTTCTTTTTTTCACTGTTCCTTTTCTTCTCTCGTTCATATCGTTTTTGTCGAGCCTGCGACTTTTGTCGCAGAAAGCTCGACATAGGGATAGTGATCCGGCGGCGGCGGCGTTAGCTAACTCCTTAAAAGCTTTATATTTTAGAAGCTAGAAGACCTGGATGCTTCATACTTTGTATATAGATGCCTTATGTTACGAAGTTTCCGTCTGTCATATGTCCATTGTCCTTGACCTCATTTTCATGGTTCAGTGACTACTTTAAAAAAAAGTCAAACATTTTTTGTAATGTTAATTTCTTTCTTATTATGAGTAATAGGATAACTATATTTAGTATGTGCGTACCTTGCAAGGTCCTCATGCCCGTCAGACAATTTTCATTTGACCTCGACCTCATTTCATGGATCAGTGAACAAGGTTAAGTTTTCGTGGTCAAGTCCATATATCAGATACTATAAGCAGTAGGTCTACTATATTTGGTATATGGAATGATTGTAAGGTGTAAATGTCCAACTGGTAGGTGTCATCTGTCCTTGACCTCATTTTCATGGTTTAGTGGTCAAAGTTAAGTTTTTGAGTTTTGGTCTTTTTTTCTAATACTATATGCAATAGGTCAACTATAAATGGTGTATGGAAATATTTTATGATGTACATGTCAGTCTCACAGGTTTTATTTGACCTTGACCTCATTTTCACGGTTCATTTCTCAGTGTTAAGTTTTTGTGTTTTGGTCTGTTTTTCTTCAACTATAAGCAATATATCAACTATATTTGATGCATGGAAGGATTGTAAGGTGTATATTTATATGTCTGTCTGGCAGTTTCATCTGACCTTGACCTCATTTTCATGGTTCATTGGTCAATGTTAAGTTTTCATGGTTTAGCTTGTTTCTTAGATACTATAAGCAAAAGGTCAACTATATTTAATGCCTAAATTGATTGTAAGGTGTACATGTCTGTCTGGCATAGTTCATCTGACCTTGACCTCATTTTCATGGTTCATTGGTCAATGTTAAGTTTTCTTGTTTAAGACTGTTTCTAAGAAACAATAAGCAATAGATCAACAATGTATGGTTTATTGAATGATTATAAGGTGTACATGTATTTCTCGTTTGGTTTATCTGACCTTGACCTCATTTTCTTGGATCATGTTAAGTTTATGTGTTACTTGTAGTAAAGCTTTGTATTAAGGACTATCAACATTAAATCAATGGTTAGTACAGAAGGCGAGACATTTCAGCGTGTGCACTCTTGTCTCAAAGTATTCTGACATTTCTTAAGATTTTTATTATGTTTCTTTAAAGATACGAATCTCATTGGTTGCTCGTTTTAATGCATGCGAAGCTCTTTTCTTTCCTCCTTTACTTTTTGCAGATATTAATGGCATTTTTACAATCAATGGCTGCTGTGTGGATGTTGACGAAACGCCGTTTTCATCTTCAATTAAAACCAACGGATTGGGTCCATGTAGATCTGCTTCTTTTAAAAGTGCAACATCATTGGTTTTATTGAGCAATGCCGTTTGTCGTTTTCTGTACGCTGAAACGTTATCCCTAATCCGTTCACGTCTTGCTTTCTTCTCTTTACTGTTAAGTTGACTTGTTGGTTTATAATATTCTCTGGTTCTATTACTTTCTTGAATCGACCACTTCTCTCCTAGAGATGCTTTTTTCCTTTCTCTGTATTCTTTCATCCTTTGTGACTTAAACTTCGCCATTTTGACCTGAACAATAATATTTGTTTTAATCAAAACAAATGTATTTTCAAATTCGAACTTATGTTTGTGATGAAATAACAAAAAAATCATTCACAGATGAATTTTGAGCACACGGTAACTTGATGTATAGATGATGAATTTGTTTTGAACGATGTCCCGTATGATTACAATCTTAACTTAACATAGGCAAAATATATGAATGCTTTGTTTCTAGTTTTATTTTCACTTTGAACTATGGATTAACATTAATTATTCTCTATTATATTGATATACAAGGATAAAATTAACACAAAAAAGTTACTTATTGTCTGTAATGTTATGTGTTAGCATGGTCATAAGCCTTTGGACTCGTAAATTACATTGAAGGATACGCCATTTTTTTGAAGATCGGGATTTTGAAATTGGACAAGTCAGCTCGGAAAGAAATGTATGACCGAAAACTATATGTTTTAGTGATTATAAATTGCTAGTAGCTATTTGGTATAAACAAATAATTTATTGCCATTTGCAAGTACAAAAATATATAATATTAATTATGATATAGACGATTTTGCATCTGTCCTATGTTCCATGCAATTGGATTGAAATATCTATATCATTTAATCCTTTGATGTCAGTTTTTTTTCTTTTCTCTTGGTTATGATAGTATGAAGAAACACCCTAAAGCTTGAAGAAACAAAAAACTTGGCAACTTTCAGACACTTCAAACCCAATGACACGGAATTGCACGGTAATATAAGAATTAGTGTACATGTATCTGTCCGCTAACCATCTCGCTGTTGAACCTGAAATATTACTGATGAGACATATCGCGAACTATCATTGCAGCTATCTACACTATGTCAAGCCGTAAATAGATATACATTAAACATGCAGATATAGTTTGTAATAATTTGTGGGCTCATTTTTCTATATTATGATTAATATGATATTTTATTTATCAATGAAGTGATTATGAAAATAATGATACTTAAACATGAATTCTTATATGATATGTCATGTTGTTTTTCTCTAAGATCCCGATTCGTCCGGATTGTACCGCGGATGTAGGAGTCGCGCATGTACAGATAGTCAGCCAGTTGCGCACTTGTATAACAATTGTCTGCGTAGATGTTCTTTTATTTCTAGGACTTTTGTCAGTTCTTAACTACTTTTAATGAGAGTCGAAACGTACGCTTTAAAACATAATCATTCTTCCATACATAAACTTCAAAGTTTACACAATAGGCAGAAATTACACAAGTAGCGACCTATCATTTGATTTCGAATTTTAATGGTTTGCGTTCATATACTGTTTCATCCCTAAGTGTCCTTTGTAAGGATCATAGCCTCACTAAATCTGATTTCTCTGTTTGGGAAGTATTTGTAAATGAACGGACACGGTGATTAACCAACGGAGAGGAAATTGAAGGCGCAATGAAAAAAAAATTATCACAATTTTTGCAGTATCTCAAACATTTACTAACTCTTAAAACATTAACAAAAATACCCTATATATATTTTTTTCACAAAAAATAAAAAGATTCTATGGGTACTGCAAATTGATTGCTTCAATAATACTCATGTAAACATTATGAAGAAAAAAAGTTCTGAACTCGAGTTGATTAATAAACCTATGTTAAAAAAACATTACTGCTGACGTGAGGCATTTCTTATCAATCATCGTTTTAATTGAAAGTAAGTCGACATTTATTTATTGAATATAAAAATAATTGCAAAATAAACAAATGTAAACACGTAAGTGTGTAGTGTAATATCCTACTTTTATCATTGTAAAATTGGAATTATCTTTCTTAGTACAGATCTATGTAATTTCATATCTGATTCCTTGTTTATTTTGTATACTATTATAAACACACATGCTTCTGGTATAAACTAGGCAAATCCTTTGTCTTCATTTGAAAGCCTAAAACCTCTAGAACATTACAATGGCGACGAGATAAACAACGAAACCTTAACAAAATCATGGCAGGTAGTCTCCCACCCAACGTTTGATCACGCCAGTGACAAGTCCAATGCAGGTCACAGATGGGAACGATGGGTCTCGCGACTTGATTGATTGGTTGCTTAACGTCCAGTGGCAAATATTTCATGCATATTCAGGACGAGAACAAATTAGCAATAAATACAATAGGTAGGTTCTGTGATAGGGGCATCCGGGATTAAGGTCAGAAATTTAGACTGCCATGGGAAATGAGGGTATATTGGATAGGGATAGAAATTTAGCCTTACAACAGGTCACCTACGGACCCCTCGCGACTTGAACACTTGTTTTTGGGTCTGAAAATTGAAAACGATGATCGTAAACGTGCACTTCTTCTCCACTATGCTAGCGAAAGTGTTTATGACATTTATGATGCCGAGAAAGGAGCAACCAAGGCTTCATATGTAGCAACAAAACTGGTGTTAACCACTTACTTTGAACCAAAGGAAAATACCTAAATGGAGGTGTACAAATTCCGGTCATATAAGCAAAAAGAAGGGCAGTCACCTGATGAATTTGTAACCGAACTTCGTAAAGTAGCCAAAACATGTGAATTTGCAAGTGTAGACAACATTAATACAAAATTGCAAGTCCAACAGATTGCGCAGGAGAGCTCTTAGTCGAGCCTGATCAAACATTAAATGACATTCTAACACTTGGTAGGACTCTTGAAATGGCTGATCTACAAGGAACCGAAATGGAGAGATTGATTGATTGTTGGTTGCTTAACGTCTAGTGGCAAATATTTCATGCATATTCAGGACGAGAACAAATTAACAATAAATACAATAGGTAGGTTCTGTAAGAGGGGCGTCCGGGATTAAGGTCGGAAAAATTTAGACTGCCACGGGAAATGAGGGTATATTGGATAGGGACAGAAATATAGCGATGCAACAGGTCACCTACGGACCCCTCAAAGAGTTGTTGCAAGGGTTCTTAACGGCACTCTCTTTACACGAGGCATCGGATTTAACGTCCCCATTCTGACCGGACGTGGCTGCCAATTTGTACATCCCGCACAGCCAAACGGACGCCCCATTTAGCAATGGTTTTACCGCTGGTCGAGGGAAGACCAATGGTGACCATATTTCTATTCCCCAGTCACCCTTGGGGGCAGACATGGAGAGAGAATCTGTAAATAAAGTTAACCATACAAACCGAACAAATTCCGAAACAGACTATAAACACAGAAAAAGACAACAAACATCCGGGTCAAATTATCCTAGCCATTCAAGACAGTCAAAATGAAATTGTGGGGGCCAATATCCCCATAGAAATAGACAGTGTCCGGCGCATGGTAAAACCTGCAATGCATGCCGCAAACAAAACCACTTTGCCACAAAACAAAATAGTAATACCGGAACTAATAGACAAAACACAAAAGATAGACACGTTAATGAAGTTCAAACCAAAAATACTGAAAGACAGACATATCAAGGAAGTTTAGATTGATTGATTGATTGTTGTTTGCTTTACGCCGCATTAGCACAGAAAGGCTATATCGCGGCGAGAGCTAATTCGAATATTATAACAATTTAAGGTATATTTTTAAAATCAGACAAAAGGTCTTTCAATAAACTAAAATTCTAGACTAAAGCAAATTGATTATTTACAAATAAAAATCAACACTAAGATAACGTGATAAAAATTAAAATCGTTTTAAATATAACAACATTTTTATATTTTATAATATATTCCAATTTCTTTTAAGAATGAAACAATATTTGTAAATGGAATATTATTAAATAATTCATACATATTATTGACATTGAAATGCTTCTTCCGAATATCAGCAAAGTCAATACAATTGATTAAAACATGTTTAATAGTATACTTGCATAAATATAAATAAATAAATAAATAAATAAGTATAAATGGTGAGGGTAATTGATCAGTGAGGTTTTTGAGTTTAGCTTTATCGATAATTGAATTGGGTGGAATACATATAGAACATAATGTAATTGTTTTATCTAATGATAAACGAATTGCAACTGCCTGCAGATCCGTGGTGAGTTGGACTGTGCTATGAATGACGTTGTCCTTCACAAAAATGGATGATCCGCCTGCAGCACGTTCATCTACCTTAGAAAATGTGCTATACATGTTGTATCCTTTTAAAGATATATTGTCACTTTCTTTTAAATGAGTTTCTTGAAGACAAAATGCAGTAGGTAAAAAAGACTGAACTAGAAGCGTTAACTCGAGAAGATTTATTTTAAGACCTCGGCAATTCCATTGGATGATATTAGTCATGTTTTGTTAATAGACGGGCGAATGCTATCGAGTTTGCCAGCATTCTTATTTCGCTCACCCTGAGATTGTAATCTTTCGGGTGGCGGAACACTTTCGATTTCCATTTCTGATTCGTCGTTAAGTGTTGAAAATCTGTTGTGTGAGGAGAGTCGTCGATCTCCAGGACCATGCGCAGCTGGTTTTACTCCGCCTCGACCCCTACCCCGCGACCTCGAATCAGAAGACTTCTGAGAGGATGTATTTGCTGGCTTCTTTGGGACATCCTTCTGTTCTGGAGAACGAAGAGGAGACGGGGCTTTAGAAAACTTTGTACTAGATGCAGAAGATAAACTAGTTTTATTAGATGCAGATGAAGGAGGAATATTGGAGATGGAAGAATCATCAATGTCACTGGGAAGATCCCAGACAGATTCACCGCCCCAACTGTCTGATTTAACTGTATCTTTTTTATTTGATTTCTTTTTTTCATTTTTTTTAGATGATGACATTGAGCTCTGTAAGGAAGATTGAGTTGACTGAGTACTGGTTTTAGAAGGTGTTTGTTTTCTTGGAATTAATATTTTATCGTTAGGTTCTGTTTCAACAGGCAGCATTGTAAATGTCTCAGCATCAATTGGCCAGGTCATGCGAGTTTGTGTATGCTCGTGACTGAATGAGCGGACAACTTTGCTGGCGTACGATGGTCTGTTCGAAACAAGATCATTCGAAACAGAAGCTATCTGTTTAGCTTCTGGGTAACTGATGTTTCTTTCTGTTTTAATTTTGATAATATTTTTTTCTTTAAGGTAAACAGGGCAGTCCCTAGATGATGAAAAATGGGATTCACCACAGTTTACGCATTTAGAAGATTCAGAGCTACAGGTTGTTCCCTCGTGTCCTTCGTCAGAACACTTGAAGCATCTCTGCGTACCACGACATTGTTTGCTTCCATGACCAAACTTTTGACAAGTGAAGCATCGAATTGGGTTAGGGATAAACCTTTCAACTCTGATTCCGAAGCAACCTAAAGTAATAGATGGAGGAGGAGTTGGAGTTCTAAATGTCAAAAGATATGTATTTAATTTGATTATATTTCCATTCTTTTTTATTTGAAATCTAACAACATCAGTTACACCTTGGCTTGAAAGTTCCTCACAGATTTCTTCCACGGTAAGGTCACCAAGGTATTGACTTCTGTCTCGAATGATCCCCTTACAGCTGTTCAAACTGTTGTGAGGAGAGGCAGAAACAGGAAAGTTTGTAATTGTTGTCAGTGTAAGCAAATTTGTTGATTGACTTTTGTTGGAACATTCAACCAACAAATTGCCTGATCTCATTTTTGAAACTTTTTTTACAGTACCAGCAACGCTTTGAATTTGTTTGTGAATCACAAAGGGAGATATTTTGGAAATTGGTTTTTCATCTGTTCCTTTTATTACAATAAATCTGGGCCAACTGTCATCTTCCTGACAGGGCACTGAATCATCACATTTTCTTTTTTTATGTATTAAAGCTGATTTAGAGGGTTGGTTTTGTTGTGCCATAGGAAATGAGAAAGATTCACCATTCTTGTCATCCACCCACCTCGGAGTGCCTACAAGGGCGATGCTGTGTTTCCGTGGCGAGCCGGGGTCAAGTGCTAATGCTGAAAACGAGCTCCAAGTATAAAATGTATAACGTAGCTGGTCCCCAAAATTAGCACCCAAGATCCACTGCGGAAAGCACCAGATGTTCCAAGAATGGTATACTCAAGCAGAGCGTATCCATCAAGCGAAATAGAAAGCGTACCACTTGATTGACCCATGAGCCATCGCCTTCTTCAGTTATCCGAAATATAAATAGCTTTATTTAAAACACATGTGTATATCATGAAAATTGTTACAAGAAAGCTTATTGTTGAGGATTAACTGAAGGGCTCGACATGACCAGCCGATTGATCGAACCGGGTCCATCCGACCTCCCGTTTAGATGATATTGGAGCCAAAGCAGCTTATTGAACTATAGTCTTGTCCGTCCGGGTATTTTCTGACCGTAAGGAGTCTGGCTACAGCCCTCATCCGCAAGGATCTCGTCAACCACCGACACGGGTAGCAACCCACGGCCAACGGGTTGGAGAGCCTATTTTATTCAAAACATCGGGCAACTCGTACGATGTTCGGATCACTTTAGTCTGGTCTCTACCCTTCGACCTGTCCAGCATGGGTAACCCTACCAGGAGACAAAGCTCCAACTGGCATAGCTCTTGGGGTCACTGAGACACGCAAGCCCCCCGACCACGGCAAGGATAGCGATCCACCGGGGGGAGGAAGTTTAGACAGTTCTGATGGGGAGTAATCCTACAGTATAAAAGAAGCAGAGACAGTTTGTTCAAAAAAGAAGTCACCATATGCTACAATTAAAAAAACACAACAACATGTAAAATGATGATAGATGCTGGTGCTTCAGTGAATATTCTAGATGATAAGAAACACGAAAACATTGGTTCTCCAAAATTAAACAAAAATGACACAAAACTTTTGCCTTATGGAGGTGGAAAACCCCCTGAAGTCACAGGAGCATGCCAGTTATAAGTCGAAACAAGACATATATGGCGTTCACAAGTTTTATGTTGTTAAAGGTGGACACGGTGCGTTGATTGGCTATTCTACGGCATCGTAACTAGGGCTCGTTAAAATTATTCAGCCGATTAACATCCAAGCTCCTAAACTGAGATATCCTGATGTTTTTAGAGACAATATAGGTAAACACAAAGGGGGGTCAGTCAAACTCCATATTGACACCAATATAAAATGGCAAAGATATTTGGCTTCCCCGGTCAATATGAAAAATCCCTCAAGGCAACAGAGATCTTTCAAATCAGAAAAGCCGCCGTTTACCACGATAACTACGTTCGTTCGATTATTCCTTGCGGCTATGGATGTGTGAAAACTAAGGTCATCCCCGATAGGACAAATTAATCCCTTAGTGTTACTTTGGTAGTTGACCAAAGCTAGTGGGTAGGAAAAGTATGAACATTCAGACAGACAGTTTTGAGTCTAAAGAAACATCAACAAACACTATGCCTTATGTGTTGTGACCGGTAGCTGATGCTGCCACTGGTACAGATTTTCCTACCACCGATGCTTCCACAATCACCACTGTTAAAGACCTTTGAAAGACCCGTTAAAACACCGATTTGAGATAATTTCGGATACGGAGGACGTTAGTGAGAAGCAACCAGTCATTGATGGGTCTGTAATAGTGAATGATGACTGATTCGTCGAGCATAGAGGATAGTGATAGTTACATTTCTTCTACCAGTTCTTCTTCCAATTAATGTGAACATCGAGGTAGACTATTCATTCGATTTATAACATGTTTATATTTTATAGTTATTGTATTGAGGAACCAGTATATATGAGAAAATTATGTGTGTGATTTTTTTTTTATCAAAGGAGTTGCTTGGTGGCAACTATTCCTTTGAATGTCCTCATGCTATTTCAAGTCACTATACGATACAGCAATGTGAAGACATTTTAAACGCCGATTCACTAGAACAAATGCAGGAAGAAAAAATACTCGCAAAAGACCAAGGTCATGTGGCGCAACAAATACTAATAGGCGAGCGCCGATTTGAGAAAAAGCCTCTCGTTAAGGTTTTTAATGCACCTATCTAACACACAGCTAATTTTGGTATCAATTGAAAGAAAAACTTCTAGAGCATACGATTTGGGTGGTCGTCAAAGTTCCCTATGGTCACGTTTCTTGCAAATCTCACGAGAACACAGACATGTCGAAATACTTTGGATTATACGGTGACATTTAACATTGAATATATCGGCATTGTTGTAAATATATTATTCATTTTTATCTAAGATAGCTTTGACTACATTCTAAAAAGACATCGAATCCAAAAAAAAGAAGATTTTATGAAAAATTAGTTAATTCAGAGTCATCTGTCAGACCAACTCTCAAATGTAAAAAAAATACCATATTTTTTAAGATTGTCGGTGTCAATGACTTATTAAAACTCTCATATGTTTTGTTTTTATAAATTCCATATACCTTGAAAAGATTGCGACACACATCGAAGCTCAATGATGGATAATAAATGTTTGACGACTTCTCTAAAATCTGCATTATTAAATGGTATTCCGGATCTGTATCGTGTTCATCCCAGACGCTCAAAATTTATATAAATCGAGTATCTAATATGCACAGGTAACATTTGAGTTGCCAAAACACAAGTCGTGTTTTAACATATTACTAAATAGATATTCGTATATGTGTTAACGAAAGACCATTTTAAGCATTACTAACGATATTGGTATGTGATATGTAAGCAGCAGACTGCATTTTGTAGAATAGTATATTCTTAAATATTATCACAATTACTCATCATGGATGAGTGTCTAAGTCCTGTGAAATGTGCGCCACCTCCAATGAAGCGCGGTCGCATGTCCATAAATTGGCAACGCTGTATAATATGTCAAAATATTACACAAGAGACTCTCAGTATGACAACTGATAGAGGTTTTACAACCTTAATGAATGCTGTAAGGCAAAGACAAGATGATGTGTTTAGGTTGTTTTTGAGTGAGGTTGATACATTAGATGACATTATTATGAACAACATAAAATATCACAAAACTTGTTACAGGACATATACAAGCAAACACAACCTACCGTCTCCATCAAGTCGTATATCTGCTGCAAAAGTTCAGCAACAGCAGTCTCAAGCAGAAACTACAAGTTCATGTTCATCTCCAAATATCCTTACTAGATCTAGGCTATCACAAGATTTTTTGTGTTGTATCTTTTGTAAAAACAAGACCTTTAAAAAAGATCGAAAACTTCATCGTGTTTCCTCGTCTATGAGGGTTCAAAGCCTTTTTGAAACAGCAACTAAACATGCTGACAATGAAATGCTCTTTCAAATTGCAGATAAAGATTTCACATCAAATGCTTTATATCACTCTGGTTGCATAACAAAATACCTTTTGCGAGAAAAAGAAATTAAAGCAGAAACCAATGAAAATAATACTGGTACCATGTACGATAAAGCATTTACTTCATTTGTTGAGTCTATCAGCGAAGAACTGTTCCAGACTGGAAAAAATTTCTATCAAGCAACAAAAACAAGCAAGCTCTGATTACTTTCCTTGGTGATTATCTGAGCCGCAATTTGTCTGATATGTTCCAGGAGGAAAATAAATGTTTAGTTCTTGCCGGTGCATTTTCCAATCCAGAAATAGTGCGACAACTCTCTAATGAGCATGTAATCGATCTCCCAGACCTTTTCTGTTCGCACGAAGAAGCAGACACAAGAATCTTGCTTCATGTTATACACTCTGATAAAATCTTTCAGCAGTTGAATATAAGGGGACGAATCATAGTCAAGTGTTCCGATACAGATGTTCTTGTGCTCTGTGTTCATTATTTCAAGGTTCTTGTGTCGACTGAACAAATGTGGTTTTTGACGGGGTCAACTAATTCTCTTAGGGACTGTAGAAGGTACATACCAATCCATGAGTTAAGTAAATCTCTTTCACCTTTACTAGCTAACATTCTCCCTGCAGTTCATGCTTTAACTGGTTGTGATACCACTTCCGCTATATTTGGGTTTGGCAAAAAGACTGTAATCAAGTTGATAAGAAAATCTCCGAGTAAGTTTACAAATCTCCAAAACTTTGACAAGATGGATTTTTCCACATCGTTGTCAGCAGCCAGAGAGCTTATTTCAAGCTTGTATGACCCAAAAGACAAATTCGCTTCATCACATGTTGACTTAAACAAGTTACGTGTTAAACTTGCAACATGCAAAGACACAAGTTTGTTGCGATTGCCACCAAGCGAACCTGCATTCAAAGAACATGTTTTGCGGTCATGTCTTCAAACGAAAATTTGGATGTCCTCGCATCTCGATCACCCAAATCCTTTGTCTCCTTATGAATACGGATGGAAAAAGAGTTCACATGGCCCGGATCCAGTCTACTTTTTAGGCATGATGACGTCCGATTTCCTGCAAGATTTAATATGTTCTTGCAAGGGGAAATATATATGTAGCAAGTCATGTATTTGCCGAGAGCAGCAGATGTCTTGCACTGAGCTTTGTCCATGTCAGGGTAGAGATACCTGCCAAAATATATATTCTAAAGAGGACATCGACCTCGAAGATCAAATGAATGACGATGATGAAGATGAAAACGATATCATTGACTAACGAAAGAGTATTTGAGCGAAGGGGCAACATAAATTTTAATTTGCCTCAATGTTATTCAATGTAAATATGTATATTATTATTAATTTTGTGTTTTTGTAATCACTCTACCAGCTGAAATAAATGGTTGTATACTTAAGTTCCGTATGCGATGAAAGTGGTAGTTAAAAAAAAAAAAAAAAAAAAAAAAAAAAACTTGCTAGTGATCTTCGACCTTGACGTGGTTGGCAAGCTTAAGACAATTAAATCATAATGTATTTATAACTGTCGAACTAACAGGAGACCAAAATAACATATATTTTTAACTGTGCTGTAAACATGGTAAATGTGCGCTTTAAAGCAGTTTTACGATATGTTTTAATATAGTTTTATCAATATTTTGTCGGTATAAAAAACATGCTAGGCGAGACATTAGAACTTAAAAAACTAGTTATATATGTTATTAATATAAAACCAATAGAATTTGTGTGTTTTCGATGCAAAATTAAATATTACCGAGCGTTTTGCGTCAATACCCGTAAAAATTATGATTTTCACAAAAATACGAGATTTTTTCATTTTAAACACTTTTTTTTTAAATTTTATTTCAGAAACAAAAATTAGATAGACTATAGTTTATCAAATGATATATTTCATATTATATTGCAGATGAATTTGTTTTTAAAACTGCATTTTTCGAACAATATCGTCAAATTATGACATATATTTTTTTTCCATTTTTTGCCGTTTTTAGAAAAATGTGACCATTTCCCAATTTGACGACCAGGCAATTCTGAATGTACGATAAAAGACCTTTCAAATGATATATCATATAGCCGTGTGTTAGGTATGTGCATTAAAAACCTCCGAATCCTTGTTTTGGCGCTCGCCTATAAAACAAGCTGTTTTAAAACATGTCCCTTTCTTTTTAAGAAATCCACATACAGTTTCTAAATTATTATGTTTTCTGTATATGCCGAAAGAAGGAGACACTGGTCAAAATTAAAGAAACCAATTGTAACATTCGATACCGTAAAACGACTTTATCACTTATCTGGTTTTAAAACAATTTTATTTATAACGAACATATAATTTATTGTACAAAATCTAAAAGGAATGCAAGAAATTGGACACCACAACAGTTATTTTATCAGATAAAAGTCCAATAGTGAATATGGAATACTCCTACAATTTAACCCAGCAGATATAAACGTAACCATTGTTAGTAGCATGTTAAAAGGAAATAAACGAACACTTAAAACAAAAACAATTAGCGGAATGCGAAGAAACTTTACTTTAATATGCGTGCAACAGAGTACGTATCAACATTGATCGGAGGAGAGCTATATTTAGTATGTACAGTGGTCAATTAATTCAAATTTGGAAGCTAAGTGTTTGGGATATATTGTTCATTAAAACAAAATTCGGTTATTGAGTACAACTATGTTGAAACGTTTCGGAGAAACCTGATGATAATTCATGCATGTCCATGATAACATCAACTCCTGTATCAGCAAAAGGAATAATCAGGTTGACATGTCTCAACTTGATAACAGTTAGATAATGCCATTTATAACATTTCCAACACTAGTCAACATAATACATGTAGTATAAATACGCCAGTAAGTCAGCTTGACATGTCTCAAATTGATTGCAGTACTCAAATGCCTGTGTCAACTTCAACATAAAAAATCAGTAGCAGTCGGTACACAAACTATGCATTGCCAGAAAAACAAAACATTTGGGAACTTCAGCCAACATCTGCTAGGGGAAATAGCCAACCAATATCACAGTCCTGCTATTAAGCTACCAGATACTGTAAATTTTGACAATAGCTGTCTGGAATATGGATACTGGTTCATCAAAATAAACAAAATCACAACTGTAAGATGTAATTGCACTTATTATTTAATGACTTATATAAACATACCTTTGTTGCTCTAAGACATTTTTAAGCAAACACTCAATAAATTCATTAATTTGTTCAATTTCAGATAGCAATGAAGATACACATGATTCAGATTTCGACTGTACTTTAGTGTTATGAACGAATGAAATGATTGATTTTTCTGGCATTGTAATATTTTCCTGACAAAACATGATCTTCATGTGAAACAAATGTCATTTTCCTTTAAATGCTGTAATTTTGTTCATGTCATTTTTTTTCCCAAAGAATGTATAGGCAATTTAATTGTGATCTGCGGTCTATAAGACATGTCTTGGTTAACATGGAGGCATATTTTTAAAGGAAAAAATATCTTGACTAAATTGAATGAAAATACCATGCTAAGAATGGAAAATGAGACATTTGGACTGGGGCATGTACATCCAATGGCAAATATGGAGTTGTGAATTGGAAATTTCCTAATGCCATTAGATGGACTAAAATACAGATCTGCCTAACGGACCATAATGTTAACTTTCAAGATTGAGATTTGTCACATCTGTGCTACAATTCAAAATCCATAAATACTGAACATCTACCACTTGAACAACATGGATTCGACAATAACATAATGACTTGTGTGTCTATTGGAAAATGTTTAGGAAACCCATGTCCTCTAAACCCTTGTAAAATAGAACTGAAAATGGCAAATAATATTTTATGTACATTTTAGTAATTTGATAAATATTCAATAATGCCAAGAATATCAAGCAAGCCTGCTAGGGCGAGCTGATGGAAGTCATTATAAAAAAATAAAATGCAATTATACTTTAATGTATGTTTAGTTTTTATTATTTTGGGTAAGAATATAAAGTAAAATGAATTAATTGATAAGTTTAAATACTTTAATACGTAGAAAACGTTGAGATCGTTGTTAAGTCTAATGAATGAATTTGTGCATTTCATTGATAATCTGAAGCGGAATTTGAACACGATCATGTGACGTTGTTGCACTGATACATGAGGTCATTTGCTACATACCCATTCTCATACATTTTCCCATATCTAAGCCTCATCCAAAAAATGTTGTAATGTCTAGGCAACTCACCATTATTATCTTATGTGTGGAGTGAGGACATTGAATGCATATAAAAAGCAAAGTATAAAAACATTCAAAGAACTCATTATTCCTATTAAAAAAATCAAGGAAATAATTATATTCACAACAACATAGCAAATTTATATATAAATTTGAATTACAACCCTTTAAATAATGCTGGCAAACTTTTTTTTGTTGTTGCATTGCTTGCTTTATTTAATATTAGTAGCTTTAGTTTCTCTGCAATTTGTGTACTTTCTTTATTAGGATTCAAAGAGACAGGGTAGCCTATGAAAAATGATTTGTAAACAATTGCGCAATTGTAATCTATAGAATTTCTCTACTTTCACTTTCGATATTGGATTTTCAGAAAATCCGACTCTGAATCAAACATTCAATTGATTTTGATTGAATTTTAATCAATATGGATTACTTCTGGAGAAACTTGCAATACAAATTCAACAAAAAAACACAGGGAAGTGGCAATGGACATGGGTGTATTGAGTGGACGGCCACAAAAAAGGGAAAATCTGGTTATGGCATACAGGTTGTGAAATGGCTACAGGGGGAGAGAAAAAGGAAGGCTACACATAGAGTGGCATATATGTCAAGAGAACAATAATGCAATAGAGTGTAGCCATTTGTGTTACAATGCATCATGTGTAAATGTGAACCACCTTGTGTTAGAACCTCATGCTATAAACTTGGACCGACTGCACTGCAAAAACCAGGGACTATGTTCAAAAAGTCACAAACCATATTGTTTAATTTAAAATTGAAGATTATATTCATTTTCGAATAGAAATCTTCTTCTGCTTCTTGTTTTTAACATACGGATGGTCTTCATGTTTTGATTTTGATGATTTCATGCCGCGGTCAGCTTTCACTAGCATATTCTTATACAATATTTCCCAATACTAGTAACTTAGTTCCAAAAAGTTAAAATAAAAATATACTCAGATGTCCAATGTATTATACTATAATTTAGATATATTATTTTTTTTTTTAATCATTGATTAACTTGCAGAACAATAGGTCGCACAAACATAGATACTAGTAATCAAGATTTTGAAATCAATCTTGATATGCAGCATTACCTGAAACGCATGTTTACATTTTCCAAGTCAATGCATTTACATGCACACCAACACGTCTGAAGTTACAACATATCTTATGTTGACTATATATGTAGTAACATGTGAAATAACAACAAGTCAAATAAAACAGCTTGCCAAGCAAAACATGCATAAGATAAAAAATAAATATCTAATTTTAATCGTTATATTTTGTTGTTTGTATCGGTACAGCACGATTTCATAGTAGATGGTTTCTATAAAGAGGAAGATGAATTTATACTTGTCTGCAAGCATGATGGAGATTTGTTCACAGACTACAAATGCTATATCAGTCTTACAAATCTAATTTTGAATTCTATCTGTAATCTGTAATCTGTAAACGAATTTCTGCCAATCAAGGCACACCTCCGTATAGAGGAAAGTAGTTCCGTCAATGAGATTCCTCCACCAGTATATACACAGCTCAATTTATGGTTCACCATAGTTCGTACATAAAGTTATCTTATTTAATATACATGTTTACGACACGACAGTGTTAAAAATATTTCAAATGCAATTAAAATGGTAAAACTTAATTTTTAAAATAAGTTAACAATAAAGACAAAAAGTACAATTATAATTTTGTTTTGCAATCCGTAACAAAAATTGAATAGACTTTAAAACTAATAAAAGAGGGAGATCCATGTGTACCCCAACACACACATATATATATATATATATATATATATATATATATATTATAACAAAAATGAATTCACATTTCTTCATTTTCTGTTTGCTTTTGTATCAATTTTTGTCAACACATCATAGCGCTTGGAATGAAGTGCATATAACAGTTGGCGGCATAGCGGTACCAAGTGATTACCGACTCGGTCTTCTATATCCTTGCACATCGTCTTTGAGAAGTAATAATAAGGGTTAATTAATAATGTTATTAAGTCAATAGGAGTTTTGCAGGCTTTCTCTTGCTAAAACCAGACTACCTTCGTGTAGTATTTTGCCGATAAGAGATGTTCTTATTTGTGATGTTGTTTCACACTGTGATAAAATGTTCAATAGTTTCATCAGCTTTATTACAGAGTCTACACATCGGATTTGTTGCATAATTTGAATATTCCGCTTTATTAGATTGCAGTATATAGGTTCCTGTGACTAATTTCGAGCAAATAGACAGTTTCTTTATCTCATTTATATTTGCACTTATTGTTTTAAGTGAAGGATGGATTCTGCCAATATCATATTCACATTCAAGATAAATGAGGTTAGACATGTTATATGACTACGAATGAGATTATTTTAGAACATATTAAAACAGTAATCTTCTTATATTGATCCCCCCCGGTGGATCGCTATCCTTGCCGTGGTCGGGGGGCTTGCGTGTCTCAGTGACCCCAAAAGCTATGCCAGCTGGAGCTTCGTCTCCTGGTAGGGTTACCCATGCTGGACAGGTCGAAGGGTAGAGACCAGACTAAAGTGATCCGAACATCGTACGAGTTGCCCGATGTTTTGGGGAGAGAAAAAGGAAGGCTACACATAGAGTGGCATATATGATTAGGCATAAATTTAACAGATATGATATGTCAAGAGAACAATAATGCAATAGAGTGTTGCCATTTGTGTTACAATGCATCATGTGTAAATGTGAACCACCTTGTGTTAGAACCTCATGCTATAAACTTGGACCGACTGCACTGCAAAAACCAGGGACTATGTTCAAAAAAAAAGAGGAAGATGAATTTATTCTTGTCTGCAAGCATGATGGAGATTTGTTTACAGACTACAAATGCTATATCAGTCTTACAAATCTAATCTTGAATTCTATCTGTAATCTGTAAACGAATTTCTGCCAATCAAGGCACACCTCCGTAAAGAGGAAAGTAGTTCCATCAATGAGATTCCTCCACCAGTATATACACAGCTCAATTTATGGTTCACAATAGTTCGTACATAAAGTTATCTTATTTAATATACATGTTTACGACACGACAGTGTTAAAAATATTTCAAATGCAATTAAAATGGTAAAACTTAATTTTAAAAATAAGTTAACAATAAAGACAAAAAGTACAATTATAATTTTTAACACTGTTAAAAAAAAAAAAAGAAAGAAAGTTTATGCAATCCGTAAAAAAAATTGAATAGAATTTAAAACTAATAAAAGAGGGAGATCCATGTGTACCCCAACACACATATATATATATATATATTATAACAAAAATTAATTCACATTTCTTCATTTTCTGTTTGCTTTTGTATCAATTTTTGTCAACACATCATAGCGCTTGGAATGAAGTGCATATAACAGTTGGCGGCATAGCGGTACCAAGTGATTACCGACTCGGTCTTCTATATCCTTGCACATCGTCTTTGAGAAGTAATAATAAGGGTTAATTATTAATGTTATTAGGTCAATGGGAGTTTGCAGGCTTTCTCTTGCTAAAACCAGACTACCTTCGTGTAGTATTTTGCCGATAAGAGATGTTCTTATTTGTGATGTTGTTTCACACAGTAAGATAAAATGTTCAATAGTTTCATCAGCTTTATTACAGAGTCTACACATCGGATTTGTTGCATAATTTGAATATTCCGCTTTATTAGATTGCAGTATGTAGGTTCCTGTGACTAATTTGGAGCATTTATATTTGCACTTATTGTTTTAAGTGAAGGATGGATTCTGCCAATATCATATTCACATTCAAGATATCCTAATTCTATCTTATTTTTGATAAATCTTTTTAGAAATTCAAATGTGACGTCACTTTGTACTTTGAGCGTTGATGGCTTTGGCTAACTCGGCTGTGTATTTTTATATGCTGGTTTAGGTTGTTTTATGTAATTTATCCGTTTTTATTCTGTAATTAAGTCACCACTTCGGTTTTATCATTTATATTTAATATAAAGTCATTTTATAAAATTCACTGTTTGTAAAAGTATGAAACAATAAGGATGTTCTTATCCCAGGCAGAATACCCTAGCCGTATTGTGCACAACTTTTTGGAACTTTTGGTCCTCAGTGCTCTTCAACTTTGTACTTGTTTTGGCTTTCGAACTTTTTTCATCTGAGCGTCACTGGTTAATCTTGTGTGGACGAAACGCACGTCTGGCGTTTTAAATTTTAAACCTGGTACCTTTTGTTCGTGTGTTTCTCTGTCCTTCATGTTCTCCCATTTATTTGTATTGTAGTCCTGTCATGTAATGTTGTCATTTTAATGTTATATTTAACATTGCCATAAAAGCGGGAGGTTTGGCATGCCACAAAACCAGGTTCAACCCACCATTTGTTTCTTAAAATGTCCTGTACCAAGTCAGGAAAATGGCCATTGTTATGCGTTTCCCTCAGTTTTAGTTTGTAACCCGGATTTGTTTTTTTCAATCGATTTATGAATTTCGAACAGCGGTATACTACTGTTGCCTTTATTTATATTATTTACTATAATTTTTATTATACAGTATGAAGTTTTGTATATGGTGCATGATAACTTGTTGAGTTGTTTTATCAGTGATAACTTGTTGAGTTGTTTTATCAGTGATAACTTGTTGAGTTGTTTTATCAGTGATAACTTGTCCAAAAGATAAGTGATTAGCCCCTATTGCCTAACTTGTAAACCAGTTACTTTACATATAAATGCATAGTTGTGTTATGGTGCTACAAGTCAATTAACGCTTCATGTATATATGGTCACTGATTTTCTCACATTTGTGATAATTAAAAAAATATTGACCATTTTTTTTTAAGATCGCATTCGCTTAGAGCATCTAACTTTTTAGGAGGCGACTGTTAATAATGGAAAAAGAGTGCGTCAAAATATTATTATGAATAGTGTATACAATTGAAATAAATAGATTAGATAACGCATACTCTAAATGGACTTGTAAATGGAATCTGAAACTCAAAATCTGACTCAAACTTCAGAATAAGTGTATATTGAAATGGCTTCATTATGTTACTTATTGAATCATAATAGGTTAGCCTCTGTCAGACAGGGAGAGGACGTAGATGTTAGAGAAATATTGCAAACATGGAAAATAAGAGAAATTGATTTAGATAATTTTCAGAAGATAGTTGCGTCCACCAATGTCATTGTGGGAGCATTCATTACGATGCTTCAACAGAGAAAATTTTAAATTAAATCACACATTATTGGTCTTTTAAAAGACACAGAAATTGATAGTTACAAATCTGACTCAAACTTCAGAATAAGTGTATATTGAAATGGCTTCATTATGTTACTTATTAAATCATAATAGGTTAGCCTCTGTCAGACAGGGAGAGGACGTAGATGTTAGAGAAATATTGCAAACATGGAAAATAAGAGAAATTGATTTAGATAATTTTCAGAAGATAGTTGCGTCCACCAATGTCATTGTGGGAGCATTCATTACGATGCTTCAACAGAGAAAATTTTAAATTAAATCACACATTATTGGTCTTTTAAAAGACACAGAAATTGATAGTTACAAATCTTTCCAGAGACAACAGGAAAGCGACATTTTATATCGGGAAATTGAGGCTATATCGGGAAATTGAGGCTATCAAGCTTAAAGCAGAATTAGGTTTTTTTTTTTTCATTATTTTTATGTTTTCAGACATGACTTGCATTTAAAAAATATTTATACACTATGTGTACATCTGGCATGAACATTTGTGTTTAAACACCCTTACTTAATTAAAGCTACAAAAACAGAAAACAATCATTACAGAACTAAATCCATGGGGCATGGTTTTTCAACAGTTGCAAGCAATGTATTGCATTAAAAAACATAAATAGGTGTTTAAGAATGACAGACCAGGAGCCTGTTTAACAAAAAACTTTGACTTGATCTAGGATTAAAAAAAATATTCAAATAATCTTTTAAATTTGAAAAGTAAATACATCTAATATAGATTGATTGATTGATTGTTGGTTGCTTAACGTCCAGTGGCAAATATTTCATGCATATTCAGGACGAGATCAAATTAACAATAAATACAATAGGTAGGTTCTGTAATAGAGGCGTCCGGGATTAAGGTCGGAGAAATTTAGACTGCAACGGGAAATGAGGGTACATTGGATAGGGACAGAAATTTAGCCTTGCAACAGGTCACCTACGGACCCCTCAAAGAGTTGTTGCAAGGGTTCTTAACGTGCAAAGAGCGTGGCACTCTCTTTAAACGAGGCATCGGATTTAACGTCCCCATTCTGACCGGACGTGGCTGCAAATTTGTACATCCCGCACAGCCAAACGGACGCCCCACTTTAGCAAGGGTTTTACTGCCGGTCGGAGGAAGACCAATGATGACCATACTTCTATTCCCCAGTCACCCTTGGGGGAGATCTAATATAGAAGAGAGCAAGAGAGAATAATTCAAATGAAATGAATGAAAAACTGGAGGAAACATGGAAAGCTGGAATGAATCATGCGGGTCAAAAGTGCAAGGAGAATATTGAGGAAGTTGCCAAATTGTTAGAAATTTAAACAGAAAGGGTTCAAGTAATTACAAGAAAACTTATAATAATATCTTCATCAGGTCCTTTAGTTAGGGTGCCACGATAAACTTAAGTTATGTGGACTACTTTTAACTCCACTTTTTGGATGAATATTATGAAAAGTAGATGAAGACCTAGGAAAGAGAGAAACTGAAACGTACATCAACCAAAATGAATCTACAAATCATTTGAATAGATAATTCACCATATTCTGTTCAATGTAGCTATAATGTACTTAAATTGATTGATTGTTGGTTGCTTAACGTCCATTGGCAAATATTTCATGAATGTTCAGGACGAGAACAAGTTAAAAATAAATACAATAGGTCTTGTAATAGAGTGCATCCGGGATGATGGTTGGGGAAATTTGGACAGCTACTGGAAAATGAGGGAATATTGGATTGGGACGGACTCCTTACAGAGTTGTTGCAAAGGTTTTTAAAGTGCAAAGAGCGTGGCACTGTCCTTACACGAGACATCGGATTTAACGTCCCCATTCTGACCGGACGTAGCTGCGTACTTGATACATCCAGCACAGCCAAACGGACGCCCCACTTTGGCAAGGGTTTTACTGTCGGTCAGATGAAGACCTGTTGTGACCATATTTCTATTCCCCAGTCACTCTTTGGGGAGGGGGGTGTACTTTAAAAAATTTTTGTTGCTTAACGTCCAGTGGCAAGTATGTCATTCTTGTTCAAGACGAGAACAGGTTAACAATAAATACAATAGGTAGGTATTGTAATAATAGAGGTCATCCGGGATGGTGGTCAGGAAATTTGGACTGACACTGGAAAATGAGGGTATATTGGATAGGGACAGCGATTTTGCCTTGCAAAAGACCACCTACGGACCCTCAACGAGTTGTTGCCACGGTTCTTAACGTTCAAAGAGCGTGGCATTCTTTATTCACGAGGCATCGCATTTAACGTCCCAATTCTCACCGGAAATGGCTGCAAAATCGATACATCCGCACAACCAAACGGACGTCCCACTTCGGCAAGCGTTTTACTGCCGGTCCGGAAGATGACGAAGTGACCATATTTCTATTCCCCAGTTACCCTTGGGGTCTCCATGTTTGGAAATAAGTAGATTTCAAGGTAAAAGTAAATAGCAAATTTTATGGCAAGCCGTTTTACTACTTATTTCAACTGCAAGAATTTTAATAAACTTTCTAAGGTATCTCAGTATGGATACCATCAACAATGATAACCAAGTAAACTTTATTGACATCAACTTCACATCTCCAATGCAACATACAAAAATGGTTCAAATTAGGCAAAAGACATCTTCGTTGGGAAATTAAAGGCTATACGACAAGAATCCGACCAGTGTATCATAGAAAAATTAACCGCATCCTAAAAAAGATTGAAACAGAAGCAGACATTAAACTTCTTCAACACCAGAAAAATGTGGAAGTGGCCGAGGCCGAGTATCGAGTTTTAGAAAGTGAAATATACACTGAACCTGATGAATCAAATCTTACTCCAGAAAAATTAAAACTTAAAGGAAAAATAGATCCTGCTAAAAAAAACTGCAACATTTGTTAGTGAACAATCACAATTGAAAGATAACAGTAATATGGAGGAATTCAAACAACAACGCCCTGTCGAACCTCAAATTAGAGTGAATTTTCGTTCATTGAATCTTACATCAGAGCCGTTATATCCTACTAAAACAAACAAATATACCCGAAAAACAACCATCACAAATTGAAGAATTTGGTGGTAGGTTTGTTATACATGAAACTGCAATAAACTATAGGCTCTCATGATGCAGAATTGCTCAACTGACATATATTTCCAATATTAATAACCGTAAATATCTAAAGTTAACAATGCACTTCAAATCAATGTAGAGTATGCCCTAATCATTCCTCTCTACAACTTTGAAGTTGTAAACTTGTATTGATTTTGTCCCTTTGTTATTTTCTTGTTTGTTAAGTGCTTATGTGATGAGTTCAGTACTTTTCAACTAATTTTAACAGTTTTGTCTTGTATATGTTGAGTTGTTGCATTACTGTCCCCTACTAGGGCAGGGTTCAGCGCTAACAGACATGTTACACCTCACCACATAATGCATGTGCTTGTCCCAAGACAAGAAACTAATTCAGTAAAATACTGTTGTTAGTGATATTTGTTTTCTATTGTTTTAGTGTAAATCAGACAGGTAAACTCTAGTTTGAATTATTTCTCATTATATCATCTACAGCTTACAACATGATGTGGGTTTTACCCATATTACCTATTGTTTCAGTGTATGCATATAGTTGTTTCACTACGATAACACTGCATAAGGCACCCAAAGAGATAGAGCATACAGGCTTAAAATAACTGCTCGCACTATAAATTTCTCTTAATCTGATTGACTAAAATACACCTTAACACTGTGCGTCACCAATATTGCACACCATTCGTACAAATATCACTGAATATAGCAATTATGGAACATATTTACAACCTTCACATTAGAAGGGACGAGAATGTAAAAAAGAGTAAATTTTTTACTTCTGACAAAAATATTTTTTTTGGATTAGTAAGGGAAAGTTTAAATAATCCTACGTTGAGGAGGCTACCTCCCGACAAAACTGTGTTTTTGAAGCAATATCTTAGTGCAATAGGATTTGCAAATGACGGAACACAGTTGCATGTTGTGAAGATCATAGTCAAACAAAATAGGGTTATTACTGCTTATCCTACATAATTTTTTGTAATAATTTTACATATTAATGTATATATGTGTATATTAGTAAAGATTTTACTCTGAATTCTCAATTTTAATTGTAAATGTTCATGAATTCTGCAAAACTCCGTGTGTTCACTTTATTATGTAACTTAACTTCATAAACATTATTACATTTTTTTATACAGAGGAGCTACAGCTTTAGGTACTGTGTGCAAACAATTATAGGTCACGTGGTTATATTTAAGCGTTTCACGGCAATTTATCGGTAAAAGATCGATTTGTGAATGTTTTTTATAATAACTATACTCTGTTGCTTTCCCAAATATATACAAAAAGTTGAAATAAAAGAATTAATAAAAGATCAGTTTAAATGAAATATTTTCCTTATTTTTTTTTTCTCTTTTAAAGTTAATTTTATAAATAAATAAATGAACTGAAATAACAGGAAATTTAATTAGATCACTATGAAATAACCAGGCACACATTTTTGTTAATTTTACATATTGCAAAACGATATTCTATCATTCTAAATCATTTTACATCTCCTTAAGAATAGTATCAGCTATCCAACTGTCAGGGCAACTATTTAAAGACTACGTTAACACTGCATAAGGCACCCAAAGAGATAGGGCATACAGGCTTAAAATAACTGCTCATACTATATATTTCTCTTAATCTGATTGGCTAAAATACACCTTAACACTGTGCGTGACCAATATTGCACACCATTCTTACAAATATCACTGAATATAGCAAATATGGAACATACTTACAACCTTCACATTAGAAGGGACGAGAACGTTAAAAAGAGTAAATTTTTTACTTCTGACAAAAATATTGTTTTTGGATTAGTAAGGGAAAGTTTGGATAATCCTACGTTGAAGAGGCTACCTTACGACAAAACTGTGTTTTTGAAGCAATATCCTAGTGCAATAGGATAACACAGTTGTATGTTGTGAAGATCATAGTCAAACAAAATAGGGTTATTACTGCTTATCCTACATAATTGTTTGTAATTAATTTTACATATTAATGTATATATGTATATATTAGTAAAGATTTTACTCTGTAAATAATAGAATTCTCAATTTTAATTGTTAATAATCAGGAATTCGGCAAAACTCCGTGTGTTCACTTCATTATTAAACTTAACTTCATAAACATTACTACATTTTTTTTATACAGAGGAGGAGCTACAGCTTTAGGTACTGTGTGCAAACAATTGTAGGTCATGTGGTTATATTCAAGCGTTTCACGGCAATTTATCGGTAAAAGATAGATTTGTGAATGTTTTTATAATAACTATACTCTGTTGCTTTCCCAAATATATACAAAAAGTTGAAATAAAAGAATTAATAAAAGATCAGTTTAAATGAAATATTTTCTTTTATTTTATTTCTCTCTTTTCAAGTTAATTTTATAAATAAATAAATGAACTCAAATAACAGGAAATTTAATTAGATCACTATTAAATAACCAGGCACACATTTTTCTTAACTTTACATATTGCAAAACGATTTTCTATCATTCTAAATCATTTTACATCTCCTTAAGAATAGTATCAGCTATCCAACTGTCAGGGCAACTATTTAAAGACTACGTTAACACTGCATAAGGCACCCAAAGAGATAGGGCATACAGGCTTAAAATAACTGCTCATACTATAAATTTCTCTTAATCTGATTGGCTAAAATACACCTTAACACTGTGCGTGACCAATAGTGCACACCATTCTTACAAATATCACTGAATATAGCAAATATGGAACATATTTACAACCTTCACATTAGAAGGGACGAGAACGTTAAAAAGAGTAAATTTTTGACTTCTGACAAAAATATTGTTTTTGGATTAGTAAGGGAAAGTTTGGATGATCCTACGTTGAGGAGGCTACCTCCCGACAAAACTGTGTTTTTGATTGATTGATTGATTGTTGTTTGCTTTACGCCGCATTAGCACAGAAAGGCTATATCGCGGCGAGAGCTAATTCGAATATTATAACAATTTAAGGTATATTTTTAAAATCAGACAAAAGGTCTTTCAATAAACTAAAATTCTAGACTAAAGCAAATTGATTATTTACAAATAAAAATCAACACTAAGATAACGTGATAAAAATTAAAATCGTTTTAAATATAACAACATTTTTATATTTTATAATATATTCCAATTTCTTTTAAGAATGAAACAATATTTGTAAATGGAATATTATTAAATAAATCATACATATTATTGACATTGAAATGCTTCTTCCGAATATCAGCAAAGTCTAATAATAAGTCTAATAATAATAATAATAAGATCATAGTCAAACAAAATAGGGTTATTACTGCTTATCCTACATAATTGTTTGTAAATAATTTTAAATATTAATGTATATATGTATATATTAGTAAGGATTTTACTCTGTAAATAATAGAATTCTCAATTTTAATTGTAAATTTTCATGAAAACTGCAAAACTCCGTGGGTTTACTTTATTATTTAACTTAACTTCATACACATTATTACATTTGTTTTATACAGAGGAGGAGCTACAGCTTTATGTACTGTGTGCAAACAATTGTAGGTCACGTGGTTATATTTAAGCGTTTCACGGCAATTTATCGGTAAAAGATCGATTGAATGCCATGTTTAGCATTGCACCATATGATGAAATGAAACATTAGACACCATACTTCCAAAGGCAAAATATTTCGTTAAGAATGCAAGTGATTGAAAGAGACTGCATTTTTTTATACAGAGGAGCTACAGCTTTAGGTACTGTGTGCAAACAATTGTAGGTCACGTGGTTATATTTTAGCGTTTCACGGCAATTTATCGGTAAAAGATCGATTTGTGAATGTTTTTATAATAACTATACTCTGTTGCTTTCCCAAATATATACAAAAAGTTGAAATAAAAGAATTAATAAAAGATCAGTTTAAATGAAATATTTTCCTTATTTTTTTTTCTCTTTTCAAGTAAATTTTATAAATAAATAAATGAACTGAAATAACAGGAAATTTATTTAGATCACTATGAAATAACCAGGCACACATTTTTGTTAATTTTACATATTGCAAAACGATTTTCTATCATTCTAAATCATTTTACATCTCCTTAAGAATAGTATCAGCTATCCAACTGTCAGGGCAACTATTTAAAGACTACGTTAACAATGCACAAGGCACCCAAAGAGATAGGGCATACAGGCTTAAAATAACTGCTCTTACTATAAATTTCTCTTAATCTGATTGGCTAAAATACACCTTAACACTGTGCGTGACCAATATTGCACACCATTCTTACAAATATCACTGAATATAGCAAATATGGAACATATTTACAACCTTCACATTAGAAGGGACGAGAACGTTAAAAAGAGTAAATTTTTTACTTCTGACAAAAATATTGTTTTTGGATTAGTAAGAGAAAGTTTGGATAATCCTACGTTGAAGAGGCTACCTTACGACAAAACTGTGTTTTTGAAGCAATATCCGAGTGCAATAGGATAACACAGTTGTATGTTGTGAAGATCATAGTCAAACAAAATAGGGTTATTACTGCTTATCCTACATAATTATTTGTAAATAATTTTACATATTAATGTATATATGTATATATTAGTAAAGATTTTACTCTGTAAATAATAGAATTCTCAATTTTAATTGTAAATTTTCATGAAAACTGCAAAACTCCGTGGGTTTACTTTATTATTTAACTTAACTTCATACACATTATTACATTTTTTTTATACAGAGGAGGAGCTACAGCTTTATGTAATGTGTGCAAACAATTGTAGGTCACGTGGTTATATTTAAGCGTTTCACGGCAATTTATCGGTAAAAGATCGATTGAATGCAATGTTTAGCATTGCACCATATGATGAAATGAAACATTAGACACCATACTTCCAAAGGCAAAATATTTCGTTAAGAATGCAAGTGATTGAAAGAGACTGCATTTTTTTATACAGAGGAGCTACAGCTTTAGGTACTGTGTGCAAACAATTGTAGGTCACGTGGTTATATTTTAGCGTTTCACGGCAATTTATCGGTAAAAGATACATTTGTGAATGTTTTTATAATAACTATACTCTGTTGCTTTCCCAAATATATACAAAAAGTTGAAATAAAAGAATTAATAAAAGATCAGTTTAAATGAAATATTTTCCTTATTTTTTTTTCTCTTTTCAAGTAAATTTTATAAATAAATAAATGAACTGAAATAACAGGAAATTTATTTAGATCACTATGAAATAACCAGGCACACATTTTTGTTAATTTTACATATTGCAAAACGATTTTCTATCATTCTAAATCATTTTACATCTCCTTAAGAATAGTATCAGCTATCCAACTGTCAGGGCAACTATTTAAAGACTACGTTAACACTGCACAAGGCACCCAAAGAGATAGGGCATACAGGCTTAAAATAACTGCTCTTACTATAAATTTCTCTTAATCTGATTGGCTAAAATACACCTTAACACTGTGCGTGACCAATATTGCACACCATTCTTACAAATATCACTGAATATAGCAAATATGGAACATATTTACAACCTTCACATTAGAAGGGACGAGAACGTTAAAAAGAGTAAATTTTTTACTTCTGACAAAAATATTGTTTTTGGATTAGTAAGAGAAAGTTTGGATAATCCTACGTTGAAGAGGCTACCTTACGACAAAACTGTGTTTTTGAAGCCATATCCGAGTGCAATAGGATAACACAGTTGTATGTTGTGAAGATCATAGTCAAACAAAATAGGGTTATTACTGCTTATCCTACATAATTATTTGTAAATAATTTTACATATTAATGTATATATGTATATATTAGTAAAGATTTTACTCTGTAAATAATAGAATTCTCAATTTTAATTGTAAATTTTCATGAAAACTGCAAAACTCCGTGGGTTTACTTTATTATTTAACTTAACTTCATACACATTATTACATTTTTTTTATACAGAGGAGGAGCTACAGCTTTATGTAATGTGTGCAAACAATTGTAGGTCACGTGGTTATATTTAAGCGTTTCACGGCAATTTATCGGTAAAAGATCGATTGAATGCCATGTTTAGCATTGCACCATATGATGAAATGAAACATTAGACACCATACTTCCAAAGGCAAAATATTTCGTTAAGAATGCAAGTGATTGAAAGAGACTGCATTTTTTTATACAGAGGAGCTACAGCTTTAGGTACTGTGTGCAAACAATTGTAGGTCACGTGGTTATATTTTAGCGTTTCACGGCAATTTATCGGTAAAAGATACATTTGTGAATGTTTTTATAATAACTATACTCTGTTGCTTTCCCAAATATATACAAAAAGTTGAAATAAAAGAATTAATAAAAGATCAGTTTAAATGAAATATTTTCCTTATTTTTTTTTTCTCTTTTCAAGTAAATTTTATAAATAAATAAATGAACTGAAATAACAGGAAATTTATTTAGATCACTATGAAATAACCAGGCACACATTTTTGTTAATTTTACATATTGCAAAACGATTTTCTATCATTCTAAATCATTTTACATCTCCTTAAGAATAGTATCAGCTATCCAACTGTCAGGGCAACTATTTAAAGACTACGTTAACACTGCACAAGGCACCCAAAGAGATAGGGCATACAGGCTTAAAATAACTGCTCTTACTATAAATTTCTCTTAATCTGATTGGCTAAAATACACCTTAACACTGTGCGTGACCAATATTGCACACCATTCTTACAAATATCACTGAATATAGCAAATATGGAACATATTTACAACCTTCACATTAGAAGGGACGAGAACGTTAAAAAGAGTAAATTTTTTACTTCTGACAAAAATATTGTTTTTGGATTAGTAAGAGAAAGTTTGGATAATCCTACGTTGAAGAGGCTACCTTACGACAAAACTGTGTTTTTGAAGCCATATCCGAGTGCAATAGGATAACACAGTTGTATGTTGTGAAGATCATAGTCAAACAAAATAGGGTTATTACTGCTTATCCTACATAATTGTTTGTAAATAATTTTACATATTAATGTATATATGTATATATTAGTAAAGATTTTACTCTGTAAATTATAGAATTCTCAATTTTAATTGTAAATTTTCATGAAAACTGCAAAACTCCGTGGGTTTACTTTATTATTTAACTTAACTTCATACACATTATTACATTTTTTTTATACAGAGGAGGAGCTACAGCTTTATGTACTGTGTGCAAACAATTGTAGGTCACGTGGTTATATTTAAGCGTTTCACGGCAATTTATCGGTAAAAGATCGATTGAATGCCATGTTTAGCATTGCACCATATGATGAAATGAAACATTAGACACCATACTTCCAAAGGCAAAATATTTCGTTAAGAATGCAAGTGATTGAAAGAGACTGCATTTTTTTATACAGAGGAGCTACAGCTTTAGGTACTGTGTGCAAACAATTGTAGGTCACGTGGTTATATTTTAGCGTTTCACGGCAATTTATCGGTAAAAGATCGATTTGTGAATGTTTTTATAATAACTATACTCTGTTGCTTTCCCAAATATATACAAAAAGTTGAAATAAAAGAATTAATAAAAGATCAGTTTAAATGAAATATTTTCCTTATTTTTTTTTCTCTTTTCAAGTAAATTTTATAAATAAATAAATGAACTGAAATAACAGGAAATTTAATTAGATCACTATGAAATAACCAGGCACACATTTTTGTTAATTTTACATATTGCAAAACGATTTTCTATCATTCTAAATCATTTTACATCTCCTTAAGAATAGTATCAGCTATCCAACTGTCAGGGCAACTATTTAAAGACTACGTTAACACTGCATAAGGCACCCAAAGAGATAGGGCATACAGGCTTAAAATAACTGCTCTTACTATAAATTTCTCTTAATCTGATTGGCTTAAATACACCTAAACACTGTGCGTGACCAATATTGCACACCATTCTTACAAATATCACTGAATATAGCAAATATGGAACATATTTACAACCTTCACATTAGAAGGGACGAGAACGTTAAAAAGAGTAAATTTTTTACTTCTGACAAAAATATTGTTTTTGGATTAGTAAGGGAAAGTTTGGATAATCCTACGTTGAAGAGGCTACCTTACGACAAAACTGTGTTTTTGAAGCAATATCCGAGTGCAATAGGATAACACAGTTGTATGTTGTGAAGATCATAGTCAAACAAAATAGGGTTATTACTGCTTATCCTACATAATTGTTTGTAAATAATTTTACATATTAATGTATATATGTATATATTAGTAAAGATTTTACTCTGAAAATAATAGAATTCTCAATTTTAATTGTAAATTTTCATGAAAACTGCAAAACTCCGTGGGTTTACTTTATTATTTAACTTAACTTCATACACATTATTACATTTTTTTTATACAGAGGAGGAGCTACAGCTTTATGTAATGTGTGCAATCAATTGTAGGTCACGTGGTTATATTTAAGCGTTTCACGGCAATTTATCGGTAAAAGATCGATTGAATGCCATGTTTAGCATTGCACCATATGATGAAATGAAACATTAGACACCATACTTCCAAAGGCAAAATATTTCGTTAAGAATGCAAGTGATTGAAAGAGACTGCATTTTTTTATACAGAGGAGCTACAGCTTTAGGTACTGTGTGCAAACAATTGTAGGTCACGTGGTTATATTTTAGCGTTTCACGGCAATTTATCGGTAAAAGATACATTTGTGAATGTTTTTATAATAACTATACTCTGTTGCTTTCCCAAATATATACAAAAAGTTGAAATAAAAGAATTAATAAAAGATCAGTTTAAATGAAATATTTTCCTTATTTTTTTTTCTCTTTTCAAGTAAATTTTATAAATAAATAAATGAACTGAAATAACAGGAAATTTATTTAGATCACTATGAAATAACCAGGCACACATTTTTGTTAATTTTACATATTGCAAAACGATTTTCTATCATTCTAAATCATTTTACATCTCCTTAAGAATAGTATCAGCTATCCAACTGTCAGGGCAACTATTTAAAGACTACGTTAACACTGCACAAGGCACCCAAAGAGATAGGGCATACAGGCTTAAAATAACTGCTCTTACTATAAATTTCTCTTAATCTGATTGGCTAAAATACACCTTAACACTGTGCGTGACCAATATTGCACACCATTCTTACAAATATCACTGAATATAGCAAATATGGAACATATTTACAACCTTCACATTAGAAGGGACGAGAACGTTAAAAAGAGTAAATTTTTTACTTCTGACAAAAATATTGTTTTTGGATTAGTAAGAGAAAGTTTGGATAATCCTACGTTGAAGAGGCTACCTTACGACAAAACTGTGTTTTTGAAGCCATATCCGAGTGCAATAGGATAACACAGTTGTATGTTGTGAAGATCATAGTCAAACAAAATAGGGTTATTACTGCTTATCCTACATAATTGTTTGTAAATAATTTTACATATTAATGTATATATGTATATATTAGTAAAGATTTTACTCTGTAAATTATAGAATTCTCAATTTTAATTGTAAATTTTCATGAAAACTGCAAAACTCCGTGGGTTTACTTTATTATTTAACTTAACTTCATACACATTATTACATTTTTTTTATACAGAGGAGGAGCTACAGCTTTATGTACTGTGTGCAAACAATTGTAGGTCACGTGGTTATATTTAAGCGTTTCACGGCAATTTATCGGTAAAAGATCGATTGAATGCCATGTTTAGCATTGCACCATATGATGAAATGAAACATTAGACACCATACTTCCAAAGGCAAAATATTTCGTTAAGAATGCAAGTGATTGAAAGAGACTGCATTTTTTTATACAGAGGAGCTACAGCTTTAGGTACTGTGCGCAAACAATTGTAGGTCACGTGGTTATATTTTAGCGTTTCACGGCAATTTATCGGTAAAAGATCGATTTGTGAATGTTTTTATAATAACTATACTCTGTTGCTTTCCCAAATATATACAAAAAGTTGAAATAAAAGAATTAATAAAAGATCAGTTTAAATGAAATATTTTCCTTATTTTTTTTTCTCTTTTCAAGTAAATTTTATAAATAAATAAATGAACTGAAATAACAGGAAATTTAATTAGATCACTATGAAATAACCAGGCACACATTTTTGTTAATTTTACATATTGCAAAACGATTTTCTATCATTCTAAATCATTTTACATCTCCTTAAGAATAGTATCAGCTCTCCAACTGTCAGGGCAACTATTTAAAGACTACGTTAACACTGCACAAGGCACCCAAAGAGATAGGGCATACAGGCTTAAAATAACTGCTCTTACTATAAATTTCTCTTAATCTGATTGGCTTAAATACACCTTAACACTGTGCGTGACCAATATTGCACACCATTCTTACAAATATCACTGAATATAGCAAATATGGAACATATTTACAACCTTCACATTAGAAGGGACGAGAACGTTAAAAAGAGTAAATTTTTACTTCTGACAAAAATATTGTTTTTGGATTAGTAAGGGAAAGTTTGGATAATCCTACGTTGAAGAGGCTACCTTACGACAAAACTGTGTTTTTGAAGCAATATCCGAGTGCAATAGGATAACACAGTTGTATGTTGTGAAGATCATAGTCAAACAAAATAGGGTTATTACTGCTTATCCTACATACTTGTTTGTAAATAATTTTACATATTAATGTATATATTAGTAAAGATTTTACTCTGAAAATAATAGAATTCTCAATTTTAATTGTTAATAATCAGGAATTCGGCAAAACTCCGTGTGTTCACTTCATTATTAAACTTAACTTCATAAACATTACTACATTTTTTTTATACAGAGGAGGAGCTACAGCTTTAGGTACTGTGTGCAAACTAATGTAGGTCATGTGGTTATATTCAAGCGTTTCACGGCAATTTATCGGTAAAAGATAGATTTGTGAATGTTTTTATAATAACTATACTCTGTTGCTTTCCCAAATATATACAAAAAGTTGAAATAAAAGAATTAATAAAAGATCAGTTTAAATGAAATATTTTCTTTATTTTTTTTCTCTCTTTTCAAGTTAATTTTATAAATAAATAAATGAACTCAAATAACAGGAAATTTAATTAGATCACTATGAAATAACCAGGCACACATTTTTGTTAATTTTACATATTTCAAAACTATTTTCTATCATTCTAAATCATTTTCCATCTCCTTTAGAATAGTATCAGCTATCCAATTGTCAGGGCAACTATTTAAAGACTACGTTATCACTGCATAAGGCACCCAAAGGGATAGGGCATACAGGCTTAAAATAACAGCTCACATGGTACTGAACATCATTTGTATACTTATTTTGTTTACTGTTTTCTCCTACATTTATAAATCTGTGTTCGCCGGGCAATATCAACATATAGCGACAAAGCCCATCAATTTGATGTTTGGCATATGTCTTAGTCCTTAAAGAAAAATAGTCTAGCCATTAAGCCGTAAAAACTTCTAGCTGAAATCAAGCCATGGATTCTATCCATCTGCAACCACATTTGGTTGTGCTCCAGACAGGCTGACGATGACCCTGACAAGAAGGAACGGAGCCTATAAGCACTAAGAAAGAAGAAATGGTAAAGCAAAGACAGCCAATCTGATGCCACGTTTGAAACTTATTATTCGGGACATACGCCCTCTTTATCTGTTCTGTCACACTGGGGCCTTGGAGACTTACCACTCAATGATGGTATTAAAGTATTGCCACAAAACGACTGGAATTTGATTATTCATCGATGGTTGCCCGAACATTGGACGGAGGCAGAGGACTGCTGCTAACGGGAAACTATCATTTTCTACAAGATGTTTGAAGAGCACCGACAGATGAACTGCACATGAGATATATGAAAAAAAGACTACGGCTTTAAAACAGATTGTATCCAGTTCGCAGTTCCAAGTCAGCTGGAGGGAACTTAGACGAAAACGACATATTTACTGAAGTCTCTTTCCTTGCCAGCAAACATCAGTAAGGACCCTGCACTAGAAAGTGTAATAATATGTAATATCTTAGACGATGAATTCCGTTTTTACTTTAACTGTAAAATTAATAAAAATAAATGATATATTATTATACTGGCAAACTGCTTAAACGGATTTATTAGCAAAGCAGAAATGTACTCAATCACTAGAAAATCTTGACTGGACAGGAAAATCTGAAATATTGAGAAACAATCCTGTCATGAATGCAGTCATATTCGATCGCAGGTTCCACACTTTCGTATCGGAGATCATCATTTAACGTAGTTCAATTGGTAAAGTCAAAGATCAAGTTCAATTGGTAAAGTCAAAGATCATCTTCAAAGAATAAAATTCAAAAAACGTGCTCCTAATGCTCACTGTCTTTTCTGGTTTGAAGATGCACCAGTGCTTGATGAAGATGACCAGACTGTATGTTACTTCGTTGACAGATTTGTCAGTTGTAAATAACCTGATGATACAGTTGATCCAGAACTATCAGAAATAGTATACAGTATTCAACAGCATAGCAAAAGCCACTCTTAATCTTGCAGAAAATAAAGCGCTACTTGTAGATTTAACTTTCCGCGTCCACCTTCATCTCAAGAAGTCAGTTTGACAGATGCATTTATCAAAACGTGTCCGCAATGTATGAGAGAAATCTGTTCTAAACAAGCTAGGGAATGTAATAATGACGAACATTTAGAAAACATTACAACTACAAAACAGTTTGCAGCTGCTGGAACTACCCCAATAGAGTTTGAGGAGGCATCTGTTATTCTGACCAAGAGGAGCAGCGTCACATTGAAATGTACTCCATTTGATTTATGGATAAACCAGTATAATTCTAGTTCCAAGAACAAATTCAATATTATTCACAGAATCAGGTCTATTTTCAAGACAACATAGTCCCGTCTCCCAAGAACTCTCCGCCTCAAAATTTTAGGCAGTCACATGTTGGTGATCATTTTTACGACAATAGGTTAAAAATCATTAATTTTCATTAAAATTATTAAATTGCTGTAAAATAATGAAAATCATTCTATTTTACAAACATAATTCTGGATAGCTTGTATAACCAGCAGGATGACAATTTATGTACAAAAAGCAGGATAAACTAAAAAATGAAGGACAGGACCGAACAGAGTGAAAAAAGCAGGACAGAATAAGTCATCCTAGCCCCTCTCCCTACGGAACAAATGGTAGCGTGCATTTATTTTAATCATAGTTGTATACTCATCTGTACATTTTAGTTATATTATTAAATATATTCCATTAGATGAGGAGTTTGCAGGTGAAAAATAGAATTTATTGCTTTAAAAGGATGGTACAAACACTAAATTTATATCTCTTATCCTCACGTTCTGTCAATAAGAAAACAATTAGAAAATATGGGTGAAACCTCGAGGGACGATATTTACAGAAATATTCAAAACTGAAAACCAAATGATTGGTACCAAAATATGAATGTCCTAGACAATATTCCATCACATGTGGGGATCGGATAGCACCACTCATTCAAAAACGAGTATCAAGGTTGAGATCACATGTACCTGTCGGAAATATTTAAAGGTTTGCAAGTGGCATTATTCGACCAACATTGATTTGCGAACTTTAGACAATCTTCTTTCATTAAATAGCGGAAAAAATAAATCCAAAACAATCTTACGAATGCATGGCTAAGCAAAGAAATGTCGACAGACATACAAAAGTACACAACACAGATCACAGAAAAAGACACGAGGCCCCACCCAAAAGATGTAAACTTAGTACTACCAATGACAAAATTATTTTACATTACCATGTGTGGCGTTTTGTGATTAACCGCAACATTTGTAGTAAATAGTCCGGATTGCTGTCGTGTGTGCCGATTACTTGAATATTTAAACACACTGAATAACAGCTTGAATAAACAAAGATGGTCATAAAAATAACTGAATACAGTAGATGTCACAACTTTCTGTAGATAATATATCTAGTCCTATAATTTGTCGGTCTTTAAAACCGACCGTGCAAGGGCTATATAGCCAGTCAAGGTCGTTAAAAACTTCCATTTGTTGTAGTCTATAACATTCTGTATCTCAGTATCTTATTCTTTTATATTATGACTGAAGACTCGTGTATTCGATAACCCATGACCTATTAATTATTTCCACCATGATAGAAATAGAACCATGCAGAAAACTCAAATACTTGAGATTGGTATTAATAACATGGCGTTCTATTCCTGGTAAGACTATTGTCCACTGAGTGCGACTACGAGCTCTAAAGGACTCACGGTGTAAGGCTTTACACGTTAACCTCTACCTTTGTGTGTTAAAACTGTGTATGTGCGATCATTACGTCTTATTTCTGTAAGTTGTTCAAAATATTTTAGACCAAGTGGTTATTTTGTCGTTGCTAGTTCTCAAGTAAATTAATTCCTCAAGTAAATAGTTTTGTCGTTGCTAGTAGATTGAAGTGAATGTGATGCTTAGATATGGCACAAAATGTCCTGTCATCTTACAATATAATCTTGGCGTACTACCAATGACAAAATACTTTATTCTTATCTGATTAATCTTGACACCAACACTGTAACCCGCATCCTGCTCTCTCTCATCTACAGCGTAACATGTTTAAAAAATGACCGTCTGTTTATATTTGGCCAAATCCAGTATTTTGTTTGGAAAGTGCCGGATACATTGGAGGTGTCAAAATCACACAGGTAATTATTAGATAATTTAGTCGTTGGTAAACGACAAAAGTGTCAGGACACTATTTAAATGTGTAGGAGAATATTGATGAATCAACTTCTTTTTAACATCAAGTTGATCATGTTGTCTTGACAAATATTTTCATTTCAATTTTCAATTAACAATTTTAATAGAAACATCTCACAGGATTCTTTGTATATTCAGTCCTATAAAATAGACAAGTCTCAGCCTGTATCGCAGCTTTGCTCATCTAGAAAAAAAATCGTCAGGATCGAAATTTTGACTTCTGTTTGCTTTTTAAAAAACTGTATGTATTCAGTTTTTACTGCATAGTCGGCCAGCAAAGAAAACAGTAATAAGTTGATAAATACACCAGATATATTTTTTATTTACTTTTAACATTTGAAAGCTTTGACTATATCTAGTATAATTAACTTTGATTTAAACTTTCCAACTTTCCATGGATTTTAAAGATACATTAAAAATCTTAGTTTGTTTTCAATAACTTTAAAATCTAATCTTGGCCGTTAATTACTTATGATTTCAACACTTCGAATAAACAATACCAAGAAATATCCATTGAAAATATGAAGTCACATCTATATTAAATCTAACATTAATTGTCATTAATTACTAGGACTTTTAACTTCTGTTTCTTTTGCGTACCAGCGGTGTTTCTATTGTAGGGGTGGTACTGGAGTTAGGGATCCGGCTAAGTAGGTTGTTGGCTGAATTAAAGGCGGTCAAGCACTCTCGTTTGTCTGTTGATATTTATCTTACTAGAAAAAAATAATTGTGAGCTGCAAACTTTTCAGTAGAACTCACACTCAGTTTTAGTTAGATAAATGTACTTTCTAATAAGGTGTATTGGTCTTATACAATATTCTTTTTCTAACCTTGCCACTAACTCATTTGTTTCTTTGTGAGAATTCTTTTTACTAACATGCAAAATAGCTGTGAGAAACTGGAGGTTTTCTGCCGTTGGACTTAATGTTTGTGCCTTGGCCAAAAGATTTCTGTGTGCATTCACAACACTTCCTTTATTTTTTGTCATGAAATAGTTAAATCTTCGCACAATATTTGCAGAGGGTTGAACTGAAATATATAATGAAGAATTCATTATAGGTGTTAGTTTAAAAATTCAATCTTTAATCCTAAAAGTTGATTTCAAATCTTGAATGACTCCATTTTAGCACAGATCTACAATAAGAATAGATCTTATCTTGTAGGTCAATATGAATGTATATTCAGATGAACAATGTAAATTTGTCATAAATTAAAACCAAACCACCAAAAAAACAGAGTGCCCAACATTGTACATATTTTATCAATACAAGGGCAATAACTGTAAACTTCATTGTTATTATCTAAAAAAAAAAATACAATTATCTTATATATAGATAGTTGGCTTAAGAAAAAATACAGCACAATTTCCAATATAATTAATATATATAATTTTCATGGGGCATTACTCTTTTGAAGTTATTTGATTCACACTGATTTTTGAAATTTGCAATGCATTGCATATATAAAACTTTGAAAGAAATGTGATAGAAATTCGGCATGAATTGAACTCATAAGAGCACTATTTAACAATAAAATTGCCCTGAAATTAATATTCAAAAGAGAGACTGAATCTTTTAAAAATTGTTGATCAGCACAACTTTTCACATGCAGCGCAGATCTAAACCTTTTATAAAAGTATAATAAATAATAACTTCAAGGGTTGAAAAAAAAACTTTACGACAAACGAGATGATTTCAGCTTCCCAATTGTGAACTTTCAATTTCTATGTAGCATCATTCCAGCAGCGCCTGTATACGGAGTATATATCTCCCAATTCATACGTTATTCCAGCGCCTGTATTTCCTATCATGATTTCCTTGATAGAGGGTTGCTTCTCACAATGAAGCTATTAAACCAAAAGTTCCAAATGGTGAAATTGAAATCATCCCTGCGTAAATTTTACGGACGCCATCACGAGTTGGTTGACCGTTATGGAATATTCGTTTCACAGATGATATCGGATATGTTTCTTACGTCGTAACTACAATCCCCTTCCCTTTTCATGAATATGACCTATCGATTTAGACTATTTACCAGGTTTGTAATAACATGAGCAAGAGTCGTCTTGCAACATGAGGAGCAGGATCTGCTTACCCTTCCGGAACACCTGATATCACCCCAAGTTTTTTGGTGGGATTCGTGTTGCTCAGTCTTAAGGTGTCTAGGTTGTTTCTTGTCTACTATTATTTGTCTGTTTGTCTTTTTCATTTTTAGCCATGGCGTTGTCAGTTTATTTTCGAATTATGAGCTTGACTGTTCCTCTGGTATCTTTCGCCCCTTTTTTGTACATGTGATAGCACATAGCTGTAGCTAATTTTGTGTTGGCATCCCATATTTTGTCATGTCTATATGCATTGTGAATATTGTTCATGTGCTGACATCTAATATTATTACATGGTATCTTGAAAGAATAGAATGAAATGATCAGTTGAATACTTTTGACAGAGGGTTTGCAATCAATCAGTGCATATATTTGGTATAGTCTATAAAATGTAGTAATAGCAATTTTTATTGAAAATGAAGAATTAAAGTAGATCTATGTGTACAAATCAAAATTTATTTTCTTACAGGGATAATCTAGTAAGTGAAAGCTGTAGTTCTCAGATTTAGTGGTCTTAAAATAAAACCTTGCTAACTAGTGCATTGTAGAAAAAAATATATCTTAGTTATGGCCAACTTGTGGGTACTGGGTAAAAATAGGTGTACAATTAACAGTACATCCAAGTTAATTATGCAAATAAACAACAACTAAAATAAATCATAAATTCTGGTTACATTTGTACATGTGTGAATCTATTTTTACTGTTGTTGGTGGATGCTCAGCAAGGAGCTTTTACATGTTGTATTATCTAGTCAAACATGATGTATAGTTATTACAAAAATATGGTAATTGTCAAATTGGTACTCCTGAAAATCATTTTTTTTGATAATTTATGTCACGTAAAAACAGACATACCGACTTCTAACCTGACGGTGTTGTATAAGCAGACTGCCAAAATCATTCAAAGTTCTATTACAAGTCAATGCAAGTAGTCTGTACTTCTCAATAGTAGGGGGGAAATGGCTGAAAATAATTAAGTCCAAAGACGAAAAAAATTGGGCAGCACTTCCCTATAGAAATATGTGTGTCAACCTTAACCATGTTAATTGCAGATCAACACATATTGGAATCCAGAAAGTAAACGATAGGTCATTTATAAAACATACACCAAAACTATCCTAATCTTTGTCCTCATTATATACCAGTTCCAATTTCAAATTAAACTAAACCCATATACCTTTTACAATGCGTCTATTTTGCGACACTGTGATAGATAAGAGTTATCTCTCGTAGACCAATTCCAAATTACGTTAAAGTCGTCAGAAGAATACACCTTTAACTCTTTGACTTTTAAGAAAATTGTATGGTGAAATGATTACAACATTTGAAAAAAAAGTAAAATCACAAAATATTGAAACTGTTTTCTGATTGATAATCTTAAACTGCGTTATTTCGGTGTCTTTCGTCTTTATCATGGCTCAGAAAGGGATATTGTCTAGGAGAATTTTGTCTGATAATTGTTCATAAATTACAAATAATAAAAATTAATATTTATTTTATTATGGTGTCGCATATTTATTAACAAAATATGTACATAACTTCCGTGTCTTTCGTCTTTATCATGGCTTAGAAAGGGATATTGTCTAGGAGAATTTTGTCTGATAGTTTTTCATAAATAACAAATAATAAAAATTAATATTTATTTTATTATGGTGTCACATATTTATTGACAATATATGTACATAACTTCCGTATGAACATGACTGGAAACAATACTATTGTCTAGCACACAATGTATTCTGGAATTTATCTGAATGCACCATCGAAATTAGCTGCCCACAACTAAATAAATGAGTGTGTGCTTTTAACTGGATAAAGAAGTTTATCTGCATCAGTTATGGCTATTCCTCTCAAATGTGAAACAATTAAAATCCGGGCTTCTAAAAAAAACGACATCCATAAAGTAATTATATCCTTCATTTAAATTCTGTGACATTCTGTAAAAGATGAAACAAAAATAAACTTTAACATTACATGTTGTTTAATATGTTTGGCCTCAGTGAATATCAGTATTCAAAAGTCAATAAAACTACATATTTACCTCATCAAAAGACAGTAATTGTATAACATTACATGTTGTTTAATATGTTTCCATTTTCTCTTTTCACAAAAAAAGTCACTATTAATTAATATGTGACTAAAGTATTCAACATCTTAACATAGATTTATTTAATCACAAACACTGTAAAACCAAACTAATTTTGTTCGTTTAAATACTACAAGATATAAAAGCAATATACATGTAAGTCTTACTTTTTCTAAGAAGACATCATAACCAATATCGCATGTGTCGTTCTCTCTTATCAGCACTCTGTTTAGTATTCTCAAAAATTCATGGTGTCTTCAATGGTCATCCTCATCGTTTTTAAAAACAAAATTCTATAAAGTATATTTTCTGTAATCAGATTTCCGTGACAGTTATCAAATGTACCAGTTTTCTTATTAAGTAGCCCCCAAGGGTGACTGGGGAATAGAGCATGGTCACCATTGGTCTTCCTCCGACCGGCAGTAAAACCCGTGCTAAAGTGGGGCGTCCGTTTGGCTGTGCGGGATGTACAAATTTGCAGCCACGTCCGGTCAGAATGGGGACGTTAAATCCGATGCCTCGTGTAAAGAAAGTGCCACGTTCTTTGCACGTTAAGAACCCTTGCAACAACTCTTTGAGGGGTCCGTAGGTGACCTGTTGCAAGGCTAAATTTCTGTCCCTATCCAATATACCCTCATTTCCCTTGGCAGTCTAAATTTCTCCGACCTCAATCCCTTAATCTATTACAGAACCTACCTATTGTATTTATTGTGAACTTGTTTTCGTCCTGAATATGCATGAAATATTTGCCACTGGACGTTAAGCAACCAACAATCAATTAATCTTATTAAGTATAAATTACCAAGAACATTATTTGCATTCTATTCAAGTACCTGCTACCGTAAATAACACCTTTTCAAAAATACTCGCATTAACGGAAAACAAGCTTAGAATGCTACCAAAAAAGGACGAAACCGTCATGACTAAGAATCTTGAGAGGTGGTTTATGGTTACTAAACATCATAAAATCATTTGGAAAATAGCTAATATATATCCACAAAATTTACTAGATTTGTTCTGTGTAAAGGATTTTTTTCGGATAAACAATTCATTAGATAATTCAACTACACCATTAAATTCTTCCCCCGATGAATACTAAAGAATGTTAAGATTAGCTTTGTCAGGAGGATTATGAATATCAATAGCATAAGTATATAATTCAATATCTAAAGAGGGTTACACAGTAACTTGAACAAATAATATTCAAACTTTTAATGAATTCATTTATCATCTAGAGTAATTGTTTCTAATAATGGCTACTTTAAAATAGTTGCAATATATCATATTTATTCTTTTCGTTTATTGTTTTGAAAATAATTCAGGCCATATGTTTTCTCGTTTATCAATTATTGTTTTGAAAAAAATTCAGGCCATATGTTTTCTCGTTTGTCACTCATACGGAAGCCATCACGACTTGGTGGACCGTAATGAGTGTTGTGCTTTTAACTGGATAAAGAAGTTGATCTGCATCAGTTATGGTTATTCCTCTCACATGTGATATGATTAAAATCTGGACTTCTTCAAAAACGACATCTATAAAGTAATTATATCCTTCATTTAAATTTTGTGACATTCTGTAAAAGATGAAACAAAAATAAACTTTAACATTAAATGTTGTTTAATATGTTTCCATTTTCTCTTTTCATAAAAAAAAGTAACTATTAATTAATATGTGACTAAAGTAATCAACATCTTAACATATATTTATTTAATCACAAACACTAACACAAAACTCATTTTGTTCGTTTAAACACTACAATATAAAGCAATATAAGTCTTACTTTTTTCTGAGAAGACATCACAACCTATATCGTATGTGTCGTTCCCTCTTATCAGCACTCTGTTTGGTATTCTCAAAAATTCATGGTGTCTTCAATGGTCATCGTCATCGTTTTTAAAAACAAATTTCTTATTAAGTATATTTTCTGTAATCAGATTTCCGTAACATTTATTAAATGTACCAGTTTTCTTATTAAGTATAAATTGTCAAGAACATTATTTGCTTTCTCTTCAAGTTCCTGCTACCATAAATTACACCTTTTCTAAAATACTCGCATTAACGGAAGACAAGCTAAGAATGCTACACAAAAAAAAGACGAAACCGTCATGACTAAATCTTAAGAGCTGGTTAATGGTTACTAAACATCATACAATCATTTGGAAAAAAGATAATTTATCCACAAAATTGACTAGATTTGTTCTGTGTAAAGGATTTATTTCGGATCAACAATTCATTAGATAATTCAACTACACCATTAAATTCTTCCCCTGATGAATACTAAAGTATGTTAAGATTAGCTTTGTCAGGAGGATTATGAATATCAATAGCATAAGTATATAATTCAATATATAAAGAGGGTTACACAATAGCCTGAACAAATAATATTCAAACTTTTAATGAATTTATTTATCATCTTGATTTATTGTTTCTAATAATGGCTACTTTAAAATAGTTGCAATATATCATATTTGTTCTTTTCGTTTATTGTTTTGAAAATAATTCAGGCCATATGTTTTCTCGTTGATCACTTATTGTTTTAAAAATAATTCAGGCCATATATTTTCTCGTTTGTCACTTATACGGAAGCAATCACGAGTTGGTGGACCATAATGAGTGTTGTGCTTTTAACTGGATAAAGAAGTTGATCTGCATCAGTTATGGTTATTCCTCTCAAATGTGATACAATTAAAATCTGGACTTCTTCAAAAACGACATCCATAAAGTAATTATATCCTTCATTTAAATTCTGTGACGTTCTGTAAAAGATGAAACAAAAATAAACTTTAACATTAAATGTTGTTTAATATGTTTCCATTTTCTCTTTTCATAAAAAAAAGTAACTATTAATTAATATGTGACTAAAGTAATCAACATCTTAACATATATTTATTTAATCACAAACACTGTAACACAAAACTCATTTTGTTCGTTTAAACACTACAATATAAAGCAATATAAGTCTTACTTTTTTCTGAGAAGACGTCACAACCTATATCGTATGTGTCGTTCCCTCTTATCAGCACTCTGTTTGGTATTCTCAAAAATTCATGGTGTCTTCAATGGTCGTCCTCATCGTTTTTAAAAACAAATTTCTTATTAAGTATATTTTCTGTAATCAGATTTCCGTAACATTTATTAAATATACCAGTTTTCTTATTAAGTATAAATTGTCAAGAACATTATTTGCTTTCTCTTCAAGTTCCTGCTACCGTAAATAACACCTTTTCTAAAATACTCGCATTAACGGAAGACAAGCTTAGAATGCTACACAAAAAAAAGACGAAACCGTCATGACTAAATCTTAAGAGCTGGTTAATGGTTACTAAACATCATACAATCATTTGGAAAATAGATAATTTATCCACAAAATTGACTAGATTTGTTCTGTGTGAAGGATTTATTTCGGATAAAGAATTCATTAGATAATTCAACTACACCATTAAATTCTTCCCCTGATGAATACTAAAGTATGTTAAGATTAGCTTTGTCAGGGTGATTATGAATATAAATAGCAGAAGTATATAATTCAATATCTAAAGAGGGTTACACAGTAACTTGAACAAATAATATTCAAACTTTTAATGAATTCATTGATCATCTAGAGTAATTGTTTCTAATAATGGCTACTTTAAAATAGTTGCAATATATCATTTTTGTTCTTTTCGTTTATTGTTTTGAAAATAATTCAGGCCATATGTTTTCTAGTTTATCAATTATTGTTTTGAAAATAATTCAGGCCATATGTTTTCTCATTTGTCACTCATACGGAAGCCATCACGACTTGGTGGACCGTAATGAGTGTTGTGCTTTTAACTGGATAAAGCGGTGTATCTGCATCAGTTATGGTTATTCCTTTCAAATGTGATACAATTAAAATCTGGATTTCTTCCAAAACGACATCCACAAAGTAATTATATCCTTCATTTAAATTTTGTGACATTCTGTAAAAGATGAAACAAAAATAAACTTTAACATTAAATGTTGTTTAATATGTTTCCATTTTCTTTTTTCATAAAAAAAAGTAACTATTAATTAATATGTGACTAAAGTAATCAACATCTTAACATATATTTATTTAATCACAAACACTGTAACACAAAACTCATTTTGTTCGTTTAAACACTACAATATTAAGCAATATAAGTCTTACTTTTTTTCTGAGAAGACGTCACATCCTATATCATATGTGTCGTTCCCTCTTATCAGCACTCTGTTTGGTATTCTCAAAAATTCATGGTGTCTTCAATGGTCATCCTCATCGTTTTTAAAAAAAAAATTCTTATTAAGTATATTTTCTGTAATCAGATTTCCGTAACATTTATTAAATGTACCAGTTTTCTTATTAAGTATAAATTGTCAAGAACATTATTTGCTTTCTCTTCAAGTTCCTGCTACCGTAAATAACACCTTTTCTAAAATACTCGCATTAACGGAAGACAAGCTTAGAATGCTACACAAAAAAAAGACGAAACCGTCATGACTAAATCTTAAGAGCTGGTTAATGGTTACTAAACATCATACAATCATTTGGAAAATAGATAATTATCCACAAAATTGACTAGATTTGTTTTGTGTAAACGATTTATTTCGGATAAACAATTCATTAGATAATTCAACTACACCATTAAATTCTTCCCCTGATGAATACTAAAGTATGTTAAGATTAGCTTTGTCAAGAGGTTTATGAATATCAATAGTATAAGTATATAATTCAATATATAAAGAGGGTTACACAGTAACCTGAACAAATAATATTCAAACTTTTAATGAATTTATTTATCATTTAGAGTAATTGTTTCTAATAATGGCTACTTTAAAATAGTTGCAATATATCATATTTGTTCTTTTCGTTTATTGTTTTGAAAATAATTCAGGCCATATGTTTTCTCGTTTATCACTTATTGTTTTGAAAATAATTCAGGCCATATATTTTCTCGTTTGTCACTTATACGGAAGCCATCACGAGTTGGTGGACCGTAATGAGTGTTGTGCTTATAACTGGATAAAGCAGTGTATCTGCATCAGTTATGGTTTTTCCTCTCAAATGTGATACAATTAAAATCTGGACTTCTTCAAAAACGACATTCATAAAGTAATTATATCCTTCATTTAAATTCTGTGACATTCTGTAAAAGATGAAACAAAACAAAAAAACATTAACATTACATGTTGTTTAATATGTTTCCATTTTTTCTTTTCATAAAAAAAAGTAACTATTAATTAATATGTGACTAAAGAATTCAACATCTTAACATATATTTATTTAATCACAAACACTGTAATACAAAACTTATTATTAACATTATAATTAACATTATTTTTATGAATTTATTTATCATCTAGAGTAATTGTTTCTAATAATGGCTACTTTAAAATAGTTGCAATATATCATATTTGTTCTTTTCGTTTATTGTTTTGAAAATAATTCAGGCCATATGTTTTCTCGTTTATCACTTATTGTTTTGAAAATAATTCAGGCCATATGTTTTCTCGTTTGTCACTTATACGGAAGCCATTACGAGTTGGTGGACCGTAATGAGTGTTGTGCTTTTAACTGGATAAAGAAGTTTATCTGCATCAGTTATGGTTATTCCTCTCAAATGTGATACAATTAAAATCTGGACTTCTTCAAAAACGACATCCATAAAGTAATTATATCCTTCATTTAAATTCTGTGACATTCTGTAAAAGATGAAACAAAAATAAACTTTAACATTACATGTTGTTTAATATGTTTCCATTTTCTCTTTTCATAAAAAATGTAACTATTAATTAATATGTGACTAAAGTATTCAACATCTTAACATATATTTATTTAATCACAAACATTGTAATACAAAACTTATTTTGTTCGTCTAAATACGACAAAATAAAGCAATATAAGTCTTACTTTTTCTGAGAAGACATCATAACCAATATCGTGTGTGTCGTTCCCTCTTATCAGCACTCTGTTTGGTATTCTCAAAAATTCATGGTGTCTTCAATGGTCATCCTCATCGTTTTAAAAACAAAATTCTTATTAAGTATATTTTCTGTAATCAGATTTCCGTAACATTTATTAAATGTACCAGTTTTCTTATAAGTATAAATTGTCAAGAACATTATTTGCTTTCATTTCAAGTACCTGCTACCATAAATAACACCTTTTCTAAAATAATCGCATTAACGGACTACAAGCTAAGAATGCTACACAAAAAAGTCGTTTAACTTTTTAGTCATTGAGGGTTGTATCCATATAAAAGAATCATCATTAAAAAACGAAAAATAAATATCCATTTGCCTGAACAAATTTTCTATTCTTTCTGCAATTTGGGACAAATGATTGTGCTCATCATTTTCTAGTTCTCTGAGTTCCACGAGTGGAGGATTGCATCAATTGATATCATTGTGTCATTGGTATGACCGTTTCTTCGTCGCATAATAGTTCTATCTCGAAAACGTTGTCCCTTACAGCCGTTCTTTTCGTTTAACACTGCCCAACGTTTTTAAGACCGCGTTTCCCGATAAATGAAGTAGGCTGAGTTATATATTGCATGAAATGTTAGATATGTAACTTTTTTTGTAAAAGTTGATAGCAGATATTTCATACTCTCCACAGCTACTATAGTACAAGTAACTTAAATAATCAATTAAGTTTTTTTATCAATTATCTTTATGGTTTCGGGATGAAAGATTAACAAGAACTGAAATATACCATGCATGTCCATCTTTACTTCATTCTAAGGATGCATATCAAATTTGCATATGTAAAGCTGTATATAAACTGTACATTATTCCTCCTGTACGTTTGCTGTCATATTAATTAACGATAAAACTTGAGGTTTTATGCACACTACTACTATATACTAGTATAGCATACTGAAAAAAATGTATATACTGCCTTATACCTTGTATGTTATGCAATAAATAACAGAACAAGAAGTTTAATTATTAATGATCATGTTATACTGAGAATAAAAGTCAGTCTAATTAGTTTCGCTGATCTTCATCCCGGATGGCTCCTACTACAAGACCTACCTGTTGTATTTATTGTTAACTTGGTCTCGTCCTGTGATTCTGCTTGTGGTTCATTCACGTGTAAATATTATGTCAGCTTTTCATTGTGTTTTACAGGCATGACATCTTTAACACCTCCATTTGCAAGGATTTTCTTTGTTGACCATAGCAATTTAAAGTCAGGAAGTTGTATGCTGCCTATTACAATAAAGATTCATAGTAAAAATAATCTATTCACTTTAAAATATTTGTATAAAAATAGTATTTATATATCATTTTTAAATATACATCAAGTACATGTAGGTTTAGGCTGTGCATACATATCGCGACATGCAAAAGTATGTATGCCCTGACTGAAGTAATTCCAACTTTTCGGGGCTGAAGGAGACAAATCGTTACAGATTGGATATACCCAGTAATGGTGTCTTGTGATCGTTCTGTACGTTTCATTGTGTCGACTTGTCGAATTAGCCCTGTGATAGAAAGCGCGGGAGATTTTCCGAAACCGGATGTGTGTTTGGAAGGTTTCTACGTTTTTCCAATTTGTCCCGATAAGTATATCTCGAAAAAAGATTTGCGCTTTAGCGGTCTATATCTTGGCCCATATATATATGTGTTCTTGGAGCAATCGGAGATCTGCAGAGTATAATATTCGGGTTAAAAAATAGTAAAAAAACTTTTTAGCTTAAATTTGTGAGAGATCAGAGATTGTTTTTGGTTAGGCCTTACGAATTGAAATGAAATGCAAATGATCTTTCGAATCTTTTTAACCCCAAGGGTGACTGGGGAATAGAAGTATGGTCACCATTGGTCTTCCTCCGACCGGCAGTAAAACCCGTGCTAAAGTGGGGCGTCCGTTTGGCTGTGCGGGATGTACAAATTTGCAGCCACGTCCGGTCAGAATGGGGACGTTAAATCCGATGCCTCGTGTAAAGAGAGTGCCACGCTCTTTGCACGTTAAGAACCCTTGCAACAACTCTTTGAGGGGTCCGTAGGTGACCTGCTGCAAGGCTAAATTTCTGTCCCTATCCAATATACCCTCATTTCCCGTGGTAATCTAAATTTCTCCGACCTTAATCCTGGACGCCCTTATTACAGAACCTACCTATTGTATTTATTGTTAATTTGTTCTCGTCCTGAATATGCATGAAATATTTGCCACTGGACGTTAAGCAACCAACAATCAATCAATCAATCAATCGAATCTTTTTATCAAATTTTATTTATTATAAAATTAATATTACTACAAACAGTACAAAGCAAATAGTTATATATAAAATGTTGTGAAAATAATTAATTGTATTGACTTATTCAGCAAAAATGCATTTTTAGTATATTTTTCAAATAATTTCTAAGTCATGGATAACAAAACATGAAGATATTTTATAATTATAAAGCATTGAAAGTGAATAATTATGAGATGGTTCAAAATTATATTAATCATCAAAATAAAACAATATTATTAAGTTAATGTTCCTGAAACAATGCACAGAGTCATACCAGTTGCCATTTAAAAACAGTTGATGAAACAAAATGAGTTAATTGTTTCGTCAGTTACCTAAGTAAGGATTCATATTGAACAAGTGTTGTGGAGGTTGCATCTTTTCTCAAAATGAATAAAATATCTATAAATATTTTCATGTTATAGTGGAAGAACGACACTCTGCACATGGCACGCAGATGTGTCTTATATTATCAATCCAAAGAACTATTAAACAAATAAGTGTGGCCTAAACTATTTATTTTCATGTGCACTCTGTCAGTTTTTGTATAAATTTTGCACTGTTATCATGGTTAGTCAAAATTCATGTATGCCTTTTTACTTGTTTTGGTCTTGGGGCTGCTGTCTCTTTGGCATATACACCCAACATCTCCTTTTAATCATGTTTTGGAATTGGCATGAATGGCCATTCACATCAACCAATATGTTACATGTGCATAAATGTGTCTTTTCATTTATTCCACAACTAAAGGACTTTCTTTTCATCAGTCATATTTTTCTACATGACTTTTGTGTTAAATTGTGTTTTGGTTACTTTATTGTTGGGTTGATGTATCATTGATATATATTCCACATCTCCTTTTATCATGCTCATTCAGATCTGACTGCAGATTTTTTGCATTTTCCAAATGAATTATCAAAATATTTTATTTATATTTATCATGCTTATTTTTATATATATACACCTGTTTAACATAGTTCATAACTTTGAAAAAATATTCATGCATCATCGAGTGATTCATGAACTAAATGAAATGTTTCAATTATCAATACAAGAGGCTCTCAAGAGCTGGTGTCGCTCACCTGTATCTACTGTGATTTTGAAAATCATGTCAGATAATGTTCAAATCATAATAAATAGTTTTAAATACCCTAATAATGATTGAGGCCAAGTTTGGTTTAATTTGGCCCAGTAGTTAAATTTAAAACAGGTCATCCCATTGTAGTCTTACAATAGTTACTGAAGACCCTCATCATTTCAAGTTGTGACCATTTGATTTTTTTTTTCAATGTTCCCTTAGACTTCTGTGGTAAATTCATATGTTCTATTTTTAGCCATGGTTGCCATGTTGGTATGATGGCAGGGTCATCGGATATATTTTTCAATCAAGATACCCTATTGCAAATTGTTTTCAATATTAATTCTATTTGGCCTAGTAGATAAGATTTTTGTAAAAATTTTCAAACATTTACGAAAAAAGTGTTAAAATTGACTATGAAGGACAATAACTCCTTATGGGCTCAATTGAAAATGTTGGTCATATTGACTTATTTGTAGATCGTACTTTGCTAAACATTATTGCTGTTTACAGTTTATTTCTATCTATGATAATATTAAGATAATAACCAAAAACTGCAAAATTTTCTTAAAATTACCAATTCAGGAGCAGCAACCCAACAACAGGTTGTCTGACTTTTTTACCCCATGTCAGATTTGCTTTAAATGCTTTAGTTTCAGACATATAAGCTATCAATTGCATGTTACTACTATGTCATATTTTTAGCCATGTCAGCAATGTTTGTTGGCAGGCAGGGTCATGGGAACATTTTTTAAACCGAGATACCCTAATGATGATTGTGGCCAAGTTAGTTAAATTTGGCCCAGTAGTTTCCGAGTAGAAGATTTTTTATAAAAGCCTGTTGCAGAATATTTTCGAAAAATTGTTAAAAAATTTACTATAAAGGGCAATAACTCCTTCAGTTTTTCTCTTTCTATAATAATATTCAAGATAATAACCAACAAGAATGTGTCCATAGTACACGGATGCCCCACTGGCATTTTCATTTTATATGTTCAGTGGACCATGAAATAGGGGTCAAAAATCTTATTTGGCATTTAAATTAGAAAGATTATATCATAGGGAACATGTGTACTAAGTTTCAACTTGATTGGACTTCATCAAAAACTACCTTGACCAAAAACTTTAACCTGAAAAACGCACTTTTCATTTTCTATGTTCAGTGGACGGTGAAATTATCTAATTTGGCATTTAAATTAAAAAGATCATATCATGAGGAACATGTGTACTAACGAACGAACAAACTTTTGCTGTTCAATATATATTAATGAATGGCTTAAAAATGTCATTTAAATGATGGCAAAAGCATATTTTTACCATTTTGTGCCTCACAAAAATTGTAAGAAACAATGCTGTTTGAAAGTTCTTGTTGCAGTGTCAACAAATGGAAGTTTTTAGCGACCTTGACTGGCTATACAGCCCTTGCACGGTCGGTTTGCAGTGTCAGGAGTATCTATGAGCTTTTATAGCATCCAGCATTATCAGAGAAGGAATGGATATGTTTCACATCTTGTCTTTGCAGCATAATATCTTTGGCTACATCAATCATTATTTGGGATGTGACAGCTGCATCCTGAGCTGAAGGGCTTTCAAATACATGAAATGTGTGTAATAGTGCTAAATGAAGACTGATTCTTATGTAGAGACACGGCAATGTGCCAATTGATATCTCGCTTGGCAAACCAGTCTACTTGACCTAAAATATAAGATAATATCAAAACATAAGTAACAGTAATACAGATGAAACAATGAATAAAAAAAGATAACTTTATTCATAGATATAGAGAGATAACTCATTCTATTTGGCTATGACAATATGCTACATTAAAACGTTTAGTGTGAGCCCTCTGTTTAAATTTAAAAGATAATGTACCTCTTCAAAAATTAAAACCAATATGCGATATTATTTTACATCAGGCTGTTCAGCTGTATAGTGATGACCTGTGGTTGTATGGTTTTAGTCCCGTACTGACGAAGTTTAAGGGGACTTTAGGTTTGCACTCCGTCCGTCTGTCCATCCTCCAGTCAGTCAAATCAGTTTTCCACACTTTTTTCTTCATACTTGAAGATATTGATTTGATATTTGGTATTTTGTTTAATCATGACAATTTTCAGATCTAGTAAGAATTGTGTTCTGGTCTGATGATTTTGAGCGGAGATATGGTCCATGGACTTACAGAATTTTCCAAATAATCAGCTTCCAAACTTTTTTTTATAATGCTTGAGGATATTGATTTGATATTTGGTGTATTGTTTTATCATGACAAGTTACAGATCAAATTTGAAATTTGTTCTGGTCTGATATTGTTGTGCAGTTATGGTCTTTGGACTTGCAAAATTCACTTCAATTATCAATTTTCAACACTTTATTTCGTCATGCTTTAAGATATTGACTGGATATTTGTTATATAATTTTCATCGTGACAAGTTAGAGATCAAGTTGTCATAACTGTGCTTGTATAAGACGAAACATTACATACTAAAAATAAAACATAAACAACAAACCTTCTCGATACTTCCTAGGGAGAAATTTTATAGCCCAATCTGAAGTTATAACCACATCAGTGTGCGTCATGTCCTCAACAATAGATGATTTTGCCTCTTCCTGGTTTCTTGACCTAATAATGTGAGCCTTCCATTTTTTCACTGCTAAAATTGACTCTTCAACCTAAATAGAAATGTAGGAAAATGGTTATCATAGCTGAGAATCTGAATCTTCACAGACCCATTGTAGATTTCATCTCATTTTGTGTACCAATAGATATAACTCAATTATATGAATACACTTTTTTTGTTTAGAAACATATCATTCACAGGTTACAAATTATAATATGTATCAACAAATAAATATTATAAATTGTCAATATCTATGCTTGTCCTTAACTACACTACTTCTTCATTTGTTTCTCTTTCTTTTGCCTTTGTTTGTTTAATTTGACCTCTTCTCTTTTTTAGCTTTCTTAGTTTTTTCTCGTGTTCCTTTGTCCCTTTGTTTTCCAACTCCTTCCGTTTTCTATCTTTTATCTCTTTGCTGGTGATAAGCCTATGCGAGGTTATAATTTTACCTGTTTTTAATTTTTTTAGGAGTTATGCCTGACGACTTGACAGAAAGTATTCTGTCCAGCTCATCGTTCCAGGTCCCCGAATATTGAGAATTATCTAATTCTACAACAGTATCCATGGTAAATGGAGTTGAGGGACTTTCAGTGAGACTAGCAAGTATTACAGCAGCATCATTGTCCGAAATTGCAGCAGACATGAAAGGATCTTTGTCGGATGTAACTGTAATTCATACAAATCATTAAAGTTAATAAGGGATTGGTTAGTTACACATGACTCATGATTGTCACCAGTGTGATCAGGAGATGAAAAATAAGTCGGTATAATTTCATATGAAGATATCACCTCAGAATTAGAACTTGTGTGAAATGATTTAGGAGTAGCCGATAATCTCGTAGACCCTGACGGAGCTGGTGTATTTGTGGCAGTGGCAGCAACTTTACGAATTACCCATTAAAGTGGGTGGTGATCACCTGGCAACTCTATTTCTGTAGGGTCAGCTATAATATCAGGATCATCAAATGCAGTTGCTGGTGCAAATGCTGATGCGGGAATGGCAAGCGGATTCCATTCATAAATGCCAGTTGACTCAAAACCAGAGACTATGTTTGCCCTCCTAAAACTCTTATTGTATGCTGCTGTCATCAGTTTAGGGAAAGTTAATTTATTAACGACATTGTTTATACTTGAAGACATGTACTCATAGCATACTTGATCAAATTCCCTTTTGAATGGACCAAAGACAGTGCGATCCAGTGGACACAAACATGAGTAGTGTTGGCAGGCATAGCTAAAATAATAATGTTGTTGTCAAAAGCAGGCTCAAGAAGCCCAAGTGTCTAATGGGAGTGGTGTGAGTCTAGGACTAACAGTTGTGGTCGTTTTTCACCACAGTTTCTCAGAAAAATCTCGGAAAACCATTCAATCCCTATCATGTCGTTCATCCAGGCCTTTTCTTGGAAGGTCCATTTTGAGCCAGGTGGTCCCTAATGGGTATTGAATGACCTCAAAGACCTCTCACCAACGGAGGCATCCTTTCCCAAGCTGCGTTAATACAAGGAAGAATTATAACACCTTCCCTGCTGTTACCCGTTCTTCCCGGGACACTTCTGGTACCCTCAGCTGTAAATATTTTACAAGGACGATGCTCTAGACATAAACCGGTCTCGTCCATGTTCCATACTTCTGTTTGTGATAGTTTGTTAGTGGTTAGCTGTGTGTGCAAGTCGACGAAATACCTCCCAACCTTAAAAGGGTTCAACATTCTAGAGCAGACTGTGCTCAGCTTTTCTGTTTTTCTCAACACCAGTCTTGGATGACGCCTCCTCAGACCTTCCAACCAATCAAATCATGGAACCCCGTTCTTAAAGTTGTTCTTCATGTTTAACTGACGACAAACTGTGCCGGCTCTACCTAGCATTTGCCTTTTACTTATTACAAACCCTTGTTCAGCCACCTGCATGGCTCTTTTACCATTGGAGTTTCCACATCTTTCGGTATAACCGTTTTTTTCCCAGGCTGGGTGTCGATTTCGTACTTTCCAGATACTCGATCGGCTAAAGTAGATCTCGGCACATCAAGCTGGATGCAAGCTTGTCTTATTGACATCCCCCATTGCACCTTGATCATACTGATAGTAAATATTTTTACCAACTCGTGGCATCTTAAACATTTAGTTAGGGAATAGTTTGAATTTAGTTTAAAATGTGTTATTTTTTCTTTGATTTACAGCGTGTCTAAACCTACCCATGTATATACACTTGCTTGTGAACAACTTTAACTTAATAGTTAGTGATTCGTTTAGTCAGATTGTTCATTAATGATTTTGTGTTGACTCTTTGGTGTATGCCGCCTGTTTTGTTTATAATTACCCCTTTTTTTATTATGGTTGTAAATGAGACATGTATTTATATATATATAAGTATCGTCCATAAGGTTAATTATTATGGACTACAATGCTCTCCTCGAGTACAGTATTGCGTGGTTTCGTACCTTGTTTGGGTCAAACAAAATTTCAGGTTTTAAAATTGTTAGCACAATTTACATATTTGTCAAAAGCGGAAAACTTGTAGCCAACTGACTTGATGAAGTTTATTATCGTAATCTCTTCCCTACCATACTTGACAAACTGTTCTGATACGAAATCAATTAGTTCGCGGTCATTTTTACGAACAGGTGCTATTGCTGATAAAGCGCGAATTTTGGTGTTGGTGTTTGGATCTTCTGCAAAACGTCCATAAACAAAAAATATACTTGAGTGACATGCATAGAACTTGGAGTTAAAATGAGAAAGAAACGATTCCTGCCCATTTGTGGGTTTTTTTGGCTTCTGTGTCGGTCTGAGATGCCCATATTTGCGATGGAAACTTAGAATCAGCGACAACGTAGTTGTTTAGGATGTAGTCAGCAAATTGCAAACCTTTTTCGTTTTGTGGAGTTACTGCCGTAATATACAAAACAATCCTCAATCTTCAGTGGTGATAAGAAGGCGAGTCCAAATAACTGGTTGAGCCATTTCCCTTCTTCACTTGACCCTTCTTTATATTCGGTACTTCGTCCAATAGTTTGTATTCTACGCCAACAAGTTTGACCGAGATGGAATCTGCAGCAACTTATAGCAGCTGGCATATTAAATTATAACTATTTTGTTCTGAGCGTCACTGATGAGTCTTATGTAGACGAAACGCACGTCTGGCGTATTAAATTATAAGCCTGGTACCTTTGATAACTAGTTATATCTGCATTAGGAAAAATTACTCTTACAGCATTGTGCATGGCCTGTTCAAAGTCAATATGTATTGTTTTCAGAGAGAGCACTAAATTTATCTGTTGGCAAGACACGTTCAGCAAATTCCACATATTTAAGTAGCATTCTTCCGTCTTTGCGGGTAGAAGAGCAAGTGAAATATAATGCCATTTAGATACCCATGTATTGAGTATAGTTGATAATAAACTTTGGACAATACTTGAAAGTTCCGTCAATAAAAAATGTCCTCTATTTCACTACAAAGACATTCTTAATTAACTGAACAGTCATTAGAAAATATTAATACCTGTTTCTTGATTATTAACCAAAGTAAAGTTATCGGATGTATTGGTTGTTGTATCTATGGCGTCTAACGCTACATGAATATCTGCTCTAAGTAAGTTCAATTCAATCTATAAGCAGATATACTATAAGCATTGGTCACTTAACAATGACATCAACATGATATGAAATGCTTAATTCTGATGGAAAATAAAATAACATAGACGGTGATGAGGAAATTGACGATAGAATAACCTAAGCTCCTATTGATTGCACAATTAAATCATGCATAGAGTAATTGACGAATAAATCACCTTACCTCTAACCGATTATACTACACTATAAGACATAGAATAATTGACGAAAGATAAACTTATCTATAATCTATTATTCTACACTTTTGAAAATAGAATTATTGACGAAAACATAGCCTTAGCTCTATCGACAAAACTACACGACGTATACAATATCGGACATAGAATAATTGACTAGAATTTGTTTTAGATCTACACGATTAAAAAGAATAATTAGCGATAACATAGCTTACGCTCTTTCGATTACACTACATTATCAAACATAGAACAGTGGACGAGAAATTAATGTAAGATCTAGTTGATTACATAGAGTATTTGACGACAACATAGCCTAAGCCATATCGATTACACTACAATCAATTACACAACACTGTAGGACTTCACTAACGGACATAGAATAATAATTATCTATAATAATCGATTATATTACAGTAGTCGAAATAGAATAATTGACAATAAAATAACCTTTCCTATAATCGATTACATTAACTTTTCATATATAGATGAATTGACGATAAAACAACATTACCTATCATCGATTTCACTACCAGATGAAATATAGAAAAATGAACGATAAAATAACCAAAGCTCTTTCGATTACACTACCGTATCAGACAGTAATTGACGATAAGATAACATTAGTTCTTATCGATTATACTATCAATATTGGACATAAAATAATTGGTGATAAAAAAGATAGGCTCTTTTCGATTATACACTATCGGTCACAGAATACTCGACGATAACATAGGCTAAGCTCTAATCGACTACAATGTACTATACGATATAGAATAACTAACGAGAAAATAACCTTAGCTCTAATCGATGACATTACACTAGCAGACACCGATTAATTGACGATAAAATAACCTAGATCTAATAGATTACAGCACCATCATCATTTCAATTTGTTTTAAAAATTTCAGATGGCCAAAGATTACAAGTGTGCCATATGTGGGAAATGTCGGTTAAAACATAAAAGACCGATCATAAATCCAGTTTTGAGAAAATATGCTTCAAAAATAACTGGACGCTCTATAGTAGAAAATGAAGTTATTTGTTCGAAATGCAGCGCTACTTTCAAACGATCAATCAAAGCTTCAAAAATAACTGGACGCTCTATAGTAGAAAATGAAGTTATTTGTTCGAAATGCAGCGCTACTTTCAAACGATCAATCAAAGCCTCTACCATCCAAACGTCTGCCAGTTTTGACGAAACTGACGAAAGTGAGGATGACTATGCTACTGACCAAAACTCTTCTCAGAATGACATTCTGAGTCCAAAAAATATCCACCTAAAAATCTGTTCAACACATTCTTCCCACAAATATTGCATTGTTTGTAAAAGAAAAGGCAGCAACAGGGTGATGCTATGTGTTGTGCCATTTTTAAAGCAAGGACACAAGCTTTCATTCACAAAGGCATTTTTATTGAAGCCAGATGTTGTTCATCCCACTTACAGAATCCTAATTTAACGCAAGAATCGTTATGCCCGATTCAAGCAAAATATGATCGGTCATACTTTAACCGGACAGATATTGTTACAATCTTAGAAAATGTAATAGCTACTTTATTAAAACAAACCTCAAGGCTTAATTTCGACAAAACTTGTTCCCTTTCTGGTTAGGACTATTATAATATGATAGGCATATCCAAAGAACAGTTTACTGATATTGCCTCTAGATTGTCATCTTTACGGAACTCTTCCGTCCGATCTGTTGAAGCATGCTTGGGAATTTTACTAGACTTCCAAATACTATCCTTTCTACACTATTCTGTTTAACTAAAAACCAAATTCAACGTTCTTTTCATTCTGCCAAAAATGCTTTGATGACCGATTACGTTCCAAACCATTTGGGGTTCCAGCATATTGACCATGAAACTTTTGTCAACAGTCATAACACGCCATTAGCTAATAACTTATTTTTAAATAATGAAAACAGTGCTATTCTGGTTTTAGACGGCACATATATTTATATTCAAAAACGCTCAAAGTTTCAAAGAGTATGCTATAGCCTGCAAAAACATCGGCCACTCGTGAAAATGATGGTCATAGTTGCCTCCGATGGTTACATTCTAAGTGTTTTGGGACCGTACCGTTCTGACGGTAAAAACAATGACACGTCTATAACATAACACATCTTACGGATAAATGCGGAAGATATAAAACACTGGGTTCAGGAGAACGATGTTGCAATTGTGGATAGAGGGTTTCGAGATGCAATAGAGTTCCTTGCCAAATATGGGCTTCATGTTGAAATGCCAACATATTAACAAAAGGGACAGTCCCAACATACAACAGAAGAAGCAAACTTATCTCGTCTTGTAACCAAAGTCAGGTGGGTAGTAGAGAGTGCTAATGGAAGAATTAAACACTGGATAAGGTATTAAACAATCACTCCATAACATCTATTGGTGATTTTTTCAGAATAGTGTGTGCTATTTGCAATGACTGTAGACCCCATTGTTAAAACATTATCCAGACGGTATACAATTGTCACAACATATGTTAAAGAAATCCAGACAGAACAACAACATAAATACAATGGTAGAGGAGGAAAATCTGATGCGTAAAAGGATTGTCTACCAGACAGATAACTCATTTGACCTCACAGATTTTCCTGTCCTAACACTGGATGATTCACGGGAGTTGACAATGGGAATCTATCAAATAAAGCAGGCACCTCTTTATACGAGGGAACATTTAGCTGGGGAATCCGGTCTATACGAGCTGCATTTAGTTGAGGACAAACCGAATCTTATTCGCTGCAAAATCCAGTCTAGGCACACAAATTCAGCCGTACATACCCTCTGGATTGAATATAATTCAGATACAGTGACAGGGTGGTATTGTACTTGCAAAGCTGGCGCCAGGACTGTTGGCTGTTGTGCACACATTGCCATGGTAATATGGTTCTTAGGGTATCAGCGGTACTCTCTAATGAAGTCTGGCCCATCTGGAGGCTTCTTATCTTCAGTCATTGATGCAAGTGATATGCCATTAACTGATAGCGACAGCGACAGTGATACCAATGAAAATGTTGAGGAATAAACAATGCAAAACTCAAACTTAAATTCGACAAAGTTTTTAAATATCTTCATAGTGTTACTGTCAAAAACATGTAATTTCTTTTCACCTATTCAATGCATTTAATAAACGCAGCACTGACACAGGAGCACTTATTTCCTAAATCCCTCTTTTTGAAATGTGTTCCAACTTGCCACTTTTTTCCTTTTATCAGATCCCGCATTTTATACAATACTAGTATATTCCACATTCCCACTAAAAGCATGCTATTCCAATCAATTATTTTGATTGCTTGATTGGTGACATCAAGTAGCGTTTGTATCATGCATTTTCAATGCTACAATATAGTAAATGCCACGTAATGTTACAGCTGCTTTGTACGAGACAACAAAAATGCATATGATTTCAGTTGGTAACTTTTTGAAATCCCACAGACTTTTTATGAGCTTGATCAGAAACCGAATTTTCCAATGTACTTTTAACCGCATTGTGTTTTGTGTTTTTAATGTGACCATTTATGTAAATGTTAGCGCCATGGCTATATCCAATTCATTATTTGGACTACAATTTATGAATATAAGTGATACAATGCAGTTTTTTAAAGTCAATTTGTTTCCTTGTTTCCAAAGAATAGAACCTGAAAACCATTTATTCTGGATGGAAAAATAAAAAGAATCGTATGAATGTTAATTTATGGGGATGAATTTTTCTTCCTTATCAATTGTTTTGTATGTGAACACAGAATGTGTATGAAAAAGATAATCAATAAATTCGTAGACCGGTATGTATGAACTTAATGAATTTAATTTATGACACATGATGACCAAAAATTGACGTTCTTGAATTAAAGTGCGAATGCGAATGTTAAAGATGTAATTGAGTTTAATTAAAATGCAAAACTATGTATAGGGAACAAGGTCTCATAAAGATGAATGCAGAAGTTTTGTACTGAAATGTACAATTGTTGTGTCCGTTTCGGTATGCCAACTTTATCTGTTGAACAAGTGTTAGGTGAATATTTATTCGTCAAGTTTGACATTTATATGTGGAGATTGCTTAAATTGCTGTGAGTTTCTTTTACAGATAAACTTATCTGCATTGATGCTTGTTTGAGTAATAATCTTTAGTCTTCGCTGTTGTGGTTAAATACAAGTGTGTTGCTATGCTCGATTTGAACTTTGTCCTAAACAGCTTATGATTACTTTGCTATAACATTAAAATATAAAACCATGCATATTTAAGGATAGCCAAACTCATACTTCAAATATTAAAAAGCCATCTGAACCATTGCTAAGCACTATTTCAGTTGCTAGGTTGTTGATTCGAATTAACTCAACTTCAATTAAACTTAGTTTTGATTTCAAACTAAGAACTAGATAATAATTAATATAAGTATGTATGGCAATTTGTAGAATAATTCAGCATGTGTAGAAGTCTTTTTAAATCAACATTTTGGCGTTGCTAAGCAAAATTGTCGTTGCTATGCATGGTATAAAATTCTTTAACAGAAAGAACTGATTAAAATGTCCATGATAGAGTGCAGCAATATATATTTGAAAACAAATTCTCATTTTTTTTTTTATTTTGATAAGAAAAATTGATGCATTAAAACTGTTGCTAGGCGTGCAACATTTAATAGGCTAAGTTTTAATGAGTATTTAGGACTCTTTCAATTATATGACTCTCATTTATAACTTATTCTTTTTCTTGTTTATTCGTATTCACCAATCTGATTTGCTACTGTTTTAATATGTTATATAAAAGTAATAATTAATTTATAGTTGTCCTTACTTTAATCTTTCCCGTCTGTGCTAAGCAACATATTTGTTGCTATGCTCAATATAAACTTCGTTTAATAAGGTGAAAATACTATGACTGCGGTATTATATATTAACGTTCAACCATTTATCAAAGCTAAAATTGTCTTATGTTGCTCAATTCATACTTAAGAGTACAAAACACAATCATTTTTGAACTGTTGCTAGGTTGTTGCTATGCATTTAATTAACACAATTGAAGTCACTGTTCATTTGTAACTTAGACCTATTCTGTAATACACACAGTTTGCTTTGAATTGTACTAATTTGCTCAGATAAAGCAATCCCTATGTGATTTTTTGGCTTTTTCATAAAACACGTTGCTAGGCAATCCTCCTTTCACAGAAAATTTTATTTATTTATTTTTTTTCAGATTCTATACAAAGTCCATCAATGCTATAAATATAAACTTTTTTGGAGAGGGGGCCAAAAAAAAACCCTTATCATATCGCATGGCAAGCCAGAATATACATGGTTTAGGGGTTGGGATCTCGACTATTAACAATATACTAGAACATTGGGGACGGGGGGACCCCTGGTGACTGACCCTATAGGTCATTCAAATGTTCGAGACATGACGAACAGGAATATATATGGTTTAGGGTGGGGATCTCGACCATTTACAAGATATAAGATTGATTGATTGTTGGTTGCTTAACGTCCAGTAGCAAATATTTCATGCATATTCAGGACGAGAACAAATAAACAATAAATAAATACAATAGGTAGGTTCTGTAATAGGGGCGTCCGGGATTAAGGTCGGAGAAATTTAGCCTTCCAACAGGTCACCTACGGACCCCTCAAAGAGTTGTTGCAAGGGTTCTTAACGAGCAAAGAGCGTAGCACTCTCTTTACACGAGGCATCGGATTTAACGTCCCCATTCTGACCGGACGTGGCTGCAAATTTGTACATCCCGCACGGCCAAACGGACGCCCCACTTTAGCAAGGGTTTTACTACGTTATTCAAATGTTCAAGACATGACGAACAGGAATATATATGGTTTAGGGGTGGGATCTCGACCATTTACAAGTTATTAGAACTTTCTCAAATGGCAGGGTGTCGGGATGACCCCTGGGGACTAACCCTGTATATCATTCAAACCATCTGCGCATGACAAACCAGAATTTATATGGTTTAGGGATGGGGATCTCGACCATTTACAAGATATTAGAAGATTTGGTTTGGGGAGAACCACTGGGGACTAACCTTACACGTCATTCAAATGTTCGAGACATGACGAACAGAAATATATATTGTTTAGGGGTTGGGATCTCGACCATTTAAAATATATTAGAATTTTCCCAAATGGCAGGGGGTCGGGGATCACCCCTGGGGACTAACAATGTATATCATTCAAACCATCTTCGCATGACAATTCAGAATATGTAAGGTTTAGGGGTGGGATCTCTACCATTTACAAGATACTACAACATTGGGGGTAGGGGAACCTATTGGGACTGACCCTATACGTTATTCAAATGTTCGAGACCTTGGGACTGACCCTATACGTTAGTTAAATGTCCGAGACATGACGAACAGGAATATATATGGTTTAGGGGTTGGATCTCGACCATTTACAAGTTATTAGAACTTTCTCAAATGGCAGGATGTCGGGATGACCCCTAAGAACTAACCCTGTATATATGGTTTAGTGGTGGGGATCTCGACCATTTACAAGATATTAGATTGATTGATTGATTGTTGGTTGCTTAACGTCCAGTGGCAAATTTTTCATGCATGTTCAGGACGAGAACAAGTTAACAATACATACAATAGGAAGGTCCTGTAATAGAGGCCGTCCGGGATGAAGGTCGGGGAAATTTGGACTGCCACGGTAAAACGAGGGTATATTGGATAAGAACAGAAATTTAGCCTTGCAACAGGCCACCTACGGACCCCTCAAAGAGTTGTTGCAAGGGTTCTTAACGTGCAAAGAACGTGGCACTCTCTTTACACGAGGCATCGGATTTAACGTCCCCATTCTGACCGGACGTGACTGCGAACTTGTACATCCCGCACAGCCAAACGGACGCCCCACTTTAGCGAGGGTTTTACCGCCGGTCGGAGGAAGACCAATGGTGACCATATTTCTATTCCCCAGTCACCCTTGGGGGTCAAGATATTAGAAGATTTGGTTTGGGGAGAACCAATGGGGACTAACCTTACACGTCATTCAAATGTTCGAGACATGACGAACAGAAATATATATTGTTTAGGGGTTGGGATCTCGACCATTTAAAATATATTAGAACTTTCTCAAATGGCAGGGGGTTGGGGATCACCCCTGGGGACTAATAATGTATATCATTCAAACCATCGTCGCATGACAAACCAGAATATATATGGCTAAGGGGTGGGGTTCTCGACCATTTACAAGATACTAGAACATTGGGTTTGGGGGAAATCCCTGGGTACTGACCCCATACGTCATTCAAATGTTCTAGACATGACAAACAGAAATATATATGGTTTTAGGGTGGGGATCTCGACCATTTACAAGATATTAGAACTTTCTCAAATGGCAGAAGGTCTGGATGACCCCTGAGGAATAACCCTGTATATCATTCAAACCATCTTCGCATGACAAAGCAGAATATATATGGTTTAGGGATGGGAATCTCGACTATTACAAGATACTAGAACATTGGAGGTGGAGGAACCCCTGGGGACTGACCCTATACGCTAGTTAAATGTTCGAGACATGACGAACAGGAATTTATATGGTTTAGGGGTGGGATCTCGACCATTTACAAGTTATTAGAACTTTCTCAAATGGCAGGATGTCGGGATGACCCCTGAGAACTAACCCTGTATATCATTCAAACCATCTGCGCATGACAAACCAAAACCCTATGGTTTAGGGTTGGGGATCTCGACCATTTTCAAGATATTAGAACATTTGGTTTGGGGAGAACCACTGGGGACTAACCCTATACGTCATTCAAATGTTCAAGACATGAAGAACAGAAATATATATTGTTTAGGGGTTGGAATCTCGACCATTTAAAATATATTTGAACTTTCTCAAATGGCAGGGCGTCGGGGTTCACCCCTGGGGACTAACAATGTATATCATTCAAACCATCTTCGCATGACAAACCAGAATATATATGGTTTAAGGGTTGGGATCTCGACCTTTAACAATATACTAGAACATTGGGGATGGGTGGACCCCTGGTGACTGACCCTACAGGTCATTCAAATGTTCGAGACATGACGAACAGGAATATATATGATTAAGGGTGGGGATTTCGACCATTTACAAGATATAAGAACTTTCTCAAATGGCAGGGGATCGGGATGACCCCTTTGGGCTAACCCTGTAAATCATTCAAACCATCTTCGCATGACAAAGCAGGAATATATATGGTTTAGGGTTGGGGATCTCAACCATTTAGAAGATACTAGAACATTTGGTTTTGGGGAACCCCTGGGGACTGACCCTATACGTCATTCAAATGTTCGGGACATGACGAACAGAAATAGGTATGGTTTTGGGGTGGAGATCTCGACCATTTACAAGATATTAGAATTTTCTCAAATGGCAGGGGTCCGGGATGACCCCTGGGATCTAACCCCGTATATCATTCAAACCATCTTCGCATGACAAACCAGAATATTCATGGTTTAAGGGTTGGGATCTCGACCATTTACAAGATACTAGAACATTTGGGGTGGGGGGACCCCTGGTGACTGACCCAATAGGTCATTCAAATATTCGAGACATGACGAACAGGAATATATATGGTTTAGGGTGGGGATCTCGACCATTTACAAGATATTAGAACTTTTTCAAATGGCAGGGGATCGCAATGACCCCTGAGGACTAACCCTGTATATCATTCAAACCATCTTCGCATGAAAAAAAAAGAATATTTATGGTTAAGGGATTGGGATCTCGACCATTTACAAGATACTAGAACATTTGGGGTGGGGGGACCCCTGGTGACTGACCCAATAGGTCATTCAAATATTCGAGACATGACGAACAGGAATATATATGGTTTAGGGTGGGGATCTCGACCATTTACAAGATATTAAAACTTTTTTCAAATGGCAGGGGATCGCAATGACCCCTGAGGACTAACCCTGTATATCATTCAAACCATCTTCGCATGAAAAAAAAAGAATATTTATGGTTAAGGGATTGGGATCTCCACCATTTACAAGATACTAGAACATTGGGTTTGGGAAGAACCCCTGGGGACTGACCCTAAACGTCATTCGAATGTTCGAAACATGACAAATAGAAATATATATAGTTTAGGTGTGAAGATCTCGACCATTTACAAGCTATTAGAACTTTCTCAAACGGCAGGGAACCCCCAAGGGTGACTGGGGAATAGAAGTATGGTCACCATTGGTCTTCCTCCGACCGGCAGTAAAACCCGTGCTGAAGTGGGGCGTCCGTTTGGCTGTGCGGGATGTACAAATTTGCAGCCACGTCCGGTCAGAATGGGGACGTTAAATCCGATGCCTCGTGTAAAGAAAGTGCCACGTTCTTTGCACGTTAAGAACCCTTGCAACAACTCTTTGAGTGGTCCGTAGGTGACCTGTTGCAAGGCTAAATTTCTGTCCCTATCCAATATACCCTCATTTCCCGTGGCAGTCCAAATTTCTCCGACCTTAATCCCTGAATCTATTACAGAACCTACCTATTGTATTTATTGTGAACTTGTTCTCGTCCTGAATATGCATGAAATGTTTGCCACTGGACGTTAAGCAACCAACAATCAATCAATCAATCAATCAAACGGCAGGGTGTCAGGATGACCCCTGGGGACTAACCATGTATATCATTCAAACTATCTTTGCATGACAAACCAGAATATATATGGTTTAGGGGTTGGGATCTCGACCATTTACAAGATACAAGAACATTGGGGGTGGGGGAACCCCTGGTGACTGACCCTATAGGTCATTCAAATGTTCGAGACATGACGAACAGGAATATATATGGTTTAGGGTGGGGATCTCGACCATTTAAAAGATATTAGAACTTTCTCAAATGGCAGGGGATCGGGATGACCCCTGAGGGCTAACCCTGTATATCATTCAAACCATCTTCGCATGACAAACCAGAATATATATGGTTTAGGGGTGGGGATCTCGACCATTTACAAGATATTGGAACTTTCTCAAATGGCAGGGGGTCGGGATGCTCCCTAGGGACTAAAACTGTATATTATTCAAACCATCTACGGATGACAAACCAGAATATTTATGGTTTAGGGTTGGGGATCTCGACCATTTACAAGATACTAGACCATTGGGGTTGGGGGACCCCCTGGTGACTGACCCTATAGGTCATTCAAATGTTCGAGATATGACGAACAGGAATATATATATTTTAGGGTGAGGAAGATGTAGTATGAGTGCCAATGAGACAACTCTCCATCAAAATAACAAGTTGTCGTTTTAGGTATACTACTTATGTTTATATAAAATCTTCCAGTAAGGAATACCAAGAAAGTTATGTAATATAAAAACACCTAATTTAACACTTGATACATATGGGGTGAATATCAACAATAAAACTAAACAATTAGAGCTAGATTAAACTTCCTGTACAGATTTACAAGAAATAAAATTAAACCAACATTATTAACAACTACCGATCACCGTATGACCTGCAGTTATAAACAAAGCTCATACATTTTTAAGGTTGATATTTGCATCATAAGCAAATACGGTTTAAACATTTCCCCCTAGAAGCATTTAGTGAGTTCTGAGCGTTTTTATCTATCAAGGAAACGCTCAAACTCAACATTTTGATTGGCAAAAATCAATGTATATATACCTGATCAACGGAATGAGCTATAGTACTAACTACTTTTTTATGTACTATATCAAACCGTTGAGAAAGGAATTTGACAAAATACGAATTGAAAGGAAATACATTTTCAGTTCAATATGGCGGTATTTCGTCTCTATACTATTGCTATAAACACTTAAATACATAATTTTGTCTTTATTTCTTATTAAGTCTTCAACTAGCTTTCAATAACTGCCACAAATACTGTATCTTTTCTTGGTCCAGTGACGTTTTTCTTTGTATGCTTTTGTCGATTTGACCCCTTTTCAACTCAGTTTTTCAATGTTTGTTTATAATTGGTGCCGTTGTGCCTTTCAAATACGTTTAAACCCACTTTGATATTTATGATGTAACTGTCCTAAGTCGGGAGCCTGTAGTACAATAGTTGTAGTTGCTTCATATTACTTGATTTATTTCACTTTGGACGGAGTGGAAACGGTTCGCTAATCATTGACCAGTCCATCTACTGATAGGTGTCTTGGGATAAACTCATTAATGAAGTGTCCAGTTATGGTCATTGTAACATCGTTTGGTGACATTGATAGGTGATTAGAAATCCATGATGATTATAACGGCAATCATCCTTATCACACACATCTTTAGTTGGGGTTCGTGTTGTTTATTCTTTAGTTTTCTATGTTGTGTCATGTGTACTACTGTTTGTCTGTTTGTACTTTTCAATTTAAGCCAAGGTGGTGTCAGTATATTTTTGATTTATGAGTTTGACTGTCCCTCTGGTATCTTTCGTCCCTCTTTTCAAATAGACTGTCCTTATGCAAATTAAAAGACAAGCTCCGCCCGGTCAGTTGAAATAACATTAGTAAAATATCTTCGGCACAGTTTAATCAACGAGTGATTTATTTCTCTTAAAAGTCCCAGTGAAACTACACAGAACAATAGCTATTTTATTTATTCAGTAGGACGTGTAAACTCACAAAAGTTTAAAACCGTGTCCAGAAAGAGTGGCACTTTGGAACACTTTCATTGGGGTCGCAATGAACGTTCTTTAGTGATACATAATAAAAAGAAGATGTGGTATGAGTGGCACTTTGGAACACTTTCATTGGGGTCGCAATGAACGTTCTTAAGTGATACATAATAAAAAGAAGATGTGGTATGGTTGCCAAATGAGACAACTCTCTACAAGAGACCAAAAATGACACAGAAATAAACAACTAAAGGTCATCGTACGGCCTTCAACAATGAGCAAAGCCCATACCGCATAGTCGGCTATAAAAGGCTCTGTTTTCTACCGATTAAAAGTATTTAGATATATGTGATATTTACATACGAGTTAAATGTACAATCTTCATATGTAAACAAATGAACAACATCAAAATATTTCATGTTATAAATTTTGAGTTTTTATTTTTAATGAATTTTATTAGAAACCGTACGATTATATTTATTTTGGAATCGCGGTCAAGTAAATTATTACTGTTTGGTTTGAAATAAGAAATTTCTAAATTTCGGTTTTAAAATATAGTTTTCGTTATCATTTATTATAACCATATATTTTTGAAATCGGCATACAGTAAGTCATCAACCTGGACATGATATTTCAAACCTTATTTTAATGCTTTCATATCATGATATATCGTTTCGAGTGGAAAGACCTTCAATTGTTCTCTGAAGAATTGGTTTTTAATTTTACTTTTCTTTTTTCATCTTCAATGATATCACACATTGTTACTTTGAAATATAACAGAACCGTGTATTTCAAAATTGAAATGGGCTTGAAATTATGAGAGCTCAATGATGACACTCACTGAATTTTTAGTAATTAATTCACTTGGACATAACAAAATGTTACTTCACAAACTTTAGATATAGTACATGTTGTTTTTCTGAGTACATTCCAAAACACTTATCCATATTATTTCATAATAATAGTTATGACATTTTAATGAAAACAGAGCCAAAGATTTTAAATAATTATAAAAAAAAAACTATAAAAATATATTGTTTTAAAATACAAGATGCTTTAACAGTCCGGCACTTAGCGAACTCCATTATATTATGGAATTCCATATTTTTGGAAAAAATATGGTTAATTCCCTTTGACTTACTTATAAGCTGAAATAGTGATGGGACACTATATTTTTAAACATGATTTTCATTATTTTATTATGGAATTCATTATTTAGGTGTTGACGGCTTATTTTTTCTTGAAATAAAACGACAAAAAACATGACAAAGTGAAATTGTCACCCGTGTGATGACCTTAAAATTAAATATTGAATTAAACCGTCATTTATATTGGATAACCAAGCTTTTTGTAACAAGTTTTAATGTAGAGTTTCCCGTGTAAATCTAAAATATCTAAATCTAGCTAAGTAGTTATCAAAAGTACCAGGCTCATAATTGGATACGCCAGACGTGCGCGCAAGGACAGTTTTTGATTTATTCCGAATACATTCCTTTGTGAAAAGTTGAAAGATTCTGTCAATTGCGTTTAACATTGTGACAAACATTTTCAGCAGCTAGGGATATTGCGGTTGTACTTTAATTGTACATGTGATTCCGCCATTTTTTTGCAATAATTTTGAAAGCTTTGTGCGTCTGTGATTCTACATTTTAGTGAAAAAATATAAGATATATAGGGCCTAACTGTTATATCGGAAGCTGATTGTAAATTTCTTTTAAGGAAAACAATGTTGACCATAAGTAGACATGTATAGGTTGAGTTGCTAAGGAAACAATACATATACATGTCAAACAAATATATATATCTGCTAGTAATAAACTGGTTCAAGATGGACTTGAGGTAAATCGCAGGGCTTATTGAGAGTTAAACACTATAAGGGAAGAATGTTGTCAGCGTGGAATTCATCACTGATCAATGGAAAGAAATAAATATTATTTTGCACCTGTTCATTGATATAACTTGTATCTTTATGACATGTTGACCCTTAATGAGTCCCTGTGTGATACTATGTTTGAAACTAGGAAGAAAAGTTGATGTTTTCGAGTTGTAACAAATTGTTTTTTGTTTTTTGTTATATTCAGTTCCTATTTTTACACCCAAATATAAAGGCATTACCTTTACTGGCAGGAGCCTGGAACCTTATCTATTTTCAAAAAGTTCATTCTTAAGAAGTAGCAAAAAATAGTTTTCTGTCAGTCCGTTCTTCCGTCCCATGAATATTTTTCGTCGCATCTTTCTCAGGAACTACATTACAATGAGTTCTGAAATTTGGTTTCAGGGTTTATATGAGTCAGCTATACCGTGTGATGCATTTTCAGATTCATCACTCAACAACTTCCTGTTTACCTTATACTTTTAGCGGGGCAGGGGTATCATTAGTGAGTAGTAGCTCACAGATTCACTTCTTAAATCTAAAAAAATCATTAAACAAAACCTTTGTTCTTTTTAGGTATTGTTCCAGATCCCTTGATAGACTTAACAAGTGGATGGATGACAGAATCCAAGGGTGATTTTATGCGGCCTCCAACAATGAACTATGATATAGCAACCTTCCTTCAGAAAAATAAAGACAAATCACTGAGTGACAGGTAAATGAAGGACTACAAGGAGGGAAAGGCCTACAGTTATTTCACATCCGGATGGCTGAAGGAAGTGTGTTACCATCATATTGACAACAATAGTCCGTATTGTTTTTTGAAGGTAGAATGTACTGCATCTCAACGTATAAATGATGTGCCAAATACAACATGGGTACTGGTAGAGAAAGCATCAAGGGAAATTCAGACAGCTTACTGCACATGTTTTGCTGGGTATGTTAAAAAAAAGATGCAGTAACCATGGTTTTAATTTGAAAAGAAAGATATAATAGTTAAGATCCATTTTGTTACATCTAGTGATCCGTTTATTTGGCAATCGCAAATGGCAGTCAGCAGGGTTTAAGAACATCCGTTGTTCGACCTGCTAGTCAAATGCGTTTTGTTAAAATATATTTTGTTCACTTTTTCGGTCTTTTGAAAAATGTTGTTTGTGCTGTATTTAGACCCCTCTACCAAGAAATTTGTTTTGCATGCACACGTATACAAAAAGCGGTTTTTATCCAACGCAGTCATAGGTTTGAACGTTGTTTTTAATTTAGAATTGTTTATATATATATATATATATATATTATATAGGATAAATGAACAGACTTACAAAAATCAAAACCATGCAAGGCTACAAAATAATAAAGGAACACCACTTTTATTGCTGTTTTTCATCTTAAAGTCAAAATATTGATGTGTTATGCCAAATTTTGGACAATCAAACATTTTCTAATTCAGATCTGCTGTTGCATAAAAGTTTTACTTTCAGACAAATACTGATATAACATGCTAACCTTTTATTGTTTATGCTTCCATTATCCAGTAGAAATTTCAATAATTGCTATACAAATAATGGATTTTTTAGTAAACTATTACACCACTATTTTTGTTCGGTATAAATATACAACTTGCTATTCCTGTGTTTAAATTTGTAGATTGGGAGAGACTTGCTACCATATGGCAGCCATTTTATTCAAAGTAGACTATTCTTGGCAATGGGGTGCGAATAATAAATATTGCACTTCCAAGCCATGTCTCTGGACGGCACCAAGTACAAAAAAGTATGTTGTTCAACCAAATTAACTTTCTGAATTGAAAATAATAAAACAACAATATTCTAAAGGAGGTATAAAAATGTATTTCGCATTTGAAATTGCATGAAAGAAGTTGGTTATTTGCATGTGAATTTGTACTGTATTTATGAAATTTTAGTTTATTTTTTTGCAGATTGTTGGTTATTAGTTGCAATAACTCTTTGAGGGGTCCGTAGGTGACCTGTTACAAGGCTAAATTTCTGTCCCTATCCAATATACCCTCATTTTCCGTGGCAGTCTAAATTTCTTCGACCTTTATCCCGGACGCCCCTATTACAGAACCTACCTATTGTATTTATTGTTAATTTGTTCTCGCCCTGAATATGCATGAAATATTTGCCACTGGACGTTAAGCATCCAACAATCAATCAATCAATTAAATTTGGATACATCTTCCAATATTGAGCTCGAGGGCACAGATAGGAAATTAGAAAATGAGAAGAATTTGTTAACAGTAGTGGGAACCAGTGGTACAGAAGATGGTTACCGTGTTTATGATAAGAAAATGTACTGCTCATACTGCTCCAAACTGCAGTCAAAACTTCCTAGACATCTAATTTTAAGACATAGTAAAGAAACTGAGGTTATCAAATATGAAATTGTAAAAGATAAGGGTAAAAAAGAAAAGATGATATGCAAGCTCAGAAATTTAGGCAATTATTTATACAATAATGAAGTAATGAAGGAAGGGAAAGGCATACTGGTTGTAAGTATCGTCCATCTGAAGAGAGTAGTTGGGAGGATTATGTTCCTTGTGACATTGTGGTATTATGTCCATTGGTATATCTGGAAACACAGGAACAGATGTGTTATAAAACCAGAAAAACAAAGCAACAAAAGGAAGATTAGTTAATAAATCCAGACTGAAATATTAAAATTCAAAATAACAAATCAACAAAAACAACATCTGAATTAAATCAGATATTAGCAAGTTTTACGAATAATGATATTGGAAAAGTGGTGAAAAAAGATACGATGATACTACAGTTGGGAGAAAAACTCTCAAAAAAGTTTGGCATGATGCAGACCAGTTTAGCTGCGTTCGCAAAACATTGAGAGAGTTAGGGAGATTATTGATAAGACTACGGAAAATTGTTGAGAAAGAAGACGCAGAACTGGCAGAATTTTTGCACCCTAGATGTAGCAGGGTATGATGAAATAACCCACTTGCTTTAAACTCCTTCTCTAGCGTTAAAAATTGGCACATCTTTGAGAAACTGTGCTACAATAAGAAAAAGAAATGGCCTAGAGGAGTAAGATGAGAACTTAAGTCAAAGAATCATCATATTTTGATTAGCTATGTGAAGAAAACTGGGCAGAGGAGATTTCAACTCGTGCTCTTCGGACACGAGGGGAAAATAAAAGAAACAACGCAAAACTAATCCCTTTGACCTCTGACAGCCATATATTAACAAACTATCTAAAGAAGAAAGGGAAAGATGTGTATCAGGACCTGGAAATCCGCATCTCCAACACAGAGACATATAAAGATCTATGCGAAGTTGCCTTAACGCAGATAATTCCTCTATTTAATAGAAGAAGACAAGGAAAGGTTTCAAAGATGAAAACTGAAAGGATTTCAAAAGCATTCAGAAAGAAATTAAAATGACGTACAGGATTCACTCTCAGCTTTAGAAAAAAAATTGTGCAAAGCATTAACAAGAGTTCAAATCGTGGGTAAACGGGGAAGAACAGTGCCTGTTATATTAACAGATATAATGAAAATGTGGCTAGATCTTTTGGTCCAGACTAGACAAATAGCAGGTGTTGCTGAAGACAACAAATTTGTGTTTGCAAGATCAGGATATGGATCTTTAAGCCATACATGTATTAGAGGAAGTGACTGCCTAAGAAAGTTTAGTATTGAGCTAAGCAGCCAAATTTTCTGTGATCGACAAAACTGAGAAAACAAATTGCAACTTTGTTCCAAATCTTGAATTCAAAAGAAAATGAACTGGATATTTTGGCAAACTTTTTAGGACATGATGTCCGAATTCATAGAGAATTTTACCGTCTACCACAACATACTCTAGAAATTGCGAGTGTCGAAATTACTGATCTCATTGGAAAATTGAGAGTTTTTTGGGCTTTGGAGAAAATGTGTGCCTGAATTTGAAGTGAATTTAGATGAAAGTAAATTAATTTTATGCATCAAGTTTATTCCCTTACTTAAAAATATCGGACACACTTTGCTGGAAATATTACCCTTTACAGTTCATTTATTCACAATTTACAGCTTATTCGTCGTTTAATCTAGAAAACTATAGGACCTTACAAGAAAAAGGTTAAGCACGATGAGAACTACATCTGTGTTGTGTAATATGGTATAATGGACGTGACATTACTATGTAGACAGTACGGTAGTTAGATATACCGCGTAGCCCGATTCCCGGAATGATCCATTGTAAACTACCTAACTCAGGATAAGATCTCAGATAGTTACCAGGTAACGAGAGTTGGCGTATTGGCGGGAATATATAGCGAGCGAGAAACATATTACCAAAGCGTATCATAGGATATTTGGTAAGTTAGTACAATTAGAGGCGTTGAATTGTATTAGTAGTATTAGTATTGAGTGATAATACTCGGAAATCACATCATCTGTATATCTTTAAGATGTTCGGAACTCATTTCTAGATTTGCCATTGTAGGTCTTTCATTCATTTTTTCCTCAACAGCAACACCTTACCAGACTTTTTTCTACTCCCTGACTCTAAATTACTGCCTTTGTACTATGAGTACTTCATCCAAACACATCTGTCCAAAATGTTCATGCTCCCCAAAAAATACACACAACATAAGGGGAAATTCTGATCCTATTATTTTTTGGGTCAGCAGATCAAAGATCAAACTCACTGTTACAATAAAATAGAATTGTTTATTATGAAAGTCTTATTAGAATAAAGTTCAAAATGAGATTTAAATTTGAGTTATAAAATGTATTGAATTCAAGATTTCGAGTACGATACATGTATGTCAACTAAAACCGGTTCTCTGTCTTATCCTAGTTTAAGCCACCATTTTCATCTTACGATTCATCAAAAGAAATTGTAAAATATGGCAGTTTTTACACCTCAAAATCGACCATGAGTAGTCAAATTGATGAATCAAGGATTATTCAAAGGCATGACAGGACCTAGATATATAAAATTTATATTAAGACTATGTGTCAGAGGAAGACATGAGGGGACTTACGAGTACCATAGCCACACAACACCCTGGGTTTGTCTTTGATGTCATGGACAAAGACGACACCCAACAAGATGGGCATCATCCTTCGCCAAACAGTTCAGTCCTTGACTGGTGTACCTGGTTCCAACTAAAGCGGAGAACTTTGCTATTTTTCTTTCAGCTATTTCCATCTACATCTATTGTCCCATTTGTTGTCACGTCCAATACAACAGCAATGTAAAAATACCAGCAGTACCAGCAGCTGATCCTGAAACCGTTGACATCCCCAGCTAGTTTTACACAAGGTTTGGATGCCTGCCAATCCAAGAAACACAGAAGATATAAAATTTGTAAGCTTCACTTTATCCTGCAATCAGCTAACTATTGTACAAATAACAGGTACACAAATAAATTTTTGCTTTATTTGTACATTTATGGAAAATATCAAATTTATTTGTACTCGCTACGAAACAGGAGCTTATCGAAATAAATTTGATATTTTCAAAAATTGTACATATATGGTATATTTATCATGCTTATTCCAAAGATATTCACTCAAATTATATCATGTTAACAATTTTAACATCACTCATATCGTTTAAACATACATGTAAAGTATTAAACATACATGTATAGTGTGTGAAATGGCAATGTATCGCTGATGTCAAAACTAAGGCTTACAATTTCATTAAGGATACTGTACCTTAGGAGTGACTAAATAATATTTTATATTCTAAGGATTTCAGCAAATTATCTGAAGAAGTTTTAAAATATTCATTCAGGAAGGAACACTTAATTATACTCCCACAAAGATGAAAGATAATGTAATCTTCTTTGCAAAAAGGTGTGTGTTACATGTATACAGGGTAAAAATAAGATATTTCTAAATGTTACTAAATGTTTAATCTAATCTTTTAATTTATTTCCATTGATTGCATTTTAATTGTCACTGTATTTTTCAGATCTCACAGATTTAGAAACAAGAAGAGACAGGATACGTGAGGGCCTCCTTCCTGCCATCAGTGTCACTGTGAAAAGAGAAGATATCATTGAGGATGTACTCAGTACATACATGTACATAGATCAACCAGACATTATACACCACCATATCAATTGTACTTTTTTGGTAAAGAAAATGCCTTAGATTTAGAAGGTGTGACAAGGGAAATGTTTTCCGTTTTTTTTTATGGCAGTGATTATGAAGTTTTTCATCGGGAACCTTCATTAACTCCCTAGAGTTGATGCCAGAAATTTATTAATGGGACCCTTCATATGATCGGTAAAATCATAGGTCATGCGTATGTGTTGTGTAATTATCTTCCTCAAGGAATTTCACCACTACTCTACATATTTGCTGGCAATGGCATATATACCGATGAACTCCTCTTGCAAACATTTTCAGCATTCATTACTGAAACAGATCGTAAACTAGTCAACCATATTTTATCCAACACAAACTAGGATGGCCTAGATGCAGAGACCGTAAATCACATTTCGACATATGGTGGTTTTGATGTACCAACGAAAACAAATGTTAGACAGAGTATTCTCGACATACCAAAATAACAATGACCGTTATCCCATGTGTGCCTATTTCGAAAATTAAAGTTGGTGTGGACTGTTACCATTTGTTATGGAACGGTATTACTGAACCTGTAATACATTTGATGGATCAATATAAACCAACACAATTGAAAGTCATCAACCTGATAGACTACACAACATCAGATGACCCAACCTACTTAGAAGAAAAGGTTAAAACATATTTCGAAAGATTCCTCAGGAGCCTTTCCAACAATCAATTTCTCCATTTTCTTAAATTTTGGACTTGAAGTGATATTTTTGTGTACCTAGGCTTAACGTTTCATTCAATTCCACCCAGGTTTTCAGCAGAAGACCTATTGTAAACACTGGTTCTGCTACACTCCAAAAAAGTCGTTTCTATTTTTCTGCAGACGAACTTGTAGAAGAATTCATTATGTATGTATCATATAGTTCTAGTGCAATGTTTGACTCTATATAAATTGTATTATAGAAAAGGGTCTGTTCCTATGAATGACACTTATAATTATTGCTTCATGTCCGTGGCATTTGTGTTAATCTTATGATTTTTGCATTTAAACTTGGAATTCTCATCTGCTTTTGTTTTTATAAAGATTTGAAAATTAGGAATGCATTATTGTGCTTTTTTTTAATAAAAGAAGAAATTTGACGAAACTGCTAAAACAATTAGTGCTCAGTGGCAAAGTTGAAATTCAAAATTAATACATGTAAACTGTATATAGATTAGATATGTGATATGAATATTACTGCTTCTCGCCTCAAGATTCTTGACGATCTATTTGAAAAAAAAGACCAGCTTGCTGATGAATCTAAGAGGAATAGTCGTATCCATAGAATTACAGATGATGACTCTGCTTCCAAGTTCTATACTGGCTTACCAACATTCACGTTGTTTCTCTGGTTGTTCAAGTTAGTACGTTAAAAATACATATGAAAAGACCAGAATTATTCATTAAACATTTTCAAGACATTCAAAAGTATTTGTTTCTGTTTTAGTTACCTATGTACAAAGAGTTCTAGAATGCAGTAGTGGAAGGGAGACAGAAATACACCCAGTAAGGATAGAGTTAGGTGTCGACTTCCAGACTTCAGCCCATTGAACAGTTTTTAGCTGTGATGATGAGACTTCGTCTTGAATTGTATGTAAGGGATGTAGCTGATAGATTTTCCATTTCTGTTTCTTCTTATTCCAGTGTTTTACAACCTGTCTTAACCTCATTCATGCTGAACTCGAAGTTATATGATTGATTGATTGTTGTTTGCTTAACGTCCAGGGGCAAATATTTCATGCATATTCAGGACGAGAACAAATTAACAATAAATACAATAGTACGTTCTGTAAGAGGGGCGTCCAGGATTAAGGTCGGAGAAATTTAGACTGCCACGGGAAATGAGGGTATATTGGATAAGGACAGAAATTTAGCCTTGCAACAGGTCACCTACGGACCCCTCAAAGAGTTGTTGCAAGGGTTCTAAACGTGCAAAGAGCGTGGCACTCACTTTACACGAGGCATCGGATTTAACGTCCCCATTCTGACCGGACGTGGTTGCAAATTTGTACATCCCGCACAGCCAAACGGACGCCCCACTTTAGCAAGGGTTTTACTGCCGGTCAGAGGAAGACCAATGGTGACCATACTTCTATTCCCCAGTCACCCTTGGGGGTCGAAGTTATAAATGTTTTTCCACCTAGAGACATTGGCTAGAACAATGTTAAATTCTTTTAGAGATTGATACCCGTCTTCCAGAGTCATCATAGATTGTACTGAAATTTTTATTCAAAAGCTTCAAGTCTTTTCAACCAGAGTTTAACATATTCAAGCTACAAACATCATAATACTCTAAAATTTCTAGTTGGCATCACACCATCAGGCGTTATTTCATTTGTATCAGAAGGTTTGGGTGGAAGAGTGTCAGACCGTGAATAAGCAATTGATTGGGTTTTCCTGATCTATACTTACTTATAATTCTTAAAAAAAATGAGCCGGGTTAGCATATTAAAACATTAAATTTAACAACAGTTACAAAGCTCTTTAAGAATGTCACACTGGCTCTCCTGGATTCTCTGTTTGTGTCTCTTTTACTTCCACGTCCAACTCTATCAGCTCAAACTCTCCCTTTTCTGTCGTCTTGTCTTCCTCTGTCTGTACACCAACATTTCTTCGTTAAACCACTTCTGGGTCAGGACTCCATGTCGAACTATATATATAGGCATATAGATAGTTCAATCTGGCAAAATCACCTCCTCTTCCTTTTGTGCTCCTAAATAACCATCTGTTATAACTTTAACCTCGGTACTGAATTCTCTGCTCTGTTTCTATTTTTTATTCACCCAGTTTGCATCCTCGTTTTTTAGATAGTTCGATAGGGGGCTACTGAGCTGTAATCTAGGATCGTCTCTACATTTGTGACTGGGGAACTGAAGGTGTGATCAATCATATTTCTTCCCATATCTGCTGTTGACGTCTATTTTCCTTGGCAGTTAGAAAAATATTGAAAGATATCTTCCTCCTGGGAGATGATCACATGACTGTCTTTCCAATAGAGTCAACATTGATGAAAAGAAAGTCTGTAGTATTTGAATTTTCATAGTATCGGTTTCATCAAACTTGTAGCAAAACAATGTCCTCATTGTAAATGTAAATATATTTGGTGCAGATCTTAAAATACAGTACAAATGATAGTATATTCTGGGTATATTTTGTGAAGATTTGATTTCAAACTACCAATGTATATTGTAAATATCCCTTTACCATTTTTTCTAGAACTTCGACCAAAACTAGCAAGTAAACCATGACATATCTTTGCGGCCATATCTGTTTAATCAACGGTTCAATTCTTTAAAATGTGTATATGATGTTCAGCTAGGCCTAACATATTGATGAGATAATGAAAATAAACAAGTTTTTTTGTTGTTTATTTTTTTTTTGGGGGGGGGGGGGGTAAGTGTTTGGTACCCCCTTCATATAAGTTGAAATATGACATAAATATAAACACATAAATAAGAAAGGGGGATCCACAAATGCTTGTGAAATTAATTTTTGACACATTTTCAGGCTATCTGGTGTTCTGTTTTGTGAAAGAGGTGTCGTTCAGAACTAAGATATTAACTTTTGGGTGTGCTAATTGATCGATTGAGTGATTGTTGATTGCCAAACAAATATTTCATAAATGTTCAGGTATGAACACGTTAACAATAAATAAAATATGTGGGTCTTCTAAAAAAGGACATCCTGGATGTTGGTCGGGAAAATTTGAACTACAACTGGAAAGTGAAGGTATATTTGACAGGGATAGAAATAATGCATTGCAACAAGCCATACGGGCCCCTCAGATAATTGTAGCTTTGATTTAAATTGTGTGAATAAGTTGACTTTGAACGTATTGGAATTAATTTTCCTGCATAACCAAATATTTTCTTTAGAACTCTTTGTTCAATTTGCAGCCTAATCATATTGGCAATAAGAGTAGTAAATGAGTCTTTCATGCATGGTTTATATTAGGTTCATTCAATAAATACTTTTGATTTACACAAATGTTTATAATCTTTTTCGCTTGCTTTCCTTGTGTTTATAATACTCGTTATGTTATCGTTACGATTTATGTATAACTCTTATATGCACAATAACTTTAACTGTAACAAAGTGTTGTCTTTTATTTTCCTTTTAATACTTATGAACTTCTGATTTAAGAACCGAAACTCAAATTATATCAATAAATATTTACAATTAAAAAGAAAGAGAGCTGCAAACTATGATTCATATACTTTAGTTCTTTTACTTGTGCTACTTGTCAATGAACAAAAATATGATGTCGTATAGATAATGGATTACTTAATGACCCTTATGAGAAAACAGGTTTGGACATAAACAACAATACTCACATTCATTGTGGAGTTGTCCATGTGACACGTGAGCGATATTCTGGAGCAAAAATAGTAAGATAAAGCGCTGCTACACTGTCAAATAGAATTGAACATCTATCTACTGTATCATTTGCAAATGAACTATGTGAAACTGATATTTAAACGTTTATATAGTGAAGAAGGATTCGCTGATTGTATGGAGGACATGACAGTTCAGGCTCTTCAACAAATTTATGATACATCCGCAAACTACAGAAGATATATTGAGACGCCGTGGATGCTAAAACTGATTACAATTAGACCATTTGGAATCTAATAAAAAAAGAATGACTTTAATTCATCAAATCTTATATACTTTAACTTGCATTCATAAAAACATATAATGACGTCAAAGTACTCTGACGTCATAAAGTTTCCAAGGAATTATATCTATAACATTTTAATGATTGTAAAAGTAAAAATGTCAGCCATGAGTTGAGAAGAAAAATAAAGAAACTGAAGAAGACCAATGGCAAAAATGTCTTAAAAATTGGTTTAATACTACAATAAAGAAAAATACAAGTTAATCTAAACTTAGAGAAAAAAAGGTCTCCAACAGCTGGTGAGAAAGCAGGTTAATTCTGATTAGGGTAAGTTATGTAGAGAGAAAAAAAATGAAGATAAGTTTACAAACCTTTGATATGCTTTAAATGAAACAATCATTACATGTACAATATGGAGTTTACTGGAGTTTAAATTACTGATAATGGTCAACTTTATTTGCAAAAACCGGAAAAATGCACCAACATGGGTGTATCTGTTTTCATTAGCTTTCTTTGATGAATCTTATAAAGATTAATGCTCCGTATCCAAGGATTGTGAATTTAATGAGATATTTCATTATCTGACTCAAACAGAAAAAAAAAGATTGATTGATTGATTGATTGTTGGTTGCTCAATGTCCAGTGGCAAATATTTCATGCATATTCAGGACGAGAACAAATTAACAATAAATACAATAGGTAGGTTCTGTAATAGAGGCGTCAAGGATTAAGGTTTGGAATTTAGACTGCCACAGGAAATGAGGGTATATTGGATAGGGCCAGAAATTTAGCCTTGCAACAGGTCACCTACGGACCCTCAAAGAGTTGTTGCAAGGGTTCTTAACGTGCAAAGAGAGGGCACTCTCTTTACACGAGGCATCGGATTTAACGTCCCCATTCTGACCGGACGTGGCTGCAAATTTGTACATTCCGCACAGCCAAACGGACGCCCCACTTTGGCAAGGGTTTTACTGCCGGTCGGCGGAAGACCAATGGTGACCATATTTCTATTCCCCAGTCACCCTTGGGGGGAAGGGCAGAAAAAAAGAAGAAAATATTTATTGTTTAGTTATACTTGTTGTTATCCTGTTGCAAAAGCACAGTAAAATCCTCTTGTTTTTACAAATATTCACTATTTAAAAAATAAAAGAATCTAAATAGTTAAGTTAATGCTTTTTTTTTTCTCTTACTTTAGTATATTGATTTATTGCTGCAATATTTTTATATTATCAAAGGAAAAACATCCACTTCAACTAAATGCCTATACAAAAATGTGAAATATGGAAAAGTTGATGTTAAGGTTACAGGATTGCCAGACAATGTTGTGCTGAAAGATACCAGCTACTATGGGATCAAAACCATATAGACTATGCTGCATTCGAACATAGATTTTAAAATCTCGGTGAACAATTTTTACATTTAGATACATATTAGATACGAATATCTTGATATAAAAGATTCTACATACATTCGCTCTTTTTCAATAAAGAACTAAATGCTTCTTTTCGGGTTTTTTTGGAGGGATTGAAACCCGTTGCCCAAAATAATTGCAACTGGACAATAAGCTATGTCAGGCAAAAGTTTATTCATATGTTACAGAGTTAATTTGCAATTATGTTTCTCATTAAAAACCGACATTGAACAAACCAATGCTATGAAATGAGTACCTCACCGACTGTGCCCCCATGATAAAATTGCCGTAAGCATTATTGGTACTTTATTGTACATTCCTGTCTAATGTAGCTGCAATGTTAGCATTCGCCTTTTTTAACTTTTTCGCAGCCGCCTGGTACTTTTGAGAACTATTTACGAGTTTGAAGAGGAAAATCGTGATTTCTTTGAAATGATACATGAGGGTCCTGAAATGTCTATTTATGAATTGGCAGTGCTATGTACTCATAACCTTGAACACTGCATTTAACGTTTCGGCTGTGGAAATATATTTCTTTATAAAAATTATAGAATGGCATTGCCGAAAGTCAACAGTTCGGTCATATGTATTAAAGTTTTGAATGTTTTCTTTCAAAACAAAGAAGTTGAAATGAAACGGCACTTTTATTTTTCGAACTGTTTGTTTTACGTTGGTGAAATGCCGACCACAGTCACATGATATGAATGTCCAATGAGCATGCGGACAAGTTTGGGCTATATCCTGATCTTACCCCGTACATTAATTTTTCGGGGAAGAATTCCAAGAGCACTGAAATACGCAATTTTATTCAATACGAATAAAAGAAAGATTTTGTTTTGAATCACATCTTTACTTCAAACTGTTTTGTTTCTTTATTTTGTAATGAGTCAAAAACAAAATACTTGTATTGTAAATGACATTGTTTTTTTTTTCACCCCTACAAATTTCTAGACCCTTTTTTATAACCAAAAAGAAAAGTCTTTCAGACGCTTGGATATCTATGCGCGTCACTATCTTATATAACTGTTCCTGATTCTACCTCGTAAATTTGTTAAAACACTGTTCTATATAAATGTTCCTGATTCTACCCCGTAATTTTTTTAAAACACTATTCTATATAACTGTTCCTGATTCTACCCCGTAAATTTGTTAAAGCACTGCTCTATATAACTGTTCCTGATTCTACCCCGTAATTTGTTCAAAAACACTGTTCTATATAACAGTTCCTGATTCTACCCCGTAAATTTCTGAAAGCACGTTTCTATATAACTGTTCCTGATTCTACCCCGTATTTTTTTTAAAACACTGTTCTATATAACAGTTCCTGATTCTACCCCGTAAATTTCTGAAATCACTGTTCTATATAACTGTTCCTGATTTTACCCCGTATTTTTTTTTAAAACACTGTTCTATATAACTGTTCCTGATTCTACCCCGTAAATTTCTGAAAGCACTGTTCTATATAAATGTTCCTGATTCTACCCCGTATTTTTTTTAAAACACTGTTCTATATAACAGTTCCTGATTCTACCCCGCAAATTTGTTAAAGCACTGCTCTATATAACTGTTCCTGATTCTACCCCGTAAATTTGTTAAAGCACTGCTCTTTATAACTGTTCCTGATTCTACCCCGTAATTTTTTTAAAACACTGCTCTATATAACTGTTCCTGATTCTACCCCGTAATTTTTTTAAAACACTTCTATATAACAGTTCCTGATTCTACCCCGTAAATTTATTGAAACACTGTCTGAAGTGTCTTATGTATGAGAGGAACGAAAAATACCAGAGGGACAGTCAAACTCATAGATCGAACATAAACTGAAAACGCCTGGCAAAAAATGAAAAAGACAAACAGACAAACAAAAGAAGACATGACACCGCAAATTACCTAAAACCTCTTGCACATAGTTGATTCCTTATTCTTCACATGCTTACTATTTCTTAAGATATACGAGTGAAATATACGTATGATGTAAAAAGGTATATTCTTTGAATCAAACTTGAAACATTATCGGTCATATACAACAAAAACATTTTTTTGAGTTCTCTATCTCCGGATTTCTTTCCTAGTGTATCTTGCTCATTTCAATCAGTAACTACCTAGTAAAGAGTGGGAATAGTATTGATACTATTATAACTGCAGCACAGAATATAAATTAACCTGATAAATACTTCAATAAAACTAAAATTTAAACTATTTGAAAATACACAACCAATACTTTTTTTAAATTGTTATTTGGGTGGAGAGTTGTCTCATTGGCACTCACACCACATCTTCTTATATCTACTTACAACAAAAATGTTAATGATATTAATATACCAATATATACCAGCACGTCTAAAGCTTATCCGTATACAAACTGGGACTATTACACTTACGTTCGTGTAATAATTCAAGGTATATACATGTATAACCTGGGCAATATAAGAAACTGCCGATAGAAACAACTGACAAATTACCAAAATCAGACTGCATAGCGTTCTTTGAATTGGACAGTAACAATATTATATACATGTGTAGGTACAAAGTATTTATTTATTCGAACAAGTTCATGTTGGTGCAGCTGGTTTCCAGTATCTGAAATAAAAGAAAAAACGTAAAACATGGCCTCTCATATTTAATCTAAATTTTACAAAATTATTGCATGTGACAAAAAGTTTATGTTCATAAATATAAAAAACAACACATGATATTTTCGATTCTATAGCAGTACTACTGACCATTACTGACCATAATTTTGGGGTCAATAGGATTTTTTTTAACGTTGAAGGCTGTATGGTGACCTTTAGATTTTAAGTTCTGTGTCATTTGGTCTGTCGTGGAGAGTTGTCTCACTATCAATTATATCACATCTTCTTTTTTGTAATAACCTATCTCAACTATTGGTCAATCAGTCATATTACTATAATGGAATCATCCATTGTGTAAACACATATTCAGAACAAAAAACTATAAAAAAAAATATAGTATAAATAATTTCTACTCACATGTAATCATTATTAGCTGCCCTGTGGATCCTACTTCTTTGCTTTCAATTACCCTACAGAACAAAAATGTAAGTATTAGAATAAGAATACTTAATTAATTCATATACAACTAATAAATAAAATAGAATTATATAGACATTGGATTACTGTTAAACCTTTTTTTTTAAATACATGTAAAAACTGATTTTTTTTACTTTTCCGCCTTTGTAATTAAATGTTCTCGTGTATATAACCAGACTTAACATTTGGCAATTTTGTTACAGTTTTTAAGTTGATTGATTGATTGTTTGTTGTTTTAAATCCAGTGGCAAATATTTCATTCATATTCAGCACAATCTAGTGTTTAAAATTCGTTAGATATTTGATAACGGTTCAATTTGTTACCATCGTCAAACACATATTTACCTGATTTAATTGATATTTCCCAATACAATCAATCCATCAAAGTTATGAATGTTCATAATTTAAGCACAGTAAAATTGTTTCTGTCTATGGAGTACAACAAACACAAAATATATGTACATACTGAATACAAAGATAAAACACAATTTGAACGTCCTCGTGAAAGTTAACGATTGATTTATGTTTAAAGTCAAATCTGAATCATGCAAAGTCGCTGTCACTAGAAAAGCTGTATTGAAATGCGGACTTAGCATACGGATTACTTCTCCAAGGTCTCTGTGGCTTTGTCTTTTTAGTTGTGCTACATTTCATCGGTTTGAAATCTGAAGGAAAAAACAATTTTGCAATATTTTCCTCGCTATCTGATTCGCTTGATGTGTTTTGTTTTGAAGCGGTTGCTGTTTTTTTACGCTGTGCACATTTAGGGTAGTATTGTAAAGCACTTGTAGAAGCGACAGCAGTATCCATAGTAGAAGTACTTGAAGGAGGATTATAATTGGCTGAAGAAGAAGCCGTAGCGTATCCAGCAGGAGCCATAACTGTAGAGGGGGTACAGTTTGAACTCGAAGGAGTTGCAGAGACAGCTTCATCATCGGATTCATCATCGCTTCCTTGGACGATGGTTATAGCATGTGCGTTTTTTACCTCTTTGACGGGAGGGGTCCAAATTTGAAATAATGGCGACGGATAGGTAAAGTTCGGATCATTGGTTAAAGTAAATGTACCCTGAACTAAATTGAAGAAGGCGTCGTTTACGTTTCTCCTGTTTGACGACGCGTAATTCCTCCATATAATTTCTGCGAGATGTTGTTCAAATTGCTTGTAGTTGGTTCCGTTAATGCGCCTAAAATGATCTTTTGACAATTTCCATGCACCTTCAATACGATTTGTGCAGCATTTGACAACTTCTCCGGTATCTGCATTTTTATATATTTGTTTAAAGCTCGTTTTGTGACAAACGGAAAAATGTTCATACCCGGCTTCATTGAGAGGAATGTACGTGGCCCAACAGTCTGAAAAAATGCGTGAACCCGGCGAAACGTGCTTCTTGATAAGCGGATTTAACATATTAGAGTCCCTTTTATCAACCGGATACATAATTATCCTATTTGATGATGTCTCGACCATCCCAAAAATCCAAATTCGGGTTCCTGCTGGTTTTCCCCGGTTATACTTAATCTTCCTACCAAATAAACTTTCATCTATTTCGACATCACCATTAAATACTAGATTTTGATACTCTGTGTGAACATGTTCACAGAACAGTTCTCTAACATAACTCGCCCAGTTGACGGACGTATGTCTGTATTCTATCCCCGCGCTAATTGCGTAACGTGTAACGTATGCCCATCTAAATAGTTCTTCATAAAGAGCAATAAATCTCAGATATTGTAGGCAGAACCTTGAAAAAAAGAAAACTTTCTCATACCGAATTCGTGGCCATTCGAACACCTAAATGAATACCCATCACTGGCCTTTGCGCGCTTCTAAAGAGTGCATTTACGGGTACACTTGACGCAATCTAAATTCGTTAACAGTAACCCGTTTTGTCTAAGCCAGCTGAAGAAATCCTCATCTGCAGAAAGACAAAGATTGGAAAACGTCCACGGATTACGGAAATCCTGAAAGTCAATGCCTTCATGAATATTCTTTTGTAGATGGTAACTGCCTTGCCCATGTTTTTTTCCTTCCTTTTCCACGACCAGACATTTTGGGAATGATAAGAACCTGATAGAACTTAAATTGTAATCACTTAAATTTAAAAAAAAAAAATCTTAAAGACCGCCTTCTATTCACAAACCCAGTATAAAGCTACCCTAAATTCACAAAGACCTCCCCTTTTATAAACCCCCAGGCTATTCAGTGGAAAATTAAATATTCAAATAAGTGTTTACTACTTACCATTTGCTCACTCCTATGTACGTAATAATGGATGGTTCCATCCACATATTCAAAACTAAAAAAAAAATTAAAAAAAATTGTAACTTTATTTCTGTTTTTTAGGAATGAACTATTTTTAACAATGCCTCAAAGGGTTCAATAATACTATCTTTTTAATTCTTTTTTATCCTCAAAAAAGCTGTTATATGGTTCATCAGAAATTATAATATAATTTTTGTTTACTGTTAATGTTAATGTTAAACACATAATTTTAAACTTATATATACATCACCAATAAAAAATGAAGCTATAGCTAGAAGACTTTAACTTTCGTAATTTGCATGCAAAATAGGCTATAAATGTGAAAGACTTACCGTCCATTAGCAAATATGGATATCTTCCCTCCTCGAAATATCTCAGTTATTTGCCATTTTCTTCACATCTCCTAAATTCATGAGCGTTGCCCATTCAATAAAAATCTCTGGATTTAATCCATTGACATATACAAACGCACACAGAATCCCCCGCCCAAAGTTTTCATTATGGGTCCAAAAAAGTTCCCGAATTTTTCGTGGCCATTTTTTGGCAAGGCCAATTATTTCTTGGATTGTCATCCACAGTTCCATGACCTTCCTCGATCTCAACTTTTTCCTCCATAATTGCCTATAATTCACTAATTTGTTCAGTTTCCCAATGTTTCCAAGACTCATTAAACTGGCCCAGTCAAGGAAAAACGCCACGTCCAGTCTCTTAACCCTAACGAAGGAACACAAAACTTCACTTTCATGCAAGTTATTTGCGGGAGTCCAAAATAGTCTCCGTACATTTTTAGGCCAAGTTTTGGCATCCCCAATTTCTTGCTGAATCTTTTTCCATAAAGTTTGAATATTTTTATTCCTATCCTTATCCACTTTAGTTTTGGCCATTTTGAAAGAAAAAAGAATAGAAAGAATACAGTAATAAAACTTACCTGAACATGAACTCATTTTTAGGCAAGTGAAAACGAATCGCCTGAACTGTCATAACAAATATTTACCTTAAGCTATATCACCCAAGTGATATTGATTATATGTTACACTATTTTTTATTAATCATCAAATATATGTTCAATAACAAAAAACAATACAATTATATAACTCAATTCGTGAAAAGATAAAAAAAAGAAGAAAAAAGGACAGAATTTAACATCTCTATATGAAATATCCTTTTTCCGTCGTATGTCAAACCACTGCTACTGACCTGATAACGAGTGAAACATAACTTAAACAGTGCGTACGACGGAAAAAGGGGGATGCTTAATCTAATTTTTTTTATCAATTTATCAAAATGTTATTAAAAAAAAGTAAAAAAGTATAGTATTCCTTTTTCCGTCGTACTTTGCAGTATATCTTTTACTGCATGGTCATAATTATTGATTTCCCCTTTAACATTTCATCAATATTTTTTTTTGTTTTAACCCCCTTTTCCACGCCTAAATAAGTTAAAGATAAAAAAAAAAGAAGAAAAAAGGACAGAATTTAACATCTCTATATGAAATTTCCTTTTTCCGTCGTATGTCAAACCACTGCTACTGACCTGATAACGAGTGAAACATAACTTAAACAGTACGTACGACGGAAAAAGGGGAATGCTTAATCTAATTTGTTTTATCAATTTATCAAAATGTTATTAAAACTGGAGGCTCTCAAGAGCCTGTGTCGCTCACCTGACTCTACTTTGGTTTTAGAAATCATGTATAGATAGATAAAAATCATAACAGATACCCAAATAATGATTGAGGCCAAATTTTGATTAATATTGGTCCCGTTATTTAATAAAATATCCTGGTGGCCATCTTGAACAGTAAATCGGGAACAAAGTAGCAACACTTGGTCAGCACTTCATAAGGAACATTCATGCCATGTTTGGTTTCATTCCATTCAGTGGTTCTCTAAAAGAAAACATTTGTATGTATTTCCCATAGGGTCCTATGTTAAACTAAGTCCCCCGCTGTCGGCCATCTTGGATGATGGATCGGCTGCAAAGTAACAACACTTGGTCAACATCTCATAAGGAACATTCATGCCATGTTTGGTTCCATTCCATTTATTGGTTCTCTAAAAGAAGACATTTTTATGTATTTCCCAAAGGGTCCTATGTAAAACTAAGTCCCCCGCTGGCGGCCATCTTGGATGATGGATCGGCTACAAAGTAACAACACTTGGTCAGCATCTCATAAGGAAGATTCATGCCTTGTTTAGTTTCATTCCATTCAGTGGTTCTCTAAAAGAAGACATTTGTATGTATTTCCCATAGGTCCTTTGTTAAACTAAATCCCCTGCTGTCGGCCATCTTGGATGATGGACCTACTGCAAAGTAACAACACTTGGTCAGCACCTCATAAGGAACATTCATGCCATGTTTGGTTTCATTCCATTCAGTGGTTCTCTAAAAGAAGACATTTGTATGTATTTCCCATAGGGTGCTATGTTAAACTAAGTCCCCCGCTGGCGGCCATCTTGGATGATGGACCGACTGCAAAGTAACAACACTTGGTCAGCATCTCATAAGGAACATTCATGCCATGTTTGGTTCCATTCCATTCAGTGGTTCTCTAAAAGAAGACATTTTTATGTATTTCCCATAGGGTCCTATATTAAACTAAGTTCCCAGATGGCAGCCATCTTGGATGATGGATCGGCTACAAAGTAACAACACATGGTCAGCACCTCATAAGGAACATTCATGCCATGTTTGGTTTTTATTCCATTCAGTGGTTCTCTAAAAGAAGTCATTTGTATGTATTTCCCATAGGGTCCTATGTTAAAATAAGTCCCCCGCTGGCGGCCATCTTGGATGATCGATCGGCTACAAAGTAACAACACTTGGTGAGCACCTCATAAGGAACATTCATGCCATGTTTGGTTTCATTCCATTCAGTGGTTCTCTAAAAGAAGTCATTTGTATGTATTTCCCATAGGGTGCTATGTTAAACTAAGTCCCCCGCTGGCGGCCATCTTGGATGATGGACCGACTGCAAAGTAACAACACTTGGTCAGCATCTCATAAGGAACATTCATGCCATGTTTGGTTCCATTCCATTCAGTGGTTCTCTAAAAGAAGACATTTTTATGTATTTCCCATAGGGTCCTATGTTAAACTAAGTCCCCCGCTGGCGGCCATCTTGGATGATGGATCGGCTACAAAGTAACAACACTTGGTCAGCACCTCATAAGGAACATTCATGCCATGTTTGGTTTCATTCCATTCAGTGGTTCTCTAAAAGAAGACATTTGCATTTATTTCTTATAGGGTCCTATATTAAACTAAGTTCCCAGATGGCAGCCATCTTGGATGATGGATCGGCTACAAAGTAACAACACATGGTCAGCACCTCATAAGGAACATTCATGCCATGTTTGGTTTTATTCCATTCAGTGGTTCTCTAAAAGAAGTCATTTGTATGCATTTCCCATAGGGTCCTATGTTAAAATAAGTCCCCCGCTGGCGGCCATCTTGGATGATGGATCGGCTACAAAGTAACAACACTTGGTGAGCACCTCATAAGGAACATTCATGCCATGTTTGGTTTCATTCCATTCAGTGGTTCTCTAAAAGAAGTCATTTGTATGCATTTCCAATAGGGTCCTATGTTAAACTAAGTCCCCCGCTGGCGGCCATCTTGGATGATGGATCGGCTACAAAGTAACAACACTTGGTCAGCACCTCATAAGGAACATTCATGCCATGTTTGGTTTCATTCCATTCAGTGGTACTCTAAAAGAAGACATTTGTATGTATTTCCAATAGGGTCCTATGTTAAACTAAGCCCCCCCCCCCCCCCCCCCCCCCTAGCGGCCATCTTGGATGATGGATCGACTGCAAAGTAACAACACTTGGTCTGCAACTCGTAAGGAACATTTATGCCATGTTTGGTTCAATTCCATTCAGTGGTTCTCTAAAAGAAGATATTTGTATGTATTTCCCATAGGGTCCTATGTTAAACTAAGTCCCCCGCTGTCGGCCATCTTGGATGATGGATCGGCTGCAAAGTAACAACACTTGGTCAACATCTCATAAGGAACATTGATGCCATGTTTGGTTCCATTCCATTTATTGGTTCTCTAAAAGAAGACATTTTTATGTATTTCCCAAAGGGTCCTATGTAAAACTAAGTCCCCCGCTGGCGGCCATCTTGGATGATGGATCGGCTACAAAGTAACAACACTTGGTCAGCATCTCATAAGGAAGATTCATGCCTTGTTTAGTTTCATTCCATTCAGTGGTTCTCTAAAAGAAGACATTTGTATGTATTTCCCATAGGTCCTTTGTTAAACTAAGTCCTCTGCTGTCGGCCATCTTGGATGATGGACCTACTGCAAAGTAACAACACTTGGTTAGCACCTCATAAGGAACATTCATGCCATGTTTGGTTTCATTCCATTCAGTGGTTCTCTAAAAGAAGACATTTGTATGTATTTCCCATAGGGTCCTATGTTAAACTAAGTCCCCCGCTGGCGGCCATCTTGGATGATGGATCGGCTACAAAGTAACAACACTTGGTCAGAACCTCATAAGGAACATTCATGCCATGTTTGGTTTCGTTCCATTCAGTGGTTCTCTAAAAGAAGACATTTGTATGTATTTCCCTTAGGTTGCTATGTTAAACTAAGTCCCCCGCCGGCGGCCATCTTGGATGATGGACCGACTGCAAAGTAACAACACTTGGTCAGCATCACATAAGGAACATTCATGCCATGTTTGGTTCCATTCCATTCAGTGGTTCTCTAAAAGAAGACATTTTTATGTATTTCCCATAAGGTCCTATGTTAAACTAAGTCCCCCGCTGGCGGCCATCTTGGATGATGGATCGGCTACAAAGTAACAACACTTGGTCAGCACCTCATAAGGAACATTCGTGCCATGTTTGGTTTCATTCCATTCAGTGGTTCTCTAAAAGAAGACATTTGTATGTATTTCCCATAGGGTCCTATATTAAACTAAGTTCCCAGATGGCAGCCATCTTGGATGATGGATCGGCTACAAAGTAACAACACATGGTCAGCACCTCATAAGTAACATTCATGCCATGTTTGGTTTTATTCCATTCAGTGGTTCTCTAAAAGAAGTCATTTGTATGCATTTCCCATAGGGTCCTATGTTAAAATAAGTCCCCCGCTGGCGGCCATCTTGGATGATGGATCGGCTACAAAGTAACAAAACTTGGTGAGCACCTCATAAGGAACATTCATGCCATGTTTGGTTTCATTCCATTCAGTGGTTCTCTAAAAGAAGTCATTTGTATGCATTTCCAATAGGGTCCTATGTTAAACTAAGTCCCCCGCTGGCGGCCATCTTGGATGATGGATCGGCTACAAAGTAACAACACTTGGTCAGCACCTCATAAGGAACATTCGTGCCATGTTTGGTTTCATTCCATTCAGTGGTTCTCTAAAAGAAGACATTTGTATGTATTTCCCATAGGGTCCTATATTAAACTAAGTTCCCAGATGGCAGCCATCTTGGATGATGGATCGGCTACAAAGTAACAACACATGGTCAGCACCTCATAAGTAACATTCATGCCATGTTTGGTTTTATTCCATTCAGTGGTTCTCTAAAAGAAGTCATTTGTATGCATTTCCCATAGGGTCCTATGTTAAAATAAGTCCCCCGCTGGCGGCCATCTTGGATGATGGATCGGCTACAAAGTAACAAAACTTGGTGAGCACCTCATAAGGAACATTCATGCCATGTTTGGTTTCATTCCATTCAGTGGTTCTCTAAAAGAAGTCATTTGTATGCATTTCCAATAGGGTCCTATGTTAAACTAAGTCCCCCGCTGGCGGCCATCTTGGATGATGGATCGGCTACAAAGTAACAACACTTGGTCAGCACCTCATAAGGAACATTCATGCCATGTTTGGTTTCATTCCATTCAGTGGTTCTCTAGAAGAAGTTCAATATGTAAAAAGTTAACGCCGACGACGGACGACGGACGCCAAGTGATGAGAAAAGCTCACTTGGCCCTTCGGTAAATAAGTATAGTGTTCCTTTTTCCGTCGTATTTTGCAGTATATATTTTACTGCATGGTCATAATTATTGATTTCCCCTTTTACATTTCATCAATATTTTTTTTGTTTTAACCCCCTTTTCCCCGTCTAAATAAGTTAAAGATAAAAAAAAGAAGAAAAATGGACAGAATTTAACATCTCTATATGAAATATCCTTTTTCCGTCGTATGTCAAACCACTGCTACTGACCTGATAAAGAGTGAAACATAACTTAAACAGTACGTACGACGGAAAAAGGGGAATGCTTAATCTATTTTTTTTTATCAATTTATCAAAATGTTATTAAAAAAAAGTAAATAAGTATAGTATTCCTTTTTCCGTCGTATTTTGCAGTATATCTTTTACTGCATGGTCATAATTATTGATTTCCCCTTTTACATTTCATCAATATTTTTTTTGTTTTAACCCCCTTTTCCACGCCTAAATAAGTTAAAGATAAAAAAAAAAGAAGAAAAAAGGACAGAATTTAACATCTCTATATGAAATATCCTTTTTCCGTCGTATGTCAAACCACTGCTACTGACCTGATAACGAGTGAAACATAACTTAAACAGTACGTACGACGGAAAAAGGGGAATGCTTAATCTAATTTTTCTATCAATTGATCAAAATGTTATTAAAAAAAAGTAAATAAGTATAGTATTCCTTTTTCCGTCGTATTTTGCAGTATATCTTTTACTGCATGGTCATAATTATTGATTTCCCCTTTTACATTTCATCAATATTTTTTTTCTTTTAACCCCCTTTTCCACGCCTAAATAAGTTAAAGATAAAAAAAAAAGAGAAGAAAAAAGGACAGAATTTAACATCTCTATATGAAATATCCTTTTTCCGTCGTATGTCAAACCACTGCTACTGACCTGATAACAAGTGAAACATAACTTAAACAGTACGTACGACGGAAAAAGGGGAATGCTTAATCTAATTTTTTTTATCAATTTATCAAAATGTTATTAAAAAAAAGTAAATAAGTATAGTATTCCTTTTTCCGTCGTATTTTGCAGTATATCTTTTACTGCATGGTCATAATTATTGATTTCCCCTTTTACATTTCATCAATATTTTTTTTCTTTTAACCCCCTTTTCCACGCCTAAATAAGTTAAAGATAAAAAAAAGAAGAAAAAAGGACAGAATTTAACATCTCTATATGAAATATCCTTTTTCCGTCGTATGTCAAACCACTGCTACTGACCTGATAACGAGTGAAACATAACTTAAACAGTACGTACGACGGAAAAAGGGGAATGCTTAATCTGATTTTTTTTTATCAATTTATCAAAATGTTATTAAAAAAAAGTAAATAAGTATAGTATTCCTTTTTCCGTCGTATTTTGCAGTATATCTTTTACTGCATGGTCATAATTATTGATTTCCCCTTTTACATTTCATCAATATTTTATTTGTTTTAACCCCCTTTTCCCCGTCTAAATAAGTTAAAGATAAAAAAAAGAAGAAAAAAGGACAGAATTTAACATCTCTATATGAAATATCTTTTTTCCGTCGTATGTCAAACCACTGCTACTGACCTGATAACGAGTGAAACATAACTTAAACAGTACGTACGACGGAAAAAGGGGAATGCTTAATCTAATTTTTTTTATCAATTTATCAAAATGTTATTAAAAAAAAGTAAATAAGTATAGTATTCCTTTTTCCGTCGTATTTTGCAGTATATATTTTACTGCATGGTCATAATTATTGATTTCCCCTTTTACATTTCATCAATATTTTTTTTGTTTTAACCCCCTTTTCCCCGTCTAAATAAGTTAAAGATAAAAAAAAGAAGAAAAATGGACAGAATTTAACATCTCTATATGAAATATCCTTTTTCCGTCGTATGTCAAACCACTGCTACTGACCTGATAAAGAGTGAAACATAACTTAAACAGTACGTACGACGGAAAAAGGGGAATGCTTAATCTATTTTTTTTTATCAATTTATCAAAATGTTATTAAAAAAAAGTAAATAAGTATAGTATTCCTTTTTCCGTCGTATTTTGCAGTATATCTTTTACTGCATGGTCATAATTATTGATTTCCCCTTTTACATTTCATCAATATTTTTTTTGTTTTAACCCCCTTTTCCACGCCTAAATAAGTTAAAGATAAAAAAAAAAGAAGAAAAAAGGACAGAATATAACATCTCTATATGAAATATCCTTTTTCCGTCGTATGTCAAACCACTGCTACTGACCTGATAAAGAGTGAAACATAACTTAAACAGTACGTACGAGGGAAAAAGGGGAATGCTTAATCTATTTTTTATTATCAATTTATCAAAATGTTATTAAAAAAAAGTAAATAAGTATAGTATTCCCCTTTCCGTCGTATTTTGCAGTATATGTTTTACTGCATGGTCATAATTATTGATTTCCCCTTTTACATTTCATCAATATTTTTTTTGTTTTAACCCCCTTTTCCACGCCTAAATAAGTTAAAGATAAAAACAAATAAGAAAAAAGGACAGAATTTAACATCTCTATATGAAATATCCTTTTTCCGTCGTATGTCAAACCACTGCTACTGACCTGATAACGAGTGAAACATAACTTAAACAGTACGTACGACGGAAAAAGGGGAATGCTTAATCTAATTTTTTTATCAATTGATCAAAATGTTATTAAAAAAAAGTAAATAAGTATAGTATTCCTTTTTCCGTCGTATTTTGCAGTATATCTTTTACTGCATGGTCATAATTATTGATTTCCCCTTTTACATTTCATCAATATTTTTTTTCTTTTAACCCCCTTTTCCACGCCTAAATAAGTTAAAGATAAAAAAAAAAAGAGAAGAAAAAAGGACAGAATTTAACATCTCTATATGAAATATCCTTTTTCCGTCGTATGTCAAACCACTGCTACTGACCTGATAACAAGTGAAACATAACTTAAACAGTACGTACGACGGAAAAAGGGGAATGCTTAATCTAATTTTTTTTGATCAATTTATCAAAATGTTATTAAAAAAAAGTAAATAAGTATAGTATTCCTTTTTCCGTCGTATTTTGCAGTATATCTTTTACTGCATGGTCATAATTATTGATTTCCCCTTTTACATTCCATCAATATTTTTTTTCTTTTAACCCCCTTTTCCACGCCTAAATAAGTTAAAGATAAAAAAAAGAAGAAAAAAGGACAGAATTTAACATCTCTATATGAAATATCCTTTTTCCGTCGTATGTCAAACAACTGCTACTGACCTGATAACGAGTGAAACATAACTTAAACAGTACGTACGACGGAAAAAGGGGAATGCTTAATCTAATTTTTTTTTATCAATTTATCAAAATGTTATTAAAAAAAAGTAAATAAGTATAGTATTCCTTTTTCCGTCGTATTTTGCAGTATATCTTTTCCTGCATGGTCATAATTATTGATTTCCCCTTTTACATTTCATCAAATTTTTTTTTGTTTTAACCCCCTTTTCCCCGTCTAAATAAGTTAAAAATAAAAAAAAGAAGAAAACAGGACAGAATTTAACATCTCTATATGAAATATCCTTTTTCCGTCGTATGTCAAACCACTGCTACTGACCTGATAACGAGTGAAACATAACTTAAACAGTACGTACGACGGAAAAAGGGGAATGCTTAATCTAATTTTGTTTTATTAATTTATCAAAATGTTATTGAAAAAAATTAAAAAAGTATAGTAATCCTTTTTCCGTCGTATTTTGCAGTATATCTTTTACTGCATGGTCATAATTATTGATTTCCCCTTTTACATTTCATCAATATTTTATTTGTTTTAACCCCCTTTTCCCCGTCTAAATAAGTTAAAGATAAAAAAAAGAAGAAAAAAGGACAGAATTTAACATCTCTATATGAAATATCCTTTTTCCGTCGTATGTCAAACCACTGCTACTGACCTGATAAAGAGTGAAACATAACTTAAACAGTACGTACGACGGAAAAAGGGGAATGCTTAATCTATTTTTTTTATCAATTGATCAAAATGTTATTAAAAAAATGTAAATAAGTATAGTATTCCTTTTTCCGTCGTATTTTGCAGTATATCTTTTACTGCATGGTCATAATTATTGATTTCCCCTTTTACATTTCATCAATATTTTTTTTGTTTTAACCCCCTTTTCCCCGCCTAAATAAGTTAAAGATAAAAAAAAGAAGAAAAAAGGACAGAATTTAACATCTCTATATGAAATATCCTTTTTCCGTCGTATGTCAAACCACTGCTACTGACCTGATAAAGAGTGAAACATAACTTAAACAGTACGTACGACGGAAAAAGGGGAATGCTTAATCTAATTTTTTTTTATCAATTTATCAAAATGTTATTAAAAAAAAGTAAATAAGTATAGTATTCCTTTTTCCGTCGTATTTTGCAGTATATCTTTTACTGCATGGTCATAATTATTGATTTCCCCTTTTACATTTCATCAATATTTTTTTTGTTTTAACCCCCTTTTCCCCGCCTAAATAAGTTAAAGATAAAAAAAAAGAAGAAAAAAGGACAGAATTTAACATCTCTATATGAAATATTCTTTCTCCGTCGTATGTCAAACAACTGCTACTGACCTGATAACGAGTGAAACATAACTTAAACAGTACGTACGACGGAAAAAGGGGAATGCTTAATCTAATTTTTTTTATCAATTTATCAAAATGTTATTAAAAAAAAGTAAATAAGTATAGTATTCCTTTTTCCGTCGTATTTTGCAGTATATCTTTTACTGCATGGTCATAATTATTGATTTCCCCTTTTACATTTCATCAATATTTTATTTGTTTTAACCCCCTTTTCTCCGTCTAAATAAGTTAAAGATAAAAAAAAGAAGAAAAAAGGACAGAATTTAACATCTCTATATGAAATATCCTTTTTCCGTCGTATGTCAAACCACTGCTACTGACCTGGTAAATAGTGAAACATAACTTAAACAGTACGTACGACGGAAAAAGGGGAATGCTTAATCTATTTTTTTTTTATCAATTTATCAAAATGTTATTAAAAAAAAGTAAATAAGTATAGTATTCCTTTTTCCGTCGTATTTTGCAGTATATCTTTTACTGCATGGTCATAATTATTGATTTCCCCTTTTACATTTCATCAATATTTTTTTTGTTTTAACCTCCTTTTCCCCGCCTAAATAAGTTAAAGATAAAAAATAAAAGAAGAAAAAAGGACAGAATTTAACGTCTCTATATGAAATATCCTTTTTCCGTCGTATGTCAAACCACTGCTACTGACCTGATAACGAGTGAAACATAACTTAAACAGTACGTACGACGGAAAAAGGGGAATGCTTAATCTAATTTTTTGATCAATTTATCAAAATGTTATTAAAAAAAGTAAATAAGTATAGTATTCCTTTTTCCGTCGTATTTTGCAGTATATATTTTACTGCATGGTCATAATTATTGATTTCCCCTTTTACATTTCATCAATATTTTTTTTGTTTTAACCTCCTTTTCCCCGCCTAAATAAGTTAAAGATAAAAAAAAAAAGAAGAAAAAAGGACAGAATTTAACATCTCTATATGAAATATCCTTTTTCAGTCGTATGTTAAACCACTGCTACTGACCTGATAACGAGTGAAACATAACTTAAACAGTACGTATAACGGAAAAAGGGGAATGCTTAATCTAATTTTTTTTTATCATTTTATCAAAATGTTATTTAAAAAAAGTAAATAAGTATAGTATTCCTTTTTCCGTCGTATTTTGCATGGTCATAATTATTGATTTCCACTTTTACATTTCATCAATATTTTATTTGTTTTAACCCCCTTTTCCCCGTCTCAATAAGTTAAAGATAAAAAAAAAGAAGAAAAAAGGACAGAATTTAACATCTCTATATGAAATATCCTTTTTCCGTCGTATGTCAAACCACTGCTACTGACCTGATAAAGAGTGAAACAACTTAAACAGTACGTACGACGGAAAAAGGGGAATGCTTAATCTAATTTTTTTGATCAATTGATCAAAATGTTATTAAAACAAAGTAAATAAGTATAGTATTCCTTTTTCCGTCGTATTTTGCAGTATATCTTTTACTGCATGGTCATAATTATTGATTTCCCCTTTTACATTTCATCAATATTTTTTTTTGTTTTAACCCCCTTTTCCCCGCCTCAATAAGTTAAAGATAAAAAAAAGAAGAAAAAAGGACAGAATTTAACATCTCTTTATGAAATATCCTTTTTCCGTCGTATGTCAAACCACTGCTACTGACCAGATAAAGAGTGAAACATAACTTAAACAGTACGTACGACGGAAAAAGGGGAATGCTTAATCTAATTTTTTTTTATCAATTTATCAAAATGTTATTAAAAAAAAGTAAATAAGTATAGTATTCCTTTTTCCGTCGTATTTTGCAGTATATCTTTTACTGCATGGTCATAATTATTGATTTCCCCTTTTACATTTCATCAATATTTTATTTGTTTTAACCCCCTTTTCCCCGCCTAAATAAGTTAAAGATAAAAAAAAGAAGAAAAAAGGACAGAATTTAACATCTCTATATGAAATATCCTTTTTCCGTCGTATGTCAAACCACTGCTACTGACCTGATAAAGAGTGAAACATAACTTAAACACTACGTACGACGGAAAAAGGGGAATGCTTAATCTATTTTTTTTTTTTATCAATTTATCAAAATGTTATAAAAAAAAGGAAATAAGTATAGTATTCCTTTTTCCGTCGTATTTTGCAGTATATCTTTTACTGCATGGTCATAATTATTGATTTCCCCTTTTACATTTCATCAATATTTTTTTTGTTTTAACCCCCTTTTCCCCGCCTAAATAAGTTAAAGATAAAAAAAAAAAGAAGAAAAAAGGACAGAATTTAACATCTCTATATGAAATATCCTTTTTCCGTCGTATGTCAAACCACTGCTACTGACCTGATAAAGAGTGAAACATAACTTAAACAGTACGTACGACGGAAAAAGGGGAATGCTTAATCTAATTTTGTTTTATCAATTTATCAAAATGTTATTAAAAAAAAGTAAATAAGTATAGTATTCCTTTTTCCGTCGTATTTTGTAGTATATCTTTTACTGCATGGTCATAATTATTGATTTCCCCTTTTACATTTCATCAATATTTTATTTGTTTTAACCCCCTTTTCCCCGTCTAAATAAGTTAAAGATAAAAAAAAGAAGAAAAAAGGACAGAATTTAACATCTCTATATGAAATATCCTTTTTCCGTCGTATGTCAAACCACTGCTACTGACCTGATAAAGAGTGAAACATAACTTAAACAGTACGTACGACGGAAAAAGGGGAATGCTTAATCTAATTTTTTTATCAATTGATCAAAATGTTATTAAAAAAAAGTAAATAAGTATAGTATTCCTTTTTCCGTCGTATTTTGCAGTATATCTTTTACTGCATGGTCATAATTATTGATTTCCCCTTTTACATTTCATCAATATTTTTTTTGTTTTAACCCCCTTTTCCACGCCTAAATAAGTTAAAGATAAAAAAAAGAAGAAAAAAGGACAGAATTTAACATCTCTATATGAAATATCCTTTTTCCGTCGTATGTCTAACCACTGCTACTGACCTGAAAAAGAGTGAAACATAACTTAAACAGTACGTACGACGGAAAAAGGGGAATGCTTAATCTAATATTTTTTTATCAATTTATCAAAATGTTATTAAAAAAAAGTAAATAAGTATAGTATTCCTTTTTCCGTCGTATTTTGCAGTATATCTTTTACTGCATGGTCATAATTATTGATTTCCCCTTTTACATTTCATCAATATTTTTTTTGTTTTAACCCCCTTTTCCACGCCTAAATAAGTTAAAGATAAAAAAAAAGAGAAGAAAAAAGGACAGAATTTAACATCTCTATATGAAATATCCTTTTTCCGTCGTATGTCAAACCACTGCTACTGACCTGATAACAAGTGAAACATAACTTAAACAGTACGTACGACGGAAAAAGGGGAATGCTTAATCTAATTTTTTTTATCAATTTATCAAAATGTTATTAAAAAAAAGTAAATAAGTATAGTATTCCTTTTTCCGTCGTATTTTGCAGTATATCTTTTACTGCATGGTCATAATTATTGATTTCCCCTTTTACATTTCATCAATATTTTATTTGTTTTAACCCCCTTTTCTCCGTCTAAATAAGTTAAAGATAAAAAAAAGAAGAAAAAAGGACAGAATTTAACATCTCTATATGAAATATCCTTTTTCCGTCGTATGTCAAACCACTGCTACTGACCTGGTAAATAGTGAAACATAACTTAAACAGTACGTACGACGGAAAAAGGGGAATGCTTAATCTATTTTTTTTTTATCAATTTATCAAAATGTTATTAAAAAAAAGTAAATAAGTATAGTATTCCTTTTTCCGTCGTATTTTGCAGTATATCTTTTACTGCATGGTCATAATTATTGATTTCCCCTTTTACATTTCATCAATATTTTTTTTGTTTTAACCTCCTTTTCCCCGCCTAAATAAGTTAAAGATAAAAAATAAAAGAAGAAAAAGGGACAGAATTTAACGTCTCTATATGAAATATCCTTTTTCCGTCGTATGTCAAACCACTGCTACTGACCTGATAACGAGTGAAACATAACTTAAACAGTACGTACGACGGAAAAAGGGGAATGCTTAATCTAATTTTTTGATCAATTTATCAAAATGTTATTAAAAAAAGTAAATAAGTATAGTATTACTTTTTCCGTCGTATTTTGCAGTATATATTTTACTGCATGGTCATAATTATTGATTTCCCCTTTTACATTTCATCAATATTTTTTTTGTTTTAACCTCCTTTTCCCCGCCTAAATAAGTTAAAGATAAAAAAAAAAAGAAGAAAAAAGGACAGAATTTAACATCTCTATATGAAATATCCTTTTTCAGTCGTATGTTAAACCACTGCTACTGACCTGATAACGAGTGAAACATAACTTAAACAGTACGTATAACGGAAAAAGGGGAATGCTTAATCTAATTTTTTTTTATCATTTTATCAAAATGTTATTTAAAAAAAGTAAATAAGTATAGTATTCCTTTTTCCGTCGTATTTTGCATGGTCATAATTATTGATTTCCACTTTTACATTTCATCAATATTTTATTTGTTTTAACCCCCTTTTCCCCGTCTCAATAAGTTAAAGATAAAAAAAAAGAAGAAAAAAGGACAGAATTTAACATCTCTATATGAAATATCCTTTTTCCGTCGTATGTCAAACCACTGCTACTGACCTGATAAAGAGTGAAACAACTTAAACAGTACGTACGACGGAAAAAGGGGAATGCTTAATCTAATTTTTTTGATCAATTGATCAAAATGTTATTAAAACAAAGTAAATAAGTATAGTATTCCTTTTTCCGTCGTATTTTGCAGTATATCTTTTACTGCATGGTCATAATTATTGATTTCCCCTTTTACATTTCATCAATATTTTTTTTTGTTTTAACCCCCTTTTCCCCGCCTCAATAAGTTAAAGATAAAAAAAAGAAGAAAAAAGGACAGAATTTAACATCTCTTTATGAAATATCCTTTTTCCGTCGTATGTCAAACCACTGCTACTGACCAGATAAAGAGTGAAACATAACTTAAACAGTACGTACGACGGAAAAAGGGGAATGCTTAATCTAATTTTTTTTTATCAATTTATCAAAATGTTATTAAAAAAAAGTAAATAAGTATAGTATTCCTTTTTCCGTCGTATTTTGCAGTATATCTTTTACTGCATGGTCATAATTATTGATTTCCCCTTTTACATTTCATCAATATTTTATTTGTTTTAACCCCCTTTTCCCCGCCTAAATAAGTTAAAGATAAAAAAAAGAAGAAAAAAGGACAGAATTTAACATCTCTATATGAAATATCCTTTTTCCGTCGTTTGTCAAACCACTGCTACTGACCTGATAAAGAGTGAAACATAACTTAAACACTACGTACGACGGAAAAAGGGGAATGCTTAATCTATTTTTTTTTTTATCAATTTATCAAAATGTTATAAAAAAAAGGAAATAAGTATAGTATTCCTTTTTCCGTCGTATTTTGCAGTATATCTTTTACTGCATGGTCATAATTATTGATTTCCCCTTTTACATTTCATCAATATTTTTTTTGTTTTAACCCCCTTTTCCCCGCCTAAATAAGTTAAAGATAAAAAAAAAAGAAGAAAAAAGGACAGAATTTAACATCTCTATATGAAATATCCTTTTTCCGTCGTATGTCAAACCACTGCTACTGACCTGATAAAGAGTGAAACATAACTTAAACAGTACGTACGACGGAAAAAGGGGAATGCTTAATCTAATTTTTTTATCAATTGATCAAAATGTTATTAAAAAAAAGTAAATAAGTATAGTATTCCTTTTTCCGTCGTATTTTGCAGTATATCTTTTACTGCATGGTCATAATTATTGATTTCCCCTTTTACATTTCATCAATATTTTTTTTGTTTTAACCCCCTTTTCCACGCCTAAATAAGTTAAAGATAAAAAAAAGAAGAAAAAAGGACAGAATTTAACATCTCTATATGAAATATCCTTTTTCCGTCGTATGTCTAACCACTGCTACTGACCTGAAAAAGAGTGAAACATAACTTAAACAGTACGTACGACGGAAAAAGGGGAATGCTTAATCTAATATTTTTTTATCAATTTATCAAAATGTTATTAAAAAAAAGTAAATAAGTATAGTATTCCTTTTTCCGTCGTATTTTGCAGTATATCTTTTACTGCATGGTCATAATTATTGATTTCCCCTTTTACATTTCATCAATATTTTTTTTGTTTTAACCCCCTTTTCCACGCCTAAATAAGTTAAAGATAAAAAAAAAGAGAAGAAAAAAGGACAGAATTTAACATCTCTATATGAAATATCCTTTTTCCGTCGTATGTCAAACCACTGCTACTGACCTGATAACAAGTGAAACATAACTTAAACAGTACGTACGACGGAAAAAGGGGAATGCTTAATCTAATTTTTTTTATCAATTTATCAAAATGTTATTAAAAAAAAAGTAAATAAGTATAGTATTCCTTTTTCCGTCGTATTTTGCAGTATATCTTTTACTGCATGGTCATAATTATTGATTTCCCCTTTTACATTTCATCAATATTTTTTTTGTTTTAACCCCCTTTTCCCCGCCTTAATAAGTTAAAGATAAAAAAAAAAGAAGAAAAAAGGACAGAATTGAACATCTCTATATGAAATATCCTTTTTCCGTCGTATGTCAAACCACTGCTACTGACCTGATAAAGAGTGAAACATAACTTAAACAGTACGTACGACGGAAAAAGGGGAATGCTTAATCTAATTTTTTTTTATCAATTTATCAAAATGTTATTAAAAAAAAGTAAATAAGTATAGTATTCCTTTTTCCGTCGTATTTTGCAGTATATCTTTTACTGCATGGTCATAATTATTGATTTCCCCTTTTACATTTCATCAATATTTTTTTTGTTTTAACCCCCTTTTCCACGCCTAAATAAGTTAAAGATAAAAAAAAAAGAGAAGAAAAAAGGACAGAATTTAACATCTCTATGAAATATCCTTTTTCCGTCGTATGTCAAACCACTGCTACTAACCTGATAACGAGTGAAACATAACTTAAACAGTACGTACGACGGAAAAAGGGGAATGCTTAATCTAATTTTTTTTTATCATTTTATCAAAATGTTATTTAAAAAAAGTAAATAAGTATAGTATTCCTTTTTCCGTCGTATTTTGCAGTATATCTTTTACTGCATGGTCATAATTATTGATTTCCCCTTTTACATTTCATCAATATTTATTTTGTTTTAACCCCCTTTTCCCCGCCTAAATAAGTTAAAGATAAAAAAAAAGAAGAAAAAAGGACAGAATTTAACATCTCTATATGAAATATCCTTTTTCCGTCGTATGTCAAACCACTGCTACTGACCTGATAACGAGTGAAACATAACTTAAACAGTACGTATAACGAAAAAAGGGGAATGCTTAATCGAATTTTTTTTTATCAATTTATCAAAATGTTATTAAAAAAAAGTAAATAAGTATAGTATTCCTTTTTCCGTCGTATTTTGCAGTATATCTTTTACTGCATGGTCATAATTATTGATTTCCCCTTTTACATTTCATCAATATTTTATTTGTTTTAACCCCCTTTTCCCCGTCTAAATAAGTTAAAGATAAAAAAAAAGAAGAAAAAAGGACAGAATTTAACATCTCTATATGAAATATCCTTTTTCCGTCGTATGTCAAACCACTGCTACTGACCTGATAAAGAGTGAAACAACTTAAACAGTACGTACGACGGAAAAAGGGGAATGGTTAATCTAATTTTTTTTATCAATTGATCAAAATGTTATTAAAACAAAGTAAATAAGTATAGTATTCCTTTTTCCGTCGTATTTTGCAGTATATCTTTTACTGCATGGTCATAATTATTGATTTCCCCTTTTACATTTCATCAATATTTTTTTTTGTTTTAACCCCCTTTTCCCCGCCTAAATAAGTTAAAGATAAAAAAAAAAAAGAAAAAAGGACAGAATTTAACATCTCTATATGAAATATCCTTTTTCCGTCGTATGTCAAACCACTGCTACTGACCTGATAAAGAGTGAAACAACTTAAACAGTACGTACGACGGAAAAAGGGGAATGCTTAATCTATTTTTTTTTTCAATTTATCAAAATGTTATTAAAAAAAAGTAAATAAGTATAGTATTCCTTTTTCCGTCGTATTTTGCAGTATATCTTTTACTGCATGGTCATAATTATTGATTTCCCCTTTTACATTTCATCAATATTTTTTTTGTTTTAACCCCCTTTTCCCCGCCTTAATAAGTTAAAGATAAAAAAAAAAAAGAGAAGAAAAAAGGACAGAATTTAACATCTCTATATGAAATATCCTTTTTCCGTCGTATGTCAAACCACTGCTACTGACCTGATAAAGAGTGAAACATAACTTAAACAGTACGTACGACGGAAAAAGGGGAATGCTTAGTCTAATTTTTTATTATCAATTTATCAAAATGTTATTAAAAAAAAGTAAATAAGTATAGTATTCCTTTTTCCGTCGTATTTTGCAGTATATCTTTTACTGCATGTGGTCATAATTATTGATTTCCCCTTTTACATTTCATCAATATTTTTTTTGTTTTAACCCCTTTTTCCCCGCCTAAATAAGTTAAAGATAAAAAAAAAGAAGAAAAAAGGACAGAATTTAACATCTCTATATGAAATATCCTTTTTCCGTCGTATGTCAAACCACTGCTACTGACCTGATAACAAGTGAAACATAACTTAAACAGTACGTACGACGGAAAAAGGGGAATGCTTAATCTAATTTTTTTTATCAATTTATCAAAATGTTATTAAAAAAAAGTAAATAAGTATAGTATTCCTTTTTCCGTCGTATTTTGCAGTATATCTTTTACTGCATGGTCATAATTATTGATTTCCCTCTTTTACATTTCATCAATATTTTTTTTGTTTTAACCCCCTTTTCCCCGCCTAAATAAGTTAAAGATAAAAAAAAAGAAGAAAAAAGGACAGAATTTAACATCTCTATATGAAATATCCTTTTTCCGTCGTATGTCAAACCACTGCTACTGACCTGATAAAGAATGAAACATAACTTAAACAGTACGTACGACGGAAAAAGGGGAATGCTTAATCTAATTTTTTTTTATCAATTTATCAAAATGTTATTAAAAAAAAGTAAATAAGTATAGTATTCCTTTTTCCGTCGTATTTTGCAGTATATCTTTTACTGCATGGTCATAATTATTGATTTCCCCTTTTACATTTCATCAATATTTTATTTGTTTTAACCCCCTTTTCTCCGTCTAAATAAGTTAAAGATAAAAAAAAGAAGAAAAAAGGACAGAATTTAACATCTCTATATGAAATATCCTTTTTCCGTCGTATGTCAAACCACTGCTACTGACCTGATAAAGAGTGAAACATAACTTAAACAGTACGTACGACGGAAAAAGGGGAATGCTTAGTCTAATTTTTTTTATCAATTTATCAAAATGTTATTAAAAAAAAGTAAATAAGTATAGTATTCCTTTTTCCGTCGTATTTTGCAGTATATCTTTTACTGCATGGTCATAATTATTGATTTCCCCTTTTACATTTCATCAATATTTTTTTTTGTTTTAACCCCCTTTTCCCCGCCTCAATAAGTTAAAGATAAAAAAAAGAAGAAAAAAGGACAGAATTTAACATCTCTTTATGAAATATCCTTTTTCCGTCGTATGTCAAACCACTGCTACTGACCAGATAAAGAGTGAAACATAACTTAAACAGTACGTACGACGGAAAAAGGGGAATGCTTAATCTAATTTTTTTTTATCAATTTATCAAAATGTTATTAAAAAAAAGTAAATAAGTATAGTATTCCTTTTTCCGTCGTATTTTGCAGTATATCTTTTACTGCATGGTCATAATTATTGATTTCCCCTTTTACATTTCATCAATATTTTATTTGTTTTAACCCCCTTTTCCCCGCCTAAATAAGTTAAAGATAAAAAAAAGAAGAAAAAAGGACAGAATTTAACATCTCTATATGAAATATCCTTTTTCCGTCGTATGTCAAACCACTGCTACTGACCTGATAAAGAGTGAAACATAACTTAAACAGTACGTACGACGGAAAAAGGGGAATGCTTAATCTAATTTTTTTATCAATTTATCAAAATGTTATTAAAAAAAAGTAAATAAGTATAGTATTCCTTTTTCCGTCGTATTTTGCAGTATATCTTTTACTGCATGGTCATAATTATTGATTTCCCCTTTTACATTTCATCAATATTTTATTTGTTTTAACCCCCTTTTCCCCGTCTAAATAAGTTAAAAATAAAAAAAAGAAGAAAACAGGACAGAATTTAACATCTCTATATGAAATATCCTTTTTCCGTCGTATGTCAAACCACTGCTACTGACCTGATAACGAGTGAAACATAACTTAAACAGTACGTACGACGGAAAAAGGGGAATGCTTAATCTAATTTTGTTTTATTAATTTATCAAAATGTTATTGAAAAAAATTAAAAAAGTATAGTATTCCTTTTTCCGTCGTATTTTGCAGTATATCTTTTACTGCATGGTCATAATTATTGATTTCCCCTTTTACATTTCATCAATATTTTATTTGTTTTAACCCCCTTTTCCCCGTCTAAATAAGTTAAAGATAAAAAAAAGAAGAAAAAAGGACAGAATTTAACATCTCTATATGAAATATCCTTTTTCCGTCGTATGTCAAACCACTGCTACTGACCTGATAAAGAGTGAAACATAACTTAAACAGTACGTACGACGGAAAAAGGGGAATGCTTAATCTATTTTTTTTATCAATTGATCAAAATGTTATTAAAAAAATGTAAATAAGTATAGTATTCCTTTTTCCGTCGTATTTTGCAGTATATCTTTTACTGCATGGTCATAATTATTGATTTCCCCTTTTACATTTCATCAATATTTTTTTTGTTTTAACCCCCTTTTCCCCGCCTAAATAAGTTAAAGATAAAAAAAAGAAGAAAAAAGGACAGAATTTAACATCTCTATATGAAATATCCTTTTTCCGTCGTATGTCAAACCACTGCTACTGACCTGATAAAGAGTGAAACATAACTTAAACAGTACGTACGACGGAAAAAGGGGAATGCTTAATCTAATTTTTTTTTATCAATTTATCAAAATGTTATTAAAAAAAAGTAAATAAGTATAGTATTCCTTTTTCCGTCGTATTTTGCAGTATATCTTTTACTGCATGGTCATAATTATTGATTTCCCCTTTTACATTTCATCAATATTTTTTTTGTTTTAACCCCCTTTTCCCCGCCTAAATAAGTTAAAGATAAAAAAAAAGAAGAAAAAAGGACAGAATTTAACATCTCTATATGAAATATTCTTTCTCCGTCGTATGTCAAACAACTGCTACTGACCTGATAACGAGTGAAACATAACTTAAACAGTACGTACGACGGAAAAAGGGGAATGCTTAATCTAATTTTTTTTATCAATTTATCAAAATGTTATTAAAAAAAAGTAAATAAGTATAGTATTCCTTTTTCCGTCGTATTTTGCAGTATATCTTTTACTGCATGGTCATAATTATTGATTTCCCCTTTTACATTTCATCAATATTTTATTTGTTTTAACCCCCTTTTCTCCGTCTAAATAAGTTAAAGATAAAAAAAAGAAGAAAAAAGGACAGAATTTAACATCTCTATATGAAATATCCTTTTTCCGTCGTATGTCAAACCACTGCTACTGACCTGGTAAATAGTGCAACATAACTTAAACAGTACGTACGACGGAAAAAGGGGAATGCTTAATCTATTTTTTTTTTATCAATTTATCAAAATGTTATTAAAAAAAAGTAAATAAGTATAGTATTCCTTTTTCCGTCGTATTTTGCAGTATATCTTTTACTGCATGGTCATAATTATTGATTTCCCCTTTTACATTTCATCAATATTTTTTTTGTTTTAACCTCCTTTTCCCCGCCTAAATAAGTTAAAGATAAAAAATAAAAGAAGAAAAAAGGACAGAATTTAACGTCTCTATATGAAATATCCTTTTTCCGTCGTATGTCAAACCACTGCTACTGACCTGATAACGAGTGAAACATAACTTAAACAGTACGTACGACGGAAAAAGGGGAATGCTTAATCTAATTTTTTGATCAATTTATCAAAATGTTATTAAAAAAAGTAAATAAGTATAGTATTCCTTTTTCCGTCGTATTTTGCAGTATATATTTTACTGCATGGTCATAATTATTGATTTCCCCTTTTACATTTCATCAATATTTTTTTTGTTTTAACCTCCTTTTCCCCGCCTAAATAAGTTAAAGATAAAAAAAAAAAAGAAGAAAAAAGGACAGAATTTAACATCTCTATATGAAATATCCTTTTTCAGTCGTATGTTAAACCACTGCTACTGACCTGATAACGAGTGAAACATAACTTAAACAGTACGTATAACGGAAAAAGGGGAATGCTTAATCTAATTTTTTTTTATCATTTTATCAAAATGTTATTTAAAAAAAGTAAATAAGTATAGTATTCCTTTTTCCGTCGTATTTTGCATGGTCATAATTATTGATTTCCACTTTTACATTTCATCAATATTTTATTTGTTTTAACCCCCTTTTCCCCGTCTCAATAAGTTAAAGATAAAAAAAAAGAAGAAAAAAGGACAGAATTTAACATCTCTATATGAAATATCCTTTTTCCGTCGTATGTCAAACCACTGCTACTGACCTGATAAAGAGTGAAACAACTTATACAGTACGTACGACGGAAAAAGGGGAATGCTTAATCTAATTTTTTTGATCAATTGATCAAAATGTTATTAAAACAAAGTAAATAAGTATAGTATTCCTTTTTCCGTCGTATTTTGCAGTATATCTTTTACTGCATGGTCATAATTATTGATTTCCCCTTTTACATTTCATCAATATTTTTTTTTGTTTTAACCCCCTTTTCCCCGCCTCAATAAGTTAAAGATAAAAAAAAGAAGAAAAAAGGACAGAATTTAACATCTCTTTATGAAATATCCTTTTTCCGTCGTATGTCAAACCACTGCTACTGACCAGATAAAGAGTGAAACATAACTTAAACAGTACGTACGACGGAAAAAGGGGAATGCTTAATCTAATTTTTTTTTATCAATTTATCAAAATGTTATTAAAAAAAAGTAAATAAGTATAGTATTCCTTTTTCCGTCGTATTTTGCAGTATATCTTTTACTGCATGGTCATAATTATTGATTTCCCCTTTTACATTTCATCAATATTTTATTTGTTTTAACCCCCTTTTCCCCGTCTAAATAAGTTAAAGATAAAAAAAAGAAGAAAAAAGGACAGAATTTAACATCTCTATATGAAATATCCTTTTTCCGTCGTATGTCAAACCACTGCTACTGACCTGATAAAGAGTGAAACATAACTTAAACACTACGTACGACGGAAAAAGGGGAATGCTTAATCTATTTTTTTTTTTATCAATTTATCAAAATGTTATAAAAAAAAGGAAATAAGTATAGTATTCCTTTTTCCGTCGTATTTTGCAGTATATCTTTTACTGCATGGTCATAATTATTGATTTCCCCTTTTACATTTCATCAATATTTTTTTTGTTTTAACCCCATTTTCCCCGCCTAAATAAGTTAAAGATAAAAAAAAAAAGAAGAAAAAAGGACAGAATTTAACATCTCTATATGAAATATCCTTTTTCCGTCGTATGTCAAACCACTGCTACTGACCTGATAAAGAGTGAAACATAACTTAAACAGTACGTACGACGGAAAAAGGGGAATGCTTAATCTAATTTTGTTTTATCAATTTATCAAAATGTTATTAAAAAAAAGTAAATAAGTATAGTATTCCTTTTTCCGTCGTATTTTGTAGTATATCTTTTACTGCATGGTCATAATTATTGATTTCCCCTTTTACATTTCATCAATATTTTATTTGTTTTAACCCCCTTTTCCCCGTCTAAATAAGTTAAAGATAAAAAAAAAGAAGAAAAAAGGACAGAATTTAACATCTCTATATGAAATATCCTTTTTCCGTCGTATGTCAAACCACTGCTACTGACCTGATAAAGAGTGAAACATAACTTAAACAGTACGTACGACGGAAAAAGGGGAATGCTTAATCTAATTTTTTTATCAATTGATCAAAATGTTATTAAAAAAAAGTAAATAAGTATAGTATTCCTTTTTCCGTCGTATTTTGCAGTATATCTTTTACTGCATGGTCATAATTATTGATTTCCCCTTTTACATTTCATCAATATTTTTTTTGTTTTAACCCCCTTTTCCACGCCTAAATAAGTTAAAGATAAAAAAAAAGAAGAAAAAAGGACAGAATTTAACATCTCTATATGAAATATCCTTTTTCCGTCGTATGTCTAACCACTGCTACTGACCTGAAAAAGAGTGAAACATAACTTAAACAGTACGTACGACGGAAAAAGGGGAATGCTTAATCTAATATTTTTTTATCAATTTATCAAAATGTTATTAAAAAAAAGTAAATAAGTATAGTATTCCTTTTTCCGTCGTATTTTGCAGTATATCTTTTACTGCATGGTCATAATTATTGATTTCCCCTTTTACATTTCATCAATATTTTTTTTGTTTTAACCCCCTTTTCCACGCCTAAATAAGTTAAAGATAAAAAAAAAGAGAAGAAAAAAGGACAGAATTTAACATCTCTATATGAAATATCCTTTTTCCGTCGTATGTCAAACCACTGCTACTGACCTGATAACAAGTGAAACATAACTTAAACAGTACGTACGACGGAAAAAGGGGAATGCTTAATCTAATTTTTTTTATCAATTTATCAAAATGTTATTAAAAAAAAAGTAAATAAGTATAGTATTCCTTTTTCCGTCGTATTTTGCAGTATATCTTTTACTGCATGGTCATAATTATTGATTTCCCCTTTTACATTTCATCAATATTTTTTTTGTTTTAACCCCCTTTTCCCCGCCTTAATAAGTTAAAGATAAAAAAAAAAGAAGAAAAAAGGACAGAATTGAACATCTCTATATGAAATATCCTTTTTCCGTCGTATGTCAAACCACTGCTACTGACCTGATAAAGAGTGAAACATAACTTAAACAGTACGTACGACGGAAAAAGGGGAATGCTTAATCTAATTTTTTTTTATCAATTTATCAAAATGTTATTAAAAAAAAGTAAATAAGTATAGTATTCCTTTTTCCGTCGTATTTTGCAGTATATCTTTTACTGCATGGTCATAATTATTGATTTCCCCTTTTACATTTCATCAATATTTTTTTTGTTTTAACCCCCTTTTCCCCGCCTAAATAAGTTAAAGATAAAAAAAAAGAAGAAAAAAGGACAGAATTTAACATCTCTCTATGAAATATTCTTTCTCCGTCGTATGTCAAACAACTGCTACTGACCTGATAACGAGTGAAACATAACTTAAACAGTACGTACGACGGAAAAAGGGGAATGCTTAATCTAATTTTTTTTATCAATTTATCAAAATGTTATTAAAAAAAAGTAAATAAGTATAGTATTCCTTTTTCCGTCGTATTTTGCAGTATATCTTTTACTGCATGGTCATAATTATTGATTTCCCCTTTTACATTTCATCAATATTTTATTTGTTTTAACCCCCTTTTCTCCGTCTAAATAAGTTAAAGATAAAAAAAAGAAGAAAAAAGGACAGAATTTAACATCTCTATATGAAATATCCTTTTTCCGTCGTATGTCAAACCACTGCTACTGACCTGGTAAATAGTGAAACATAACTTAAACAGTACGTACGACGGAAAAAGGGGAATGCTTAATCTATTTTTTTTTTATCAATTTATCAAAATGTTATTAAAAAAAAGTAAATAAGTATAGTATTCCTTTTTCCGTCGTATTTTGCAGTATATCTTTTACTGCATGGTCATAATTATTGATTTCCCCTTTTACATTTCATCAATATTTTTTTTGTTTTAACCTCCTTTTCCCCGCCTAAATAAGTTAAAGATAAAAAATAAAAGAAGAAAAAGGGACAGAATTTAACGTCTCTATATGAAATATCCTTTTTCCGTCGTATGTCAAACCACTGCTACTGACTTGATAACGAGTGAAACATAACTTAAACAGTACGTACGACGGAAAAAGGGGAATGCTTAATCTAATTTTTTGATCAATTTATCAAAATGTTATTAAAAAAAGTAAATAAGTATAGTATTCCTTTTTCCGTCGTATTTTGCAGTATATATTTTACTGCATGGTCATAATTATTGATTTCCCCTTTTACATTTCATCAATATTTTTTTTGTTTTAACCTCCTTTTCCCCGCCTAAATAAGTTAAAGATAAAAAAAAAAAGAAGAAAAAAGGACAGAATTTAACATCTCTATATGAAATATCCTTTTTCAGTCGTATGTTAAACCACTGCTACTGACCTGATAACGAGTGAAACATAACTTAAACAGTACGTATAACGGAAAAAGGGGAATGCTTAATCTAATTTTTTTTTATCATTTTATCAAAATGTTATTTAAAAAAAGTAAATAAGTATAGTATTCCTTTTTCCGTCGTATTTTGCATGGTCATAATTATTGATTTCCACTTTTACATTTCATCAATATTTTATTTGTTTTAACCCCCTTTTCCCCGTCTCAATAAGTTAAAGATAAAAAAAAAGAAGAAAAAAGGACAGAATTTAACATCTCTATATGAAATATCCTTTTTCCGTCGTATGTCAAACCACTGCTACTGACCTGATAAAGAGTGAAACAACTTAAACAGTACGTACGACGGAAAAAGGGGAATGCTTAATCTAATTTTTTTGATCAATTGATCAAAATGTTATTAAAACAAAGTAAATAAGTATAGTATTCCTTTTTCCGTCGTATTTTGCAGTATATCTTTTACTGCATGGTCATAATTATTGATTTCCCCTTTTACATTTCATCAATATTTTTTTTTGTTTTAACCCCCTTTTCCCCGCCTCAATAAGTTAAAGATAAAAAAAAGAAGAAAAAAGGACAGAATTTAACATCTCTTTATGAAATATCCTTTTTCCGTCGTATGTCAAACCACTGCTACTGACCAGATAAAGAGTGAAACATAACTTAAACAGTACGTACGACGGAAAAAGGGGAATGCTTAATCTAATTTTTTTTTATCAATTTATCAAAATGTTATTAAAAAAAAGTAAATAAGTATAGTATTCCTTTTTCCGTCGTATTTTGCAGTATATCTTTTACTGCATGGTCATAATTATTGATTTCCCCTTTTACATTTCATCAATATTTTATTTGTTTTAACCCCCTTTTCCCCGCCTAAATAAGTTAAAGATAAAAAAAAGAAGAAAAAAGGACAGAATTTAACATCTCTATATGAAATATCCTTTTTCCGTCGTATGTCAAACCACTGCTACTGACCTGATAAAGAGTGAAACATAACTTAAACACTACGTACGACGGAAAAAGGGGAATGCTTAATCTATTTTTTTTTTTATCAATTTATCAAAATGTTATAAAAAAATGGAAATAAGTATAGTATTCCTTTTTCCGTCGTATTTTGCAGTATATCTTTTACTGCATGGTCATAATTATTGATTTCCCCTTTTACATTTCATCAATATTTTTTTTGTTTTAACCCCCTTTTCCCCGCCTAAATAAGTTAAAGATAAAAAAAAAAGAAGAAAAAAGGACAGAATTTAACATCTCTATATGAAATATCCTTTTTCCGTCGTATGTCAAACCACTGCTACTGACCTGATAAAGAGTGAAACATAACTTAAACAGTACGTACGACGGAAAAAGGGGAATGCTTAATCTAATTTTGTTTTATCAATTTATCAAAATGTTATTAAAAAAAAGTAAATAAGTATAGTATTCCTTTTTCCGTCGTATTTTGTAGTATATCTTTTACTGCATGGTCATAATTATTGATTTCCCCTTTTACATTTCATCAATATTTTATTTGTTTTAACCCCCTTTTCCCCGTCTAAATAAGTTAAAGATAAAAAAAAGAAGAAAAAAGGACAGAATTTAACATCTCTATATGAAATATCCTTTTTCCGTCGTATGTCAAACCACTGCTACTGACCTGATAAAGAGTGAAACATAACTTAAACAGTACGTACGACGGAAAAAGGGGAATGCTTAATCTAATTTTTTTATCAATTGATCAAAATGTTATTAAAAAAAAGTAAATAAGTATAGTATTCCTTTTTCCGTCGTATTTTGCAGTATATCTTTTACTGCATGGTCATAATTATTGATTTCCCCTTTTACATTTCATCAATATTTTTTTTGTTTTAACCCCCTTTTCCACGCCTAAATAAGTTAAAGATAAAAAAAAGAAGAAAAAAGGACAGAATTTAACATCTCTATATGAAATATCCTTTTTCCGTCGTATGTCTAACCACTGCTACTGACCTGAAAAAGAGTGAAACATAACTTAAACAGTACGTACGACGGAAAAAGGGGAATGCTTAATCTAATATTTTTTTATCAATTTATCAAAATGTTATTAAAAAAAAGTAAATAAGTATAGTATTCCTTTTTCCGTCGTATTTTGCAGTATATCTTTTACTGCATGGTCATAATTATTGATTTCCCCTTTTACATTTCATCAATATTTTTTTTGTTTTAACCCCCTTTTCCACGCCTAAATAAGTTAAAGATAAAAAAAAAAGAGAAGAAAAAAGGACAGAATTTAACATCTCTATATGAAATATCCTTTTTCCGTCGTATGTCAAACCACTGCTACTGACCTGATAACAAGTGAAACATAACTTAAACAGTACGTACGACGGAAAAAGGGGAATGCTTAATCTAATTTTTTTTATCAATTTATCAAAATGTTATTAAAAAAAAAGTAAATAAGTATAGTATTCCTTTTTCCGTCGTATTTTGCAGTATATCTTTTACTGCATGGTCATAATTATTGATTTCCCCTTTTACATTTCATCAATATCTTTTTTGTTTTAACCCCCTTTTCCCCGCCTTAATAAGTTAAAGATAAAAAAAAAAGAAGAAAAAAGGACAGAATTGAACATCTCTATATGAAATATCCTTTTTCCGTCGTATGTCAAACCACTGCTACTGACCTGATAAAGAGTGAAACATAACTTAAACAGTACGTACGACGGAAAAAGGGGAATGCTTAATCTAATTTTTTTTTATCAATTTATCAAAATGTTATTAAAAAAAAGTAAATAAGTATAGTATTCCTTTTTCCGTCGTATTTTGCAGTATATCTTTTACTGCATGGTCATAATTATTGATTTCCCCTTTTACATTTCATCAATATTTTTTTTGTTTTAACCCCCTTTTCCACGCCTAAATAAGTTAAAGATAAAAAAAAAAGAGAAGAAAAAAGGACAGAATTTAACATCTCTATGAAATATCCTTTTTCCGTCGTATGTCAAACCACTGCTACTAACCTGATAACGAGTGAAACATAACTTAAACAGTACGTACGACGGAAAAAGGGGAATGCTTAATCTAATTTTTTTTTATCATTTTATCAAAATGTTATTTAAAAAAAGTAAATAAGTATAGTATTCCTTTTTCCGTCGTATTTTGCAGTATATCTTTTACTGCATGGTCATAATTATTGATTTCCCCTTTTACATTTCATCAATATTTATTTTGTTTTAACCCCCTTTTCCCCGCCTAAATAAGTTAAAGATAAAAAAAAAGAAGAAAAAAGGACAGAATTTAACATCTCTATATGAAATATCCTTTTTCCGTCGTATGTCAAACCACTGCTACTGACCTGATAACGAGTGAAACATAACTTAAACAGTACGTATAACGAAAAAAGGGGAATGCTTAATCGAATTTTTTTTTATCAATTTATCAAAATGTTATTAAAAAAAAGTAAATAAGTATAGTATTCCTTTTTCCGTCGTATTTTGCAGTATATCTTTTACTGCATGGTCATAATTATTGATTTCCCCTTTTACATTTCATCAATATTTTATTTGTTTTAACCCCCTTTTCCCCGTCTAAATAAGTTAAAGATAAAAAAAAAGAAGAAAAAAGGACAGAATTTAACATCTCTATATGAAATATCCTTTTTCCGTCGTATGTCAAACCACTGCTACTGACCTGATAAAGAGTGAAACAACTTAAACAGTACGTACGACGGAAAAAGGGGAATGGTTAATCTAATTTTTTTTATCAATTGATCAAAATGTTATTAAAACAAAGTAAATAAGTATAGTATTCCTTTTTCCGTCGTATTTTGCAGTATATCTTTTACTGCATGGTCATAATTATTGATTTCCCCTTTTACATTTCATCAATATTTTTTTTTGTTTTAACCCCCTTTTCCCCGCCTAAATAAGTTAAAGATAAAAAAAAAAAAGAAAAAAGGACAGAATTTAACATCTCTATATGAAATATCCTTTTTCCGTCGTATGTCAAACCACTGCTACTGACCTGATAAAGAGTGAAACAACTTAAACAGTACGTACGACGGAAAAAGGGGAATGCTTAATCTATTTTTTTTTTCAATTTATCAAAATGTTATTAAAAAAAAGTAAATAAGTATAGTATTCCTTTTTCCGTCGTATTTTGCAGTATATCTTTTACTGCATGGTCATAATTATTGATTTCCCCTTTTACATTTCATCAATATTTTTTTTGTTTTAACCCCCTTTTCCCCGCCTTAATAAGTTAAAGATTAAAAAAAAAAAGAGAAGAAAAAAGGACAGAATTTAACATCTCTATATGAAATATCCTTTTTCCGTCGTATGTCAAACCACTGCTACTGACCTGATAAAGAGTGAAACATAACTTAAACAGTACGTACGACGGAAAAAGGGGAATGCTTAGTCTAATTTTTTATTATCAATTTATCAAAATGTTATTAAAAAAAAGTAAATAAGTATAGTATTCCTTTTTCCGTCGTATTTTGCAGTATATCTTTTACTGCATGTGGTCATAATTATTGATTTCCCCTTTTACATTTCATCAATATTTTTTTTGTTTTAACCCCTTTTTCCCCGCCTAAATAAGTTAAAGATAAAAAAAAAAGAAGAAAAAAGGACAGAATTTAACATCTCTATATGAAATATCCTTTTTCCGTCGTATGTCAAACCACTGCTACTGACCTGATAACAAGTGAAACATAACTTAAACAGTACGTACGACGGAAAAAGGGGAATGCTTAATCTAATTTTTTTTATCAATTTATCAAAATGTTATTAAAAAAAAGTAAATAAGTATAGTATTCCTTTTTCCGTCGTATTTTGCAGTATATCTTTTACTGCATGGTCATAATTATTGATTTCCCTCTTTTACATTTCATCAATATTTTTTTTGTTTTAACCCCCTTTTCCCCGCCTAAATAAGTTAAAGATAAAAAAAAAGAAGAAAAAAGGACAGAATTTAACATCTCTATATGAAATATCCTTTTTCCGTCGTATGTCAAACCACTGCTACTGACCTGATAAAGAATGAAACATAACTTAAACAGTACGTACGACGGAAAAAGGGGAATGCTTAATCTAATTTTTTTTTATCAATTTATCAAAATGTTATTAAAAAAAAGTAAATAAGTATAGTATTCCTTTTTCCGTCGTATTTTGCAGTATATCTTTTACTGCATGGTCATAATTATTGATTTCCCCTTTTACATTTCATCAATATTTTATTTGTTTTAACCCCCTTTTCTCCGTCTAAATAAGTTAAAGATAAAAAAAAGAAGAAAAAAGGACAGAATTTAACATCTCTATATGAAATATCCTTTTTCCGTCGTATGTCAAACCACTGCTACTGACCTGATAAAGAGTGAAACATAACTTAAACAGTACGTACGACGGAAAAAGGGGAATGCTTAGTCTATTTTTTTTTATCAATTTATCAAAATGTTATTAAAAAAAAGTAAATAAGTATAGTATTCCTTTTTCCGTCGTATTTTGCAGTATATCTTTTACTGCATGTGGTCATAATTATTGATTTCCCCTTTTACATTTCATCAATATTTTTTTTGTTTTAACCCCTTTTTCCCCGCCTAAATAAGTTAAAGATAAAAAAAAAGAAGAAAAAAGGACAGAATTTAACATCTCTATATGAAATATCCTTTTTGCGTCGTATGTCAAACCACTGCTACTGACCTGATAAAGAGTGAAACATAACTTAAACAGTACGTACGACGGAAAAAGGGGAATGCTTAATCTAATTTTTTTTATCAATTTATCAAAATATTATTAAAAAAAAGTAAATAAGTATAGTATTCCTTTTTCCGTCGTATTTTGCAGTATATCTTTTACTGCATGGTCATAATTATTGATTTCCCCTTTTACATTTCATCAATATTTTTTTTGTTTTAACCCCCTTTTCCCCGTCTAAATAAGTTAAAGATAAAAAAAAAAGACAAAAGGACAGAATTTAACATCTCTATATGAAATATCCTTTTTCCGTCGTATGTCAAACCACTGCTACTGACCTGATAAAGAGTGAAACAACTTAAACAGTACGTACGACGGAAAAAGGGGAATGCTTAATCTATTTTTTTTTTCAATTTATCAAAATGTTATTAAAAAAAGTAAATAAGTATAGTATTCCTTTTTCCGTCGTATTTTGCAGTATATCTTTTACTGCATGGTCATAATTATTGATTTCCCCTTTTACATTTCATCAATATTTTTTTTGTTTTAACCCCCTTTTCCCCGCCTAAATAAGTTAAAGATAAAAAAAAGAAGAAAAAAGGACAGAATTTAACATCTCTATATGAAATATTCTTTTTCTGCCGTATGTCAAACCACATCTACTGACCTGATAAAGAGTGAAACATAACTTAAACAGTACGTACGACGGAAAAAGGGGAATGCTTAATCTAATTTTTTTTATCAATTTATCAAAATGTTATTAAAAAAAAGTAAATAAGTATAGTATTCCTTTTTCCGTCGTATTTTGCAGTATATCTTTTACTGCATGGTCATAATTATTGATTTCCCCTTTTACATTTCATCAATATTTTTTTTGTTTTAACCCCCTTTTCCCCGCCTAAATAAGTTAAAGATAAAAAAAAAGAAGAAAAAAGGACAGAATTTAACATCTCTATATGAAATATTCTTTTTCCGCCGTATGTCAAACCACTGCTACTGACCTGATAAAGAGTGAAACATAACTTAAACAGTACGTACGACGGAAAAAGGGGAATGCTTAATCTAAGTTTTTTTTTATCAATTGATCAAAATGTTATTAAAAAAAAGTAAATAAGTATAGTATTCCTTTTTCCGTCGTATTTTGCAGTATATCTTTTACTGCATGGTCATAATTATTGATTTCCCCTTTTACATTTCATCAATATTTTTTTTGTTTTAACCCCCTTTTCCACGCCTAAATAAGTTAAAGATAAAAAAAAAGAGAAGAAAAAAGGACAGAATTTAACATCTCTATATGAAATATCCTTTTTCCGTCGTATGTCAAACCACTGCTACTGACCTGATAACGAGTGAAACATAACTTAAACAGTACGTACGACGGAAAAGGGGAATGCTTAATCTAAGTTTTTTTTATCAATTTATCAAAATGTTATTAAAAAAAAGTAAATAAGTATAGTATTCCTTTTTCCGTCGTATTTTGCAGTATATCTTTTTCTGCATGGTCATAATTATCGATTTCCCCTTTTACATTTCATCAATATTTTATTTGTTTTAACCCCCTTTTCCCCGCCTAAATAAGTTAAAGATAAAAAAAGAAGAAAAAAGGACAGAATTTAACATCTCTATATGAAATATTTTTTTTCCGTCGTATGTCAAACCACTGCTACTGACCTGATAAAGAGTGAAACATAACTTAAACAGTACGTACGGCGGAAAAAGGGGAATGCTTAATCTAAGTTTTTTTTATCAATTTATCAAAAGGTTATTAAAAAAAAGTAAATAAGTATAGTATTCCTTTTTCCGTCGTATTTTGCAGTATATCTTTTTCTGCATGGTCATAATTATTGATTTCCCCTTTTACATTTCATCAATATTTTTTTTGTTTTAACCCCCTTTTCCCCGCCTAAATAAGTTAAAGATAAAAAAAAGAAGAAAAAAGGACAGAATTTAACATCTCTATATGAAATATCCTTTTTCCGTCGTATGTCAAACCACTGCTACTGACCTGATAACGAGTGAAACATAACTTAAAGAGTACGTACGACGGAAAAGGGGAATGCTTAATCTAATTTTTTTTATCAATTTATCAAAATGTTATTAAAAAAAAGTAAATAAGTATAGTATTCCTTTTTCCGTCGTATTTTGCAGTATATCTTTTACTGCATGGTCATAATTATTGATTTCCCCTTTTACATTTCATCAATATTTTTTTTGTTTTAACCCCGTTTTCCCCGCCTAAATAAGTTAAAGATAAAAAAAAAAGAAGAAAAAAGAACAGAATTTAACATCTCTATATGAAATATTCTTTTTCCGCCGTATGTCAAACCACTGCTTCTGACCTGATAAAGAGTGAAACATAACTTAAACAGTACGTACGACGGAAAAAGGGGAATGCTTAATCTAAGTTTTTTTATCAATTGATCAAAATGTTATTAAAAAAAAGTAAATAAGTATAGTATTCCTTTTTCCGTCGTATTTTGCAGTATATCTTTTACTGCATGGTCATAATTATTGATTTCCCCTTTTACATTTCATCAATATTTTTTTTGTTTTAACCCCCTTTTCCCCGCCTTATTAAGTTAAAGATAAAAAAAAAGAAGAAAAAAGGACAGAATTTAACATCTCTATATGAAATATCCTTTTTCCGTCGTATGTCAAACCACTGCTTCTGACCTGATAAAGAGTGAAACATAACTTAAAGAGTACGTACGACGGAAAAGGGGAATGCTTAATCTAATTTTTTTTATCAATTTATCAAAATGTTATTAAAAAAAAGTAAATAAGTATAGTATTCCTTTTTCCGTCGTATTTTGCAGTATATCTTTTACTGCATGGTCATAATTATTGATTTCCCCTTTTACATTTCATCAATATTTTTTTGTTTTAACCCCCTTTTCCCCGCCTTAATAAGTTAAAGATAAAAAAAAAAGAAGAAAAAAGGACAGAATTTAACATCTCTATATGAAATATCCTTTTTCCGTCGTATGTCAAACCACTGCTACTGACCTGATAAAGAGTGAAACATAACTTAAACAGTACGTACGACGGAAAAAGGGGAATGCTTAATCTAATTTTTTTTATCAATTTATCAAAATGTTATTAAAAAAAAGTAAATAAGTATAGTATTCCTTTCTCCGTCGTATTTTGCAGTATATCTTTTACTGCATGTGGTCATAATTATTGATTTCCCCTTTTACACTTCATCAATATTTTTTTGTTTTAACCCCTTTTTCCCCGCCTAAATAAGTTAAAGATAAAAAAAAAGAAAAAAAAAGGACAGAATTTAACATCTCTATATGAAATATCCTTTTTCCGTCGTATGTCAAACCACTGCTACTGACCAGATAAAGAATGAAACATAACTTAAACAGTACGTACGACGGAAAAAGGGGAATGCTTAATCTAATTTTTTTTTATCAATTTATCAAAATATTATTAAAAAAAAGTAAATAAGTATAGTATTCCTTTTTCCGTCGTATTTTGCAGTATATCTTTTACTGCATGGTCATAATTATTGATTTCCCCTTTTACATTTCATCAATATTTTTTTTGTTTTAACCCCCTTTTCCCCGTCTAAATAAGTTAAAGATAAAAAAAAGAAGAAAAAAGGACAGAATTTAACATCTCTATATGAAATATCCTTTTTCCGTCGTATGTCAAACCACTGCTACTGACCTGATAAAGAGTGAAACATAACTTAAACAGTACGTACGACGGAAAAAGGGGAATGCTTAATCTATTTTTTTTTTATCAATTTATCAAAATGTTATTCAAAAAAAGTAAATAAGTATAGTATTCCTTTTTCCGTCGTATTTTGCAGTATATCTTTTACTGCATGGTCATAATTATTGATTTACCCTTTTACATTTCATCAATATTTTTTTTGTTTTAAACCCCTTTTCCACGCCTAAATAAGTTAAAGATAAAAAAAAGAAGAAAAAAGGACAGAATTTAACATCTCTATATGAAATATTTTTTTTCCGCCGTATGTCAAACCACTGCTATTGACCTGATAAAGAGTGAAACATAACTTAAACAGTACGTACGACGGAAAAAGGGGAATGCTTAATCTAAGTTTTTTTATCAATTTATAAAAATGTTATTTAAAAAAAGTAAATAAGTATAGTATTCCTTTTACCGTCGTATTTTGCAGTATATCTTTTACTGCATGGTCATAATTATTGATTTCCCCTTTTACATTTCATCAATATTTTTTTTGTTTTAACCCCCTTTTCCCCTCCTAAATAAGTTAAAGATAAAAAAAAAGAAGAAAAAAGGACAGAATTTAACATCTCTATATGAAATATTCTTTTTCCGCCGTATGTCAAACCACTGCTACTGACCTGATAAAGAGTGAAACATAACTTAAACAGTACGTACGACGGAAAAAGGGGAATGCTTAATCTAGGTTTTTTTTTATCAATTTATCAAAATGTTATTAAAAAAAAGTAAATAAGTATAGTATTCCTTTTTCCGTCGTATTTTGCAGTATATCCTTTACTGCATGGTCATGATTATTGATTTCCCCTTTTACATTTCATCAATATTTTTTTTGTTTTAACCCCCTTTTCCCCGCCTAAATAAGTTAAAGATAAAAAAAAAAAGAAGAAAAAAGGACAGAATTTAGTATCTCTATATGAAATATCCTTTTTCCGTCGTATGTCAAACCACTGCTTCTGACCTGATAAAGAGTGAAACATAACTTAAACAGTACGTACGACGGAAAAAGGGGAATGCTTAATCTATTTTTTTTTCAATTTATCAAAATGTTATTAAAAAAAAGTAAATAAGTATAGTATTCCTTTTTCCGTCGTATTTTGCAGTATATCTTTTACTGCATGGTCATAATTATTGATTTCCCCTTTTACATTTCATCAATATTTTTTTTGTTTTAACCCCCTTTTCCCCGCCTAAATAAGTTAAAGATAAAAAAAAAGAAGAAAAAAGGCCAGAATTTAACATCTCTATATGAAATATCCTTTTTCCGTCGTATGTCAAACCACTGCTACTGACCTGATAACGAGTGAAACATAACTTAAACATTACGTACGACGGAAAAGGGGAATGCTTAATCTATTTTTTTTTTATCAATTTATCAAAATGTTATTAAAAAAAAGTAAATAAGTATAGTATTCCTTTTTCCGTCGTATTTTGCAGTATATCTTTTACTGCATGGTCATAATTATTGATTTCCCCTTTTACATTTCATCAATATTTTTTTGTTTTAACCCCCTTTTCCCCGCCTTAATAAGTTAAAGATAAAAAAAAAAGAAGAAAAAAGGACAGAATTTAACATCTCTATATGAAATATCCTTTTTCCGTCGTATGTCAAACCACTGCTACTGACCTGATAAAGAGTGAAACATAACTTAAACAGTACGTACGACGGAAAAAGGGGAATGCTTAATCTAATTTTTTTTATCAATTTATCTAAATGTTATTAAAAAAAAGTAAATAAGTATAGTATTCCTTTCTCCGTCGTATTTTGCAGTATATCTTTTACTGCATGTGGTCATAATTATTGATTTCCCCTTTTACACTTCATCAATATTTTTTTGTTTTAACCCCTTTTTCCCCGCCTAAATAAGTTAAAGATAAAAAAAAGAAGAAAAAAGGACAGAATTTAACATCTCTATATGAAATATCCTTTTTCCGTCGTATGTCAAACCACTGCTACTGACCTGATAAAGAGTGAAACATAACTTAAACAGTACGTACGACGGAAAAAGGGGAATGCTTAATCTATTTTTTTTTTATCAATTTATCAAAATGTTATTCAAAAAAAGTAAATAAGTATAGTATTCCTTTTTCCGTCGTATTTTGCAGTATATCTTTTACTGCATGGTCATAATTATTGATTTCCCCTTTTACATTTCATCAATATTTTTTTTGTTTTAACCCCCTTTTCCCCGCCTAAATAAGTTAAAGATAAAAAAAAAGAAGAAAAAAGGACAGAATTTAACATCTCTATATGAAATATCCTTTTTCCGTCGTATGTCAAACCACTGCTACTGACCAGATAAAGAATGAAACATAACTTAAACAGTACGTACGACGGAAAAAGGGGAATGCTTAATCTAATTTTTTTTTATCAATTTATCAAAATATTATTAAAAAAAAGTAAATAAGTATAGTATTCCTTTTTCCGTCGTATTTTGCAGTATATCTTTTACTGCATGGTCATAATTATTGATTTCCCCTTTTACATTTCATCAATATTTTTTTTGTTTTAACCCCCTTTTCCCCGTCTAAATAAGTTAAAGATAAAAAAAAGAAGAAAAAAGGACAGAATTTAACATCTCTATATGAAATATCCTTTTTCCGTCGTATGTCAAACCACTGCTACTGACCTGATAAAGAGTGAAACATAACTTAAACAGTACGTACGACGGAAAAAGGGGAATGCTTAATCTATTTTTTTTTATCAATTTATCAAAATGTTATTCAAAAAAAGTAAATAAGTATAGTATTCCTTTTTCCGTCGTATTTTGCAGTATATCTTTTACTGCATGGTCATAATTATTGATTTACCCTTTTACATTTCATCAATATTTTTTTTGTTTTAAACCCCTTTTCCACGCCTAAATAAGTTAAAGATAAAAAAAAGAAGAAAAAAGGACAGAATTTAACATCTCTTTATGAAATATTTTTTTTCCGCCGTATGTCAAACCACTGCTATTGACCTGATAAAGAGTGAAACATAACTTAAACAGTACGTACGACGGAAAAAGGGGAATGCTTAATCTAAGTTTTTTTATCAATTTATAAAAATGTTATTTAAAAAAAGTAAATAAGTATAGTATTCCTTTTACCGTCGTATTTTGCAGTATATCTTTTACTGCATGGTCATAATTATTGATTTCCCCTTTTACATTTCATCAATATTTTTTTTGTTTTAACCCCCTTTTCCCCTCCTAAATAAGTTAAAGATAAAAAAAAAGAAGAAAAAAGGACAGAATTTAACATCTCTATATGAAATATTCTTTTTCCGCCGTATGTCAAACCACTGCTACTGACCTGATAAAGAGTGAAACATAACTTAAACAGTACGTACGACGGAAAAAGGGGAATGCTTAATCTAGGTTTTTTTTTATCAATTTATCAAAATGTTATTAAAAAAAAGTAAATAAGTATAGTATTCCTTTTTCCGTCGTATTTTGCAGTATATCCTTTACTGCATGGTCATGATTATTGATTTCCCCTTTTACATTTCATCAATATTTTTTTTGTTTTAACCCCCTTTTCCCCGCCTAAATAAGTTAAAGATAAAAAAAAAAAGAAGAAAAAAGGACAGAATTTAGTATCTCTATATGAAATATCCTTTTTCCGTCGTATGTCAAACCACTGCTTCTGACCTGATAAAGAGTGAAACATAACTTAAACAGTACGTACGACGGAAAAAGGGGAATGCTTAATCTATTTTTTTTTCAATTTATCAAAATGTTATTAAAAAAAAGTAAATAAGTATAGTATTCCTTTTTCCGTCGTATTTTGCAGTATATCTTTTACTGCATGGTCATAATTATTGATTTCCCCTTTTACATTTCATCAATATTTTTTTTGTTTTAACCCCCTTTTCCCCGCCTAAATAAGTTAAAGATAAAAAAAAAGAAGAAAAAAGGCCAGAATTTAACATCTCTATATGAAATATCCTTTTTCCGTCGTATGTCAAACCACTGCTACTGACCTGATAACGAGTGAAACATAACTTAAACATTACGTACGACGGAAAAGGGGAATGCTTAATCTATTTTTTTTTTATCAATTTATCAAAATGTTATTAAAAAAAAGTAAATAAGTATAGTATTCCTTTTTCCGTCGTATTTTGCAGTATATCTTTTACTGCATGGTCATAATTATTGATTTCCCCTTTTACATTTCATCAATATTTTTTTGTTTTAACCCCCTTTTCCCCGCCTTAATAAGTTAAAGATAAAAAAAAAAGAAGAAAAAAGGACAGAATTTAACATCTCTATATGAAATATCCTTTTTCCGTCGTATGTCAAACCACTGCTACTGACCTGATAAAGAGTGAAACATAACTTAAACAGTACGTACGACGGAAAAAGGGGAATGCTTAATCTAATTTTTTTTATCAATTTATCAAAATGTTATTAAAAAAAAGTAAATAAGTATAGTATTCCTTTCTCCGTCGTATTTTGCAGTATATCTTTTACTGCATGTGGTCATAATTATTGATTTCCCCTTTTACACTTCATCAATATTTTTTTGTTTTAACCCCTTTTTCCCCGCCTAAATAAGTTAAAGATAAAAAAAAGAAGAAAAAAGGACAGAATTTAACATCTCTATATGAAATATCCTTTTTCCGTCGTATGTCAAACCACTGCTACTGACCTGATAAAGAGTGAAACATAACTTAAACAGTACGTACGACGGAAAAAGGGGAATGCTTAATCTATTTTTTTTTTATCAATTTATCAAAATGTTATTCAAAAAAAGTAAATAAGTATAGTATTCCTTTTTCCGTCGTATTTTGCAGTATATCTTTTACTGCATGGTCATAATTATTGATTTCCCCTTTTACATTTCATCAATATTTTTTTTGTTTTAACCCCCTTTTCCCCGCCTAAATAAGTTAAAGATAAAAAAAAAGAAGAAAAAAGGACAGAATTTAACATCTCTATATGAAATATCCTTTTTCCGTCGTATGTCAAACCACTGCTACTGACCAGATAAAGAATGAAACATAACTTAAACAGTACGTACGACGGAAAAAGGGGAATGCTTAATCTAATTTTTTTTTATCAATTGATCAAAATATTATTAAAAAAAAGTAAATAAGTATAGTATTCCTTTTTCCGTCGTATTTTGCAGTATATCTTTTACTGCATGGTCATAATTATTGATTTCCCCTTTTACATTTCATCAATATTTTTTTTGTTTTAACCCCCTTTTCCCCGTCTAAATAAGTTAAAGATAAAAAAAAGAAAAAAAAAGGACAGAATTTAACATCTCTATATGAAATATCCTTTTTCCGTCGTATGTCAAACCACTGCTACTGACCTGATAAAGAGTGAAACATAACTTAAACAGTACGTACGACGGAAAAAGGGGAATGCTTAATCTATTTTTTTTTATCAATTTATCAAAATGTTATTCAAAAAAAGTAAATAAGTATAGTATTCCTTTTTCCGTCGTATTTTGCAGTATATCTTTTACTGCATGGTCATAATTATTGATTTACCCTTTTACATTTCATCAATATTTTTTTTGTTTTAAACCCCTTTTCCACGCCTAAATAAGTTAAAGATAAAAAAAAGAAGAAAAAAGGACAGAATTTAACATCTCTTTATGAAATATTTTTTTTCCGCCGTATGTCAAACCACTGCTATTGACCTGATAAAGAGTGAAACATAACTTAAACAGTACGTACGACGGAAAAAGGGGAATGCTTAATCTAAGTTTTTTTATCAATTTATAAAAATGTTATTTAAAAAAAGTAAATAAGTATAGTATTCCTTTTACCGTCGTATTTTGCAGTATATCTTTTACTGCATGGTCATAATTATTGATTTCCCCTTTTACATTTCATCAATATTTTTTTTGTTTTAACCCCCTTTTCCCCTCCTAAATAAGTTAAAGATAAAAAAAAAGAAGAAAAAAGGACAGAATTTAACATCTCTATATGAAATATTCTTTTTCCGCCGTATGTCAAACCACTGCTACTGACCTGATAAAGAGTGAAACATAACTTAAACAGTACGTACGACGGAAAAAGGGGAATGCTTAATCTAGGTTTTTTTTTATCAATTTATCAAAATGTTATTAAAAAAAAGTAAATAAGTATAGTATTCCTTTTTCCGTCGTATTTTGCAGTATATCCTTTACTGCATGGTCATGATTATTGATTTCCCCTTTTACATTTCATCAATATTTTTTTTGTTTTAACCCCCTTTTCCCCGCCTAAATAAGTTAAAGATAAAAAAAAAAAGAAGAAAAAAGGACAGAATTTAGTATCTCTATATGAAATATCCTTTTTCCGTCGTATGTCAAACCACTGCTTCTGACCTGATAAAGAGTGAAACATAACTTAAACAGTACGTACGACGGAAAAAGGGGAATGCTTAATCTATTTTTTTTTCAATTTATCAAAATGTTATTAAAAAAAAGTAAATAAGTATAGTATTCCTTTTTCCGTCGTATTTTGCAGTATATCTTTTACTGCATGGTCATAATTATTGATTTCCCCTTTTACATTTCATCAATATTTTTTTTGTTTTAACCCCCTTTTCCCCGCCTAAATAAGTTAAAGATAAAAAAAAAGAAGAAAAAAGGCCAGAATTTAACATCTCTATATGAAATATCCTTTTTCCGTCGTATGTCAAACCACTGCTACTGACCTGATAACGAGTGAAACATAACTTAAACATTACGTACGACGGAAAAGGGGAATGCTTAATCTATTTTTTTTTTATCAATTTATCAAAATGTTATTAAAAAAAAGTAAATAAGTATAGTATTCCTTTTTCCGTCGTATTTTGCAGTATATCTTTTACTGCATGGTCATAATTATTGATTTCCCCTTTTACATTTCATCAATATTTTTTTGTTTTAACCCCCTTTTCCCCGCCTTAATAAGTTAAAGATAAAAAAAAAAGAAGAAAAAAGGACAGAATTTAACATCTCTATATGAAATATCCTTTTTCCGTCGTATGTCAAACCACTGCTACTGACCTGATAAAGAGTGAAACATAACTTAAACAGTACGTACGACGGAAAAAGGGGAATGCTTAATCTAATTTTTTTTATCAATTTATCAAAATGTTATTAAAAAAAAGTAAATAAGTATAGTATTCCTTTCTCCGTCGTATTTTGCAGTATATCTTTTACTGCATGTGGTCATAATTATTGATTTCCCCTTTTACACTTCATCAATATTTTTTTGTTTTAACCCCTTTTTCCCCGCCTAAATAAGTTAAAGATAAAAAAAAGAAGAAAAAAGGACAGAATTTAACATCTCTATATGAAATATCCTTTTTCCGTCGTATGTCAAACCACTGCTACTGACCTGATAAAGAGTGAAACATAACTTAAACAGTACGTACGACGGAAAAAGGGGAATGCTTAATCTATTTTTTTTTTATCAATTTATCAAAATGTTATTCAAAAAAAGTAAATAAGTATAGTATTCCTTTTTCCGTCGTATTTTGCAGTATATCTTTTACTGCATGGTCATAATTATTGATTTCCCCTTTTACATTTCATCAATATTTTTTTTGTTTTAACCCCCTTTTCCCCGCCTAAATAAGTTAAAGATAAAAAAAAAGAAGAAAAAAGGACAGAATTTAACATCTCTATATGAAATATCCTTTTTCCGTCGTATGTCAAACCACTGCTACTGACCAGATAAAGAATGAAACATAACTTAAACAGTACGTACGACGGAAAAAGGGGAATGCTTAATCTAATTTTTTTTTATCAATTGATCAAAATATTATTAAAAAAAAGTAAATAAGTATAGTATTCCTTTTTCCGTCGTATTTTGCAGTATATCTTTTACTGCATGGTCATAATTATTGATTTCCCCTTTTACATTTCATCAATATTTTTTTTGTTTTAACCCCCTTTTCCCCGTCTAAATAAGTTAAAGATAAAAAAAAGAAAAAAAAAGGACAGAATTTAACATCTCTATATGAAATATCCTTTTTCCGTCGTATGTCAAACCACTGCTACTGACCTGATAAAGAGTGAAACATAACTTAAACAGTACGTACGACGGAAAAAGGGGAATGCTTAATCTATTTTTTTTTTATCAATTTATCAAAATGTTATTCAAAAAAAGTAAATAAGTATAGTATTCCTTTTTCCGTCGTATTTTGCAGTATATCTTTTACTGCATGGTCATAATTATTGATTTACCCTTTTACATTTCATCAATATTTTTTTTGTTTTAAACCCCTTTTCCACGCCTAAATAAGTTAAAGATAAAAAAAAGAAGAAAAAAGGACAGAATTTAACATCTCTATATGAAATATTTTTTTTCCGCCGTATGTCAAACCACTGCTACTGACCTGATAAAGAGTGAAACATAACTTAAACAGTACGTACGACGGAAAAAGGGGAATGCTTAATCTAAGTTTTTTTATCAATTTATAAAAATGTTATTAAAAAAAAGTAAATAAGTATAGTATTCCTTTTACCGTCGTATTTTGCAGTATATCTTTTACTGCATGGTCATAATTATTGATTTCCCCTTTTACATTTCATCAATATTTTTTTTGTTTTAACCCCCTTTTCCCCGCCTAAATAAGTTAAAGATAAAAAAAAAGAAGAAAAAAGGCCAGAATTTAACATCTCTATATGAAATATCCTTTTTCCGTCGTATGTCAAACCACTGCTACTGACCTGATAACGAGTGAAACATAACTTAAACATTACGTACGACGGAAAAGGGGAATGCTTAATCTATTTTTTTTTTATCAATTTATCAAAATGTTATTAAAAAAAAGTAAATAAGTATAGTATTCCTTTTTCCGTCGTATTTTGCAGTATATCTTTTACTGCATGGTCATAATTATTGATTTCCCCTTTTACATTTCATCAATATTTTTTTGTTTTAACCCCCTTTTCCCCGCCTTAATAAGTTAAAGATAAAAAAAAAAGAAGAAAAAAGGACAGAATTTAACATCTCTATATGAAATATCCTTTTTCCGTCGTATGTCAAACCACTGCTACTGACCTGATAAAGAGTGAAACATAACTTAAACAGTACGTACGACGGAAAAAGGGGAATGCTTAATCTAATTTTTTTTATCAATTTATCAAAATGTTATTAAAAAAAAGTAAATAAGTATAGTATTCCTTTCTCCGTCGTATTTTGCAGTATATCTTTTACTGCATGTGGTCATAATTATTGATTTCCCCTTTTACACTTCATCAATATTTTTTTGTTTTAACCCCTTTTTCCCCGCCTAAATAAGTTAAAGATAAAAAAAAGAAGAAAAAAGGACAGAATTTAACATCTCTATATGAAATATCCTTTTTCCGTCGTATGTCAAACCACTGCTACTGACCTGATAAAGAGTGAAACATAACTTAAACAGTACGTACGACGGAAAAAGGGGAATGCTTAATCTATTTTTTTTTTATCAATTTATCAAAATGTTATTCAAAAAAAGTAAATAAGTATAGTATTCCTTTTTCCGTCGTATTTTGCAGTATATCTTTTACTGCATGGTCATAATTATTGATTTCCCCTTTTACATTTCATCAATATTTTTTTTGTTTTAACCCCCTTTTCCCCGCCTAAATAAGTTAAAGATAAAAAAAAAGAAGAAAAAAGGACAGAATTTAACATCTCTATATGAAATATCCTTTTTCCGTCGTATGTCAAACCACTGCTACTGACCAGATAAAGAATGAAACATAACTTAAACAGTACGTACGACGGAAAAAGGGGAATGCTTAATCTAATTTTTTTTTATCAATTGATCAAAATATTATTAAAAAAAAGTAAATAAGTATAGTATTCCTTTTTCCGTCGTATTTTGCAGTATATCTTTTACTGCATGGTCATAATTATTGATTTCCCCTTTTACATTTCATCAATATTTTTTTTGTTTTAACCCCCTTTTCCCCGTCTAAATAAGTTAAAGATAAAAAAAAGAAAAAAAAAGGACAGAATTTAACATCTCTATATGAAATATCCTTTTTCCGTCGTATGTCAAACCACTGCTACTGACCTGATAAAGAGTGAAACATAACTTAAACAGTACGTACGACGGAAAAAGGGGAATGCTTAATCTATTTTTTTTTTATCAATTTATCAAAATGTTATTCAAAAAAAGTAAATAAGTATAGTATTCCTTTTTCCGTCGTATTTTGCAGTATATCTTTTACTGCATGGTCATAATTATTGATTTACCCTTTTACATTTCATCAATATTTTTTTTGTTTTAAACCCCTTTTCCACGCCTAAATAAGTTAAAGATAAAAAAAAGAAGAAAAAAGGACAGAATTTAACATCTCTATATGAAATATTTTTTTTCCGCCGTATGTCAAACCACTGCTACTGACCTGATAAAGAGTGAAACATAACTTAAACAGTACGTACGACGGAAAAAGGGGAATGCTTAATCTAAGTTTTTTTAACAATTTATAAAAATGTTATTAAAAAAAAGTAAATAAGTATAGTATTCCTTTTACCGTCGTATTTTGCAGTATATCTTTTACTGCATGGTCATAATTATTGATTTCCCCTTTTACATTTCATCAATATTTTTTTTGTTTTAACCCCCTTTTCCCCTCCTAAATAAGTTAAAGATAAAAAAAAAGAAGAAAAAAGGACAGAATTTAACATCTCTATATGAAATATTCTTTTTCCGCCGTATGTCAAACCACTGCTACTGACCTGATAAAGAGTGAAACATAACTTAAACAGTACGTACGACGGAAAAAGGGGAATGCTTAATCTAGGTTTTTTTTTATCAATTTATCAAAATGTTATTAAAAAAAAGTAAATAAGTATAGTATTCCTTTTTCCGTCGTATTTTGCAGTATATCCTTTACTGCATGGTCATAATTATTGATTTCCCCTTTTACATTTCATCAATATTTTTTTTGTTTTAACCCCCTTTTCCCCGCCTAAATAAGTTAAAGATAAAAAAAAAAAGAAGAAAAAAGGACAGAATTTAACATCTCTATATGAAATATCCTTTTTCCGTCGTATGTCAAACCACTGCTTCTGACCTGATAAAGAGTGAAACATAACTTAAACAGTACGTACGACGGAAAAAGGGGAATGCTTAATCTATTTTTTTTTCAATTTATCAAAATGTTATTAAAAAAAAGTAAATAAGTATAGTATTCCTTTTTCCGTCGTATTTTGCAGTATATCTTTTACTGCATGGTCATAATTATTGATTTCCCCTTTTACATTTCATCAATATTTTTTTTGTTTTAACCCCCTTTTCCCCGCCTAAATAAGTTAAAGATAAAAAAAAAGAAGAAAAAAGGCCAGAATTTAACATCTCTATATGAAATATCCTTTTTCCGTCGTATGTCAAACCACTGCTACTGACCTGATAACGAGTGAAACATAACTTAAACATTACGTACGACGGAAAAGGGGAATGCTTAATCTATTTTTTTTTTATCAATTTATCAAAATGTTATTAAAAAAAAGTAAATAAGTATAGTATTCCTTTTTCCGTCGTATTTTGCAGTATATCTTTTACTGCATGGTCATAATTATTGATTTCCCCTTTTACATTTCATCAATATTTTTTTTGTTTTAACCCCCTTTTCCCCGCCTAAATAAGTTAAAGATAAAAAAAAAGAAGAAAAAAGGACAGAATTTAACATCTCTATATGAAATATTCTTTTTCCGCCGTATGTCAAACCACTGCTACTGACCTGATAAAGAGTGAAACATAACTTAAACAGTACGTACGACTGAAAAAGGGGAATGCTTAATTTAATTTTTTTTTATCAATTTATCAAAATGTTATTAAAAAAAAGTAAATAAGTATAGTATTTCTTTTTCTGTCGTATTTTGCAGTATATCTTTTACTGCATGGTCATAATTATTGATTTCCCCTTTTACATTTCATCAATATTTTTTTTGTTTTAACCCCCTTTTCCCCGCCTAAATAAGTTAAAGATAAAAAAAGAAGAAAAAAGGACAGAATTTAACATCTCTATATGAAATATCCTTTTTCCGTCGTATGTCAAACCACTGCTACTGACCTGATAAAGAGTGAAACATAACTTAAACAGTACGTACGACGGAAAAAGGGGAATGCTTAATCTAAGTTTTTTTTATCAATTTATCAAAATGTTATTAAAAAAAAGTAAATAAGTATAGTATTCCTTTTTCCGTCGTATTTTGCAGTATATCTTTTACTGCATGGTCATAATTATTGATTTCCCCTTTTACATTTCATCAATATTTTTTTTGTTTTAACCCCCTTTTCCCCGCCTAAATAAGTTAAAGATAAAAAAAAGAAGAAAAAAGGACAGAATTTAACATCTCTATATGAAATATCCTTTTTCCGTCGTATGTCAAACCACTGCTACTGACCTGATAACGAGTGAAACATAACTTAAAGAGTACGTACGACGGAAAAGGGGAATGCTTAATCTAATTTTTTTTATCAATTTATCAAAATGTTATTAAAAAAAAGTAAATAAGTATAGTATTCCTTTTTCCGTCGTATTTTGCAGTATATCTTTTACTGCATGGTCATAATTATTGATTTCCCCTTTTACATTTCTTCAATATTTTTTTTGTTTTAACCCCGTTTTCCCCGCCTAAATAAGTTAAAGATAAAAAAAAAGAAGAAAAAAGAACAGAATTTAACATCTCTATATGAAATATTCTTTTTCCGCCGTATGTCAAACCACTGCTTCTGACCTGATAAAGAGTGAAACATAACTTAAACAGTACGTACGACGGAAAAAGGGGAATGCTTAATCTAAGTTTTTTTATCAATTGATCAAAATGTTATTAAAAAAAAGTAAATAAGTATAGTATTCCTTTTTCCGTCGTATTTTGCAGTATATCTTTTACTGCATGGTCATAATTATTGATTTCCCCTTTTACATTTCATCAATATTTTTTTTGTTTTAACCCCCTTTTCCCCGCCTTATTAAGTTAAAGATAAAAAAAAAGAAGAAAAAAGGACAGAATTTAACATCTCTATATGAAATATCCTTTTTCCGTCGTATGTCAAACCACTGCTTCTGACCTGATAAAGAGTGAAACATAACTTAAAGAGTACGTACGACGGAAAAGGGGAATGCTTAATCTAATTTTTTTTATCAATTTACCAAAATGTTATTAAAAAAAAGTAAATAAGTATAGTATTCCTTTTTCCGTCGTATTTTGCAGTATATCTTTTACTGCATGGTCATAATTATTGATTTCCCCTTTTACATTTCATCAATATTTTTTTGTTTTAACCCCCTTTTCCCCGCCTTAATAAGTTAAAGATAAAAAAAAAAGAAGAAAAAAGGACAGAATTTAACATCTCTATATGAAATATCCTTTTTCCGTCGTATGTCAAACCACTGCTACTGACCTGATAAAGAGTGAAACATAACTTAAACAGTACGTACGACGGAAAAAGGGGAATGCTTAATCTAATTTTTTTTATCAATTTATCAAAATGTTATTAAAAAAAAGTAAATAAGTATAGTATTCCTTTCTCCGTCGTATTTTGCAGTATATCTATTACTGCATGTGGTCATAATTATTGATTTCCCCTTTTACACTTCATCAATATTTTTTTGTTTTAACCCCTTTTTCCCCGCCTAAATAAGTTAAAGATAAAAAAAAAAGAAAAAAAAAGGACAGAATTTAACATCTCTATATGAAATATCCTTTTTCCGTCGTATGTCAAACCACTGCTACTGACCAGATAAAGAATGAAACATAACTTAAACAGTACGTACGACGGAAAAAGGGGAATGCTTAATCTAATTTTTTTTTATCAATTTATCAAAATATTATTAAAAAAAAGTAAATAAGTATAGTATTCCTTTTTCCGTCGTATTTTACAGTATATCTTTTACTGCATGGTCATAATTATTGATTTCCCCTTTTACATTTCATCAATATTTTTTTTGTTTTAACCCCCTTTTCCCCGTCTAAATAAGTTAAAGATAAAAAAAAGAAGAAAAAAGGACAGAATTTAACATCTCTATATGAAATATCCTTTTTCCGTCGTATGTCAAACCACTGCTACTGACCTGATAAAGAGTGAAACATAACTTAAACAGTACGTACGACGGAAAAAGGGGAATGCTTAATCTATTTTTTTTTTATCAATTTATCAAAATGTTATTCAAAAAAAGTAAATAAGTATAGTATTCCTTTTTCCGTCGTATTTTGCAGTATATCTTTTACTGCATGGTCATAATTATTGATTTACCCTTTTACATTTCATCAATATTTTTTTTGTTTTAAACCCCTTTTCCACGCCTAAATAAGTTAAAGATAAAAAAAAGAAGAAAAAAGGACAGAATTTAACATCTCTATATGAAATATTTTTTTTCCGCCGTATGTCAAACCACTGCTACTGACCTGATAAAGAGTGAAACATAACTTAAACAGTACGTACGACGGAAAAAGGGGAATGCTTAATCGAAGTTTTTTTATCAATTTATAAAAATGTTATTAAAAAAAAGTAAATAAGTATAGTATTCCTTTTATCGTCGTATTTTGCAGTATATCTTTTACTGCATGGTCATAATTATTGATTTCCCCTTTTACATTTCATCAATATTTTTTTTGTTTTAACCCCCTTTTCCCCTCCTAAATAAGTTAAAGATAAAAAAAAAGAAGAAAAAAGGACAGAATTTAACATCTCTATATGAAATATTCTTTTTCCGCCGTATGTCAAACCACTGCTACTGACCTGATAAAGAGTGAAACATAACTTAAACAGTACGTACGACGGAAAAAGGGGAATGCTTAATCTAGGTTTTTTTTTATCAATTTATCAAAATGTTATTAAAAAAAAGTAAATAAGTATAGTATTCCTTTTTCCGTCGTATTTTGCAGTATATCCTTTACTGCATGGTCATAATTATTGATTTCCCCTTTTACATTTCATCAATATTTTTTTTGTTTTAACCCCCTTTTCCCCGCCTAAATAAGTTAAAGATAAAAAAAAAAGAAGAAAAAAGGACAGAATTTAACATCTCTATATGAAATATCCTTTTTCCGTCGTATGTCAAACCACTGCTTCTGACCTGATAAAGAGTGAAACATAACTTAAACAGTACGTACGACGGAAAAAGGGGAATGCTTAATCTATTTTTTTTTCAATTTATCAAAATGTTATTAAAAAAAAGTAAATAAGTATAGTATTCCTTTTTCCGTCGTATTTTGCAGTATATCTTTTACTGCATGGTCATAATTATTGATTTCCCCTTTTACATTTCATCAATATTTTTTTTGTTTTAACCCCCTTTTCCCCGCCTAAATAAGTTAAAGATAAAAAAAAAGAAGAAAAAAGGCCAGAATTTAACATCTCTATATGAAATATCCTTTTTCCGTCGTATGTCAAACCACTGCTACTGACCTGATAACGAGTGAAACATAACTTAAACATTACGTACGACGGAAAAGGGGAATGCTTAATCTAATTTTTTTTTATCAATTTATCAAAATGTTATTAAAAAAAAGTAAATAAGTATAGTATTCCTTTTTCCGTCGTATTTTGCAGTATATCTTTTACTGCATGGTCATAATTATTGATTTCCCCTTTTACATTTCATCAATATTTTTTTGTTTTAACCCCCTTTTCCCCGCCTTAATAAGTTAAAGATAAAAAAAAAAGAAGAAAAAAGGACAGAATTTAACATCTCTATATGAAATATCCTTTTTCCGTCGTATGTCAAACCACTGCTACTGACCTGATAAAGAGTGAAACATAACTTAAACAGTACGTACGACGGAAAAAGGGGAATGCTTAATCTAATTTTTTTTATCAATTTATCAAAATGTTATTAAAAAAAAGTAAATAAGTATAGTATTCCTTTCTCCGTCGTATTTTGCAGTATATCTTTTACTGCATGTGGTCATAATTATTGATTTCCCCTTTTACACTTCATCAATATTTTTTTGTTTTAACCCCTTTTTCCCCGCCTAAATAAGTTAAAGATAAAAAAAAAAGAAAAAAAAAGGACAGAATTTAACATCTCTATATGAAATATCCTTTTTCCGTCGTATGTCAAACCACTGCTACTGACCAGATAAAGAATGAAACATAACTTAAACAGTACGTACGACGGAAAAAGGGGAATGCTTAATCTAATTTTTTTTTATCAATTTATCAAAATATTATTAAAAAAAAGTAAATAAGTATAGTATTCCTTTTTCCGTCGTATTTTGCAGTATATCTTTTACTGCATGGTCATAATTATTGATTTCCCCTTTTACATTTCATCAATATTTTTTTTGTTTTAACCCCCTTTTCCCCGTCTAAATAAGTTAAAGATAAAAAAAAGAAGAAAAAAGGACAGAATTTAACATCTCTATATGAAATATCCTTTTTCCGTCGTATGTCAAACCACTGCTACTGACCTGATAAAGAGTGAAACATAACTTAAACAGTACGTACGACGGAAAAAGGGGAATGCTTAATCTATTTTTTTTTTATCAATTTATCAAAATGTTATTCAAAAAAAGTAAATAAGTATAGTATTCCTTTTTCCGTCGTATTTTGCAGTATATCTTTTACTGCATGGTCATAATTATTGATTTACCCTTTTACATTTCATCAATATTTTTTTTGTTTTAAACCCCTTTTCCACGCCTAAATAAGTTAAAGATAAAAAAAAGAAGAAAAAAGGACAGAATTTAACATCTCTATATGAAATATTTTTTTTCCGCCGTATGTCAAACCACTGCTACTGACCTGATAAAGAGTGAAACATAACTTAAACAGTACGTACGACGGAAAAAGGGGAATGCTTAATCTAAGTTTTTTTATCAATTTATAAAAATGTTATTAAAAAAAAGTAAATAAGTATAGTATTCCTTTTACCGTCGTATTTTGCAGTATATCTTTTACTGCATGGTCATAATTATTGATTTCCCCTTTTACATTTCATCAATATTTTTTTTGTTTTAACCCCCTTTTCCCCTCCTAAATAAGTTAAAGATAAAAAAAAGAAGAAAAAAGGACAGAATTTAACATCTCTATATGAAATATTCTTTTTCCGCCGTATGTCAAACCACTGCTACTGACCTGATAAAGAGTGAAACATAACTTAAACAGTACGTACGACGGAAAAAGGGGAATGCTTAATCTAGGTTTTTTTTTTATCAATTTATCAAAATGTTATTAAAAAAAAGTAAATAAGTATAGTATTCCTTTTTCCGTCGTATTTTGCAGTATATCCTTTACTGCATGGTCATAATTATTGATTTCCCCTTTTACATTTCATCAATATTTTTTTTGTTTTAACCCCCTTTTCCCCGCCTAAATAAGTTAAAGATAAAAAAAAAAAGAAGAAAAAAGGACAGAATTTAACATCTCTATATGAAATATCCTTTTTCCGTCGTATGTCAAACCACTGCTTCTGACCTGATAAAGAGTGAAACATAACTTAAACAGTACGTACGACGGAAAAAGGGGAATGCTTAATCTATTTTTTTTTCAATTTATCAAAATGTTATAAAAAAAAAGTAAATAGGTATAGTATTCCTTTTTCCGTCGTATTTTGCAGTATATCTTTTACTGCATGGTCATAATTATTGATTTCCCCTTTTACATTTCATCAATATTTTTTTTGTTTTAACCCCCTTTTCCCCGCCTAAATAAGTTAAAGATAAAAAAAAAGAAGAAAAAAGGCCAGAATTTAACATCTCTATATGAAATATCCTTTTTCCGTCGTATGTCAAACCACTGCTACTGACCTGATAACGAGTGAAACATAACTTAAACATTACGTACGACGGAAAAGGGGAATGCTTAATCTAATTTTTTTTTATCAATTTATCAAAATGTTATTAAAAAAAAGTAAATAAGTATAGTATTTCTTTTTCTGTCGTATTTTGCAGTATATCTTTTACTGCATGGTCATAATTATTGATTTCCCCTTTTACATTTCATCAATATTTTTTTTGTTTTAACCCCCTTTTCCCCGCCTAAATAAGTTAAAGATAAATAAAGAAGAAAAAAGGACAGAATTTAACATCTCTATATGAAATATTTTTTTTCCGCCGTATGTCAAACCACTGCTACTGACCTGATAAAGAGTGAAACATAACTTAAACAGTACGTACGACGGAAAAAGGGGAATGCTTAATCTAAGTTTTTTTTATCAATTGATCAAAATGTTATTAAAAAAAAGTAAATAAGTATAGTATTCCTTTTTCCGTCGTATTTTGCAGTATATCTTTTTCTGCATGGTCATAATTATTGATTTCCCCTTTTACATTTCATCAAAATTTTTTTTGTTTTAACCCCCTTTTCCCCGCCTAAATAAGTTAAAGATAAAAAAAAAGAAGAAAAAAGGACAGAATTTAACATCTCTATATGAAATATCCTTTTTCCGTCGTATGTCAAACCACTGCTACTGACCTGATAACGAGTGAAACATAACTTAAAGAGTACGTACGACGGAAAAGGGGAATGCTTAATCTAATTTTTTTATATCAATTTATCAAAATGTTATTTAAAAAAAGTAAATAAGTATAGTATTCCTTTTTCCGTCGTATTTTGCAGTATATCTTTTACTGCATGGTCATAATTATTGATTTCCCCTTTTACATTTCATCAATATTTTTTTTGTTTTAACCCCCTTTTCCCCGCCTAAATAAGTTAAAGATAAAAAAAAGAAGAAAAAAGGCCAGAATTTAACATCTCTATATGAAATATCCTTTTTCCGTCGTATGTCAAACCACTGCTACTGACCTGATAAAGAGTGAAACATAACTTAAACAGTACGTACGACGGAAAGGGGAATGCTTAATCTAATTTTTTTTTTATCAATTTATCAAAATGTTATTAAAAAAAAGTAAATAAGTATAGTATTTCTTTTTCCGTCGTATTTTGCAGTATATCTTTTACTGCATGGTCATAATTATTGATTTCCCCTTTTACATTTCATCAATATTTTTTTTGTTTTAACCCCCTTTTCCCCGCCTAAATAAGTTAAAGATAAAAAAAAAGAAGAAAAAAGGACAGAATTTAACATCTCTATATGAAATATTCTTTTTCCGCGGTATGTCAAACCACTGCTACTGACCTGATAAAGAGTGAAACATAACTTAAACAGTACGTACGACGGAAAAAAGAGGAATGCTTAATCTAATTTTTTTTTTATCAATTTATCAAAATGTTATTAAAAAAAAGTAAATAAGTATAGTATTCCTTTTTCCGTCGTATTTTGCAGTATATCTTTTACTGCATGGTCATAATTATTGATTTCCCCTTTTACATTTCATCAATATTTTTTTTGTTTTAACCCCCTTTTCCCCGCCTAAATAAGTTAAAGATAAAAAAAAAGAAGAAAAAAGGACAGAATTTAACATCTCTATATGAAATATCCTTTTTCTGTCGTATGTCAAACCACTGCTTCTGACCTGATAAAGAGTGAAACATAACTTAAAGAGTACGTACGACGGAAAAGGGGAATGCTTAATCTAATTTTTTTTATCAATTTATCAAAATGTTATTAAAAAAAAGTAAATAAGTATAGTATTCCTTTTTCCGTCGTATTTTGCAGTATATCTTTTACTGCATGGTCATAATTATTGATTTCCCCTTTTACATTTCATCAATATTTTTTTTGTTTTAACCCCCTTTTCCCCGCCTTAATAAGTTAAAGATAAAAAAAAGAAGAAAAAAGGACAGAATTTAACATCTCTATATGAAATATTCTTTTTCCGCCGTATGTCAGACCACTGCTACTGACCTGATAAAGAGTGAAACATAACTTAAACAGTACGTACGACTGAAAAAGGGGAATGCTTAATTTAATTTTTTTTTATCAATTTATCAAAATGTTATTAATAAAAAGTAAATAAGTATAGTATTTCTTTTTCTGTCGTATTTTGCAGTATATCTTTTACTGCATGGTCATAATTATTGATTTCCCCTTTTACATTTCATCAATATTTTTTTTGTTTTAACCCCCTTTTCCCCGCCTAAATAAGTTAAAGATAAAAAAAGAAGAAAAAAGGACAGAATTTAACATCTCTATATGAAATATTTTTTTTTCCGTCGTATGTCAAACCACTGCTACTGACCTGATAAAGAGTGAAACATAACTTAAACAGTACGTACGACGGAAAAAGGGGAATGCTTAATCTAAGTTTTTTTTATCAATTTATCAAAATGTTATTAAAAAAAAGTAAATAAGTATAGTATTCCTTTTTCCGTCGTATTTTGCAGTATATCTTTTACTGCATGGTCATAATTATTGATTTCCCCTTTTACATTTCATCAATATTTTTTTTGTTTTAACCCCCTTTTCCCCGCCTAAATAAGTTAAAGATAAAAAAAAAGAAGAAAAAAGGACAGAATTTAACATCTCTATATGAAATATCCTTTTTCCGTCGTATGTCAAACCACTGCTACTGACCTGATAACGAGTGAAACATAACTTAAAGAGTACGTACGACGGAAAAGGGGAATGCTTAATCTAATTTTTTTTATCAATTTATCAAAATGTTATTAAAAAAAAGTAAATAAGTATAGTATTCCTTTTTCCGTCGTATTTTGCAGTATATCTTTTACTGCATGGTCATAATTATTGATTTCCCCTTTTACATTTCATCAATATTTTTTTTGTTTTAACCCCGTTTTCCCCGCCTAAATAAGTTAAAGATAAAAAAAAAGAAGAAAAAAGAACAGAATTTAACATCTCTATATGAAATATTCTTTTTCCGCCGTATGTCAAACCACTGCTTCTGACCTGATAAAGAGTGAAACATAACTTAAACAGTACGTACGACGGAAAAAGGGGAATGCTTAATCTAAGTTTTTTTATCAATTGATCAAAATGTTATTAAAAAAAAGTAAATAAGTATAGTATTCCCTTTTTCGTCGTATTTTGCAGTATATCTTTTACTGCATGGTCATAATTATTGATTTCCCCTTTTACATTTCATCAATATTTTTTTTGTTTTAACCCCCTTTTCCCCGCCTTAATAAGTTAAAGATAAAAAAAAAAGAAGAAAAAAGGACAGAATTTAACATCTCTATATGAAATATCCTTTTTCCGTCGTATGTCAAACCACTGCTTCTGACCTGATAAAGAGTGAAACATAACTTAAAGAGTACGTACGACGGAAAAGGGGAATGCTTAATCTAATTTTGTTTATCAATTTATCAAAATGTTATTAAAAAAAAGTAAATAAGTATAGTATTCCTTTTTCCGTCGTATTTTGCAGTATATCTTTTACTGCATGGTCATAATTATTGATTTCCCCTTTTACATTTCATCAATATTTTTTTTGTTTTAACCCCCTTTTCCCCGCCTTAATAAGTTAAAGATAAAAAAAAAAGAAGAAAAAAGGACAGAATTTAACATCTCTATATGAAATATCCTTTTTCCGTCGTATGTCAAACCACTGCTACTGACCTGATAAAGAGTGAAACATAACTTAAACAGTACGTACGACGGAAAAAGGGGAATGCTTAATCTAATTTTTTTTATCAATTTATCAAAATGTTATTAAAAAAAAGTAAATAAGTATAGTATTCCTTTCTCCGTCGTATTTTGCAGTATATCTTTTACTGCATGTGGTCATAATTATTGATTTCCCCTTTTACACTTCATCAATATTTTTTTGTTTTAACCCCTTTTTCCCCGCCTAAATAAGTTAAAGATAAAAAAAAAAAGAAGAAAAAAGGACAGAATTTAACATCTCTATATGAAATATCCTTTTTCCGTCGTATGTCAAACCACTGCTACTGACCTGATAAAGAGTGAAACATAACTTAAACAGTACGTACGACGGAAAAAGGGGAATGCTTAATCTAATTTTTTTTTATCAATTTATCAAAATGTTATTCAAAAAAAGTAAATAAGTATAGTATTCCTTTTTCCGTCGTATTTTGCAGTATATCTTTTACTGCATGGTCATAATTATTGATTTACCCTTTTACATTTCATCAATATTTTTTTTGTTTTAAACCCCTTTTCCACGCCTAAATAAGTTAAAGATAAAAAAAAGAAGAAAAAAGGACAGAATTTAACATCTCTATATGAAATATTTTTTTTCCGCCGTATGTCAAACCACTGCTACTGACCTGATAAAGAGTGAAACATAACTTAAACAGTACGTACGACGGAAAAAGGGGAATTTTTAATCTAAGTTTTTTTTATCAATTGATAAAAATGTTATTAAAAAAAAGTAAATAAGTATAGTATTCCTTTTACTGTCGTATTTTGCAATATATCTTTTACTGCATGTGGTCATAATTATTGATTTCCCCTTTTACATTTCATCAATATTTTTTTTGTTTTAACCCCCTTTTCCCCGCCTAAATAAGTTAAAGATAAAAAAAAGAAGAAAAAAGGACAGAATTTAACATCTCTATATGAAATATTCTTTTTCCGCCGTATGTCAAACCACTGCTACTGACCTGATAAAGAGTGAAACATAACTTAAACAGTACGTACGACGGAAAAAGGGGAATGCTTAATCTAGGTTTTTTTTATCAATTTATCAAAATGTTATTAAAAAAAAGTAAATAAGTATAGTATTCCTTTTTCCGTCGTATTTTGCAGTATATCTTTTACTGCATGGTCATAATTATTGATTTCCCCTTTTACATTTCATCAATATTTTTTTTGTTTTAACCCCCTTTTCCCCGCCTTAATAAGTTAAAGATAAAAAAAAAAAGAAGAAAAAAGGACAGAATTTAACATCTCTATATGAAATATCCTTTTTCCGTCGTCTGTCAAACCACTGCTTCTGACCTGATAAAGAGTGAAACATAACTTAAACAGTACGTACGACGGAAAAAGGGGAATGCTTAATCTATTTTTTTTTCAATTTATCAAAATGTTATTAAAAAAAAGTAAATAAGTATAGTATTCCTTTTTCCGTCGTATTTTGCAGTATATCTTTTACTGCATGGTCATAATTATTGATTTCCCCTTTTACATTTCATCAATATTTTTTTTGTTTTAACCCCTTTTTCCCCGCCTAAATAAGTTAAAGATCAAAAAAAAAAGAAGAAAAAAAGACAGAATTTAACATCTCTATATGAAATATCCTTTTTCCGTCGTATGTCAAACCACTGCTACTGACCTGATAAAGAGTGAAACATAACTTAAACAGTACGTACGACGGAAAAAGGGGAATGCTTAATCTATTTTTTTTTTATCAATTTATCAAAATGTTATTAAAAAAAAGTAAATAAGTATAGTATTCCTTTTTCCGTCGTATTTTGCAGTATATCTTTTACTTCATGGTCATAATTATTGATTTCCCCTTTTACATTTCATCAATATTTTTTTTGTTTTAACCCCCTTTTCCACGCCTAAATAAGTTAAAGATAAAAAAAAAGAGAAGAAAAAAGGACAGAATTTAACATCTCTATATGAAATATCCTTTTTCCGTCGTATGTCAAACCACTGCTACTGACCTGATAACAAGTGAAACATAACTTAAACAGTACGTACGACGGAAAAAGGGGAATGCTTAATCTAATTTTTTTTATCAATTTATCAAAATGTTATTAAAAAAAAGTAAATAAGTATAGTATTCCTTTTTCCGTCGTATTTTGCAGTATATCTTTTACTGCATGGTCATAATTATTGATTTCCCCTTTTACATTTCATCAATATTTTTTTTGTTTTAACCCCCTTTTCCCCGCCTAAATAAGTTAAAGATAAAAAAAAGAAGAAAAAAGGCCAGAATTTAACATCTCTATATGAAATATCCTTTTTCCGTCGTATGTCAAACCACTGCTACTGACCTGATAACGAGTGAAACATAACTTAAACATTACGTACGACGGAAAAGGGGAATGCTTAATCTAATTTTTTTTTATCAATTTATCAAAATGTTATTAAAAAAAAGTAAATAAGTATAGTATTTCTTTTTCTGTCGTATTTTGCAGTATATCTTTTACTGCATGGTCATAATTATTGATTTCCCCTTTAACATTTCATCAATATTTTTTTTGTTTTAACCCCCTTTTCCCCGCCTAAATAAGTTAAAGATAAATAAAGAAGAAAAAAGGACAGAATTTAACATCTCTATATGAAAAATTTTTTTTCCGCCGTATGTCAAACCACTGCTACTGACCTGATAAAGAGTGAAACATAACTTAAACAGTACGTACGACGGAAAAAGTGGAATGCTTAATCTAAGTTTTTTTTATCAATTGATCAAAATGTTATTAAAAAAAAGTAAATAAGTATAGTATTCCTTTTTCCGTCGTATTTTGCAGTATATCTTTTTCTGCATGGTCATAATTATTGATTTCCCCTTTTACATTTCATCAAAATTTTTTTTGTTTTAACCCCCTTTTCCCCGCCTAAATAAGTTAAAGATAAAAAAAAGAAGAAAAAAGGACAGAATTTAACATCTCTATATGAAATATCCTTTTTCCGTCGTATGTCAAACCACTGCTACTGACCTGTAAACGAGTGAAACATAACTTAAAGAGTACGTACGACGGAAAAGGGGAATGCTTAATCTAATTTTTTTATATCAATTTATGAAAATGTTATTAAAAAAAGTAAATAAGTATAGTATTCCTTTTTCCGTCGTATTTTGCAGTATATCTTTTACTGCATGGTCATAATTATTGATTTCCCCTTTTACATTTCATCAATATTTTTTTGTTTTAACCCCCTTTTCCCCGCCTAAATAAGTTAAAGATAAAAAAAAAGAAGAAAAAAGGCCAGAATTTAACATCTCTATATGAAATATCCTTTTTCCGTCGTATGTCAAACCACTGCTACTGACCTGATAAAGAGTGAAACATAACTTAAACAGTACGTACGACGGAAAGGGGAATGCTTAATCTAATTTTTTTTTTATCAATTTATCAAAATGTTATTAAAAAAAAGTAAATAAGTATAGTATTTCTTTTTCCGTCGTATTTTGCAGTATATCTTTTACTGCATGGTCATAATTATTGATTTCCCCTTTTACATTTCATCAATATTTTTTTTGTTTTAACCCCCTTTTCCCCGCCTAAATAAGTTAAAGATAAAAAAAAAAAGAAGAAAAAAGGACAGAATTTAACATCTCTATATGAAATATTCTTTTTCCGCCGTATGTCAAACCACTGCTACTGACCTGATAAAGAGTGAAACATAACTTAAACAGTACGTACGACGGGAAAAGGGGAATGCTTAATCTAAGTTTTTTTTATCAATTTATCAAAATGTTATTAAAAAAAAGTAAATAAGTATAGTATTCCTTTTTCCGTCGTATTTTGCAGTATATCTTTTACTGCATGGTCATAATTATTGATTTCCCCTTTTACATTTCATCAATATTTTTTTTGTTTTAACCCCCTTTTCCCCGCCTAAATAAGTTAAAGATAAAAAAAAAGAAGAAAAAAGGACAGAATTTAACATCTCTATATGAAATATCCTTTTTCTGTCGTATGTCAAACCACTGCTTCTGACCTGATAAAGAGTGAAACATAACTTAAAGAGTACGTACGACGGAAAAGGGGAATGCTTAATCTAATTTTTTTTATCAATTTATCAAAATGTTATTAAAAAAAAGTAAATAAGTATAGTATTCCTTTTTCCGTCGTATATTGCAGTATATCTTTTACTGCATGGTCATAATTATTGATTTCCCCTTTTACATTTCATCAATATTTTTTTTGTTTTAACCCCGTTTTCCCCGCCTTAATAAGTTAAAGATTAAAAAAAAAGAAGAAAAAAGGACAGAATTTAACATCTCTATATGAAATATCCTTTTTCCGTCGTATGTCAAACCACTGCTACTGACCTGATAAAGAGTGAAACATAACTTAAACAGTACGTACGACGGAAAAAGGGGAATGCTTAATCTAATTTTTTTTTATCAATTTATCAAAATGTTATTAAAAAAAAGGAAATAAGTATAGTATTCCTTTTTCCGTCGTATTTTGCAGTATATCTTTTACTGCATGTGGTCATAATTATTGATTTCCCCTTTTACATTTCATCAATATTTTTTTTGTTTTAACCCCTTTTTCCCCGCCTGAATAAGTTAAAGATAAAAAAAAAGAAGAAAAAAGGACAGAATTTAACATCTCTATATGAAATATCCTTTTTCCGTCGTATGTCAAACCACTGCTACTGACCTGATAAAGAGTGAAACATAACTTAAACAGTTCGTACGACGGAAAAAGGGGAATGCTTAATCTAGGTTTTTTTTATCAATTTATCAAAATGTTATTAAAAAAAAGTAAATAAGTATAGTATTCCTTTTTCCGTCGTATTTTGCAGTATATCTTTTACTGCATGGTCATAATTATTGATTTCCCCTTTTACATTTCATCAATATTTTTTTTGTTTTAACCCCCTTTTCCCCGCCTAAATAAGTTAAAGATAAAAAAAAAAAAGAAGAAAAAAGGACAGAATTTAACATCTCTATATGAAATATCCTTTTTCCGTCGTATGTCAAACCACTGCTACTGACATGATAAAGAGTGAAACATAACTTAAACAGTACGTACGACGGAAAAAGGGGAATGCTTAATCTAATTTTTTTGATCAATTTATCAAAATGTTATTAAAAAAAAGTAAATAAGTATAGTATTCCTTTTTCCGTCGTACTTTGCAGTATATCTTTTACTGCATGGTCATAATTATTGATTTCCCCTTTTACATTTCATCAATATTTTTTTTGTTTTAACCCCTTTTTCCCCGCCTAAATAAGTTAAAGATAAAAAAAAAGAAGAAAAAAGGACAGAATTTAACATCTCTATATGAAATATCCTTTTTCCGTCGTATGTCAAACCACTGCTACTGACCTGATAAAGAGTGAAACATAACTTAAACAGTACGTACGACGGAAAAAGGGGAATGCTTAATCTATTTTTTTTTTTATCAATTTATCAAAATGTTATTAAAAAAAAGTAAATAAGTATAGTATTCCTTTTTCCGTCGTATTTTGCAGTATATCTTTTACTGCATGGTCATAACTATTGATTTCCCCTTTTACATTTCATCAATATTTTTTTTGTTTTAACCCCCTTTTCCACGCCTAAATAAGTTAAAGATAAAAAAAAGAGAAGAAAAAAGGACAGAATTTAACATCTTTATATGAAATATCCTTTTTCCGTCGTATGTCAAACCACTGCTACTGACCTGATAACGAGTGAAACATAACTTAAACAGTACGTACGACGGAAAAGGGGAATGCTTAATCTAATTTTTTTTTATCAATTTATCAAAATGTTATTAAAAAAAAGTAAATAAGTATAGTATCTCTTTTTCCGTCGTATTTTGCAGTATATCTTTTACTGCATGGTCATAATTATTGATTTCCCCTTTTACATTTCATCAATATTTTTTTTGTTTTAACCCCCTTTTCCCCGCCTAAATAAGTTAAAGATAAAAAAAAGAAGAAAAAAGGACAGAATTTAACATCTCTATATGAAATATTCTTTTTCCGCCGTATGTCAAACCACTGCTACTGACCTGCTAAAGAGTGAAACATAACTTAAACAGTACGTACGACGGAAAAAGGGGAATGCTTAATCTAAGTTTTTTTTATCAATTTATCAAAATGTTATTAAAAAAAAGTAAATAAGTATAGTATTCCTTTTTCCGTCGTATTTTGCAGTATATCTTTTTCTGCATGGTCATAATTATTGATTTCCCCTTTTACATTTCATCAATATTTTTTTTGTTTTAACCCCCTTTTCCCCACCTAAATAAGTTAAAGATAAAAAAAAAAGAAGAAAAAAGGACAGAATTTAACATCTCTATATGAAATATCCTTTTTCCGTCGTATGTCAAACCACTGCTACTGACCTGATAACGAGTGAAACATAACTTAAACAGTACGTACGACGGAAAAGGGGAATGCTTAATCTAATTTTTTTTTATCAATTTATCAAAATGTTATTAAAAAAAAGTAAATAAGTATAGTATTCCTTTTTCCGTCGTATTTTGCAGTATATCTTTTACTGCATGGTCATAATTATTGATTTCCCCTTTTACATTTCATCAATATTTTTTTTGTTTTAACCCCCTTTTCCCCGCCTAAATAAGTTAAAGATAAAAAAAAGAAGAAAAAAGGACAGAATTTAACATCTCTATATGAAATATTCTTTTTCCGCCGTATGTCAAACCACTGCTACTGACCTGATAAAGAGTGAAACATAACTTAAACAGTACGTACGACGGAAAAAGGGGAATGCTTAATCTAAGTTTTTTTTTTATCAATTTATCAAAATGTTATTAAAAAAAAGTAAATAAGTATAGTATTCCTTTTTCCGTCGTATTTTGCAGTATATCTTTTACTGCATGGTCATAATTATTGATTTCCCCTTTTACATTTCATCAATATTTTTTTTGTTTTAACCCCCTTTTCCCCGCCTAAATAAGTTAAAGATAAAAAAAAAAGAAGAAAAAAGGACAGAATTTAACATCTCTATATGAAATATCCTTTTTCCGTCGTATGTCAAACCACTGCTTCTGACCTGATAAAGAGTGAAACATAACTTAAACAGTACGTACGACGGAAAAAGGGGAATGCTTAATCTATTTTTTTTTTATCAATTTATCAAAATGTTATTAAAAAAAAGTAAATAAGTATAGTATTCCTTTTTCCGTCGTATTTTGCAGTATATCTTTTACTGCATGGTCATAATTATTGATTTCCCCTTTTACATTTCATCAATATTTTTTTTGTTTTAACCCCCTTTTCCACGCCTAAATAAGTTAAAGATAAAAAAAAGAGAAGAAAAAAGGACAGAATTTAACATCTTTATATGAAATATCCTTTTTCCGTCGTATGTCAAACCACTGCTACTGACCTGATAACGAGTGAAACATAACTTAAACAGTACGTACGACGGAAAAGGGGAATGCTTAATCTAATTTTTTTTTTATCAATTTATCAAAATGTTATTAAAAAAAAGTAAATAAGTATAGTATCTCTTTTTCCGTCGTATTTTGCAGTATATCTTTTACTGCATGGTCATAATTATTGATTTCCCCTTTTACATTTCATCAATATTTTTTTTGTTTTAACCCCCTTTTCCCCGCCTAAATAAGTTAAAGATAAAAAAAAGAAGAAAAAAGGACAGAATTTAACATCTCTATATGAAATATTCTTTTTCCGCCGTATGTCAAACCACTGCTACTGACCTGCTAAAGAGTGAAACATAACTTAAACAGTACGTACGACGGAAAAAGGGGAATGCTTAATCTAAGTTTTTTTTATCAATTTATCAAAATGTTATTAAAAAAAAGTAAATAAGTATAGTATTCCTTTTTCCGTCGTATTTTGCAGTATATCTTTTTCTGCATGGTCATAATTATTGATTTCCCCTTTTACATTTCATCAATATTTTTTTTGTTTTAACCCCCTTTTCCCCACCTAAATAAGTTAAAGATAAAAAAAAAGAAGAAAAAAGGACAGAATTTAACATCTCTATATGAAATATCCTTTTTCCGTCGTATGTCAAACCACTGCTACTGACCTGATAACGAGTGAAACATAACTTAAACAGTACGTACGACGGAAAAGGGGAATGCTTAATCTAATTTTTTTTTATCAATTTATCAAAATGTTATTAAAAAAAAGTAAATAAGTATAGTATTCCTTTTTCCGTCGTATTTTGCAGTATATCTTTTACTGCATGGTCATAATTATTGATTTCCCCTTTTACATTTCATCAATATTTTTTTTGTTTTAACCCCCTTTTCCCCGCCTAAATAAGTTAAAGATAAAAAAAAGAAGAAAAAAGGACAGAATTTAACATCTCTATATGAAATATTCTTTTTCCGCCGTATGTCAAACCACTGCTACTGACCTGATAAAGAGTGAAACATAACTTAAACAGTACGTACGACGGAAAAAGGGGAATGCTTAATCTAAGTTTTTTTTTATCAATTTATCAAAATGTTATTAAAAAAAGTAAATAAGTATAGTATTCCTTTTTCCGTCGTATTTTGCAGTATATCTTTTACTGCATGGTCATAATTATTGATTTCCCCTTTTACATTTCATCAATATTTTTTTTTGTTTTAACCCCCTTTTCCCCGCCTAAATAAGTTAAAGATAAAAAAAAAAGAAGAAAAAAGGACAGAATTTAACATCTCTATATGAAATATCCTTTTTCCGTCGTATGTCAAACCACTGCTTCTGACCTGATAAAGAGTGAAACATAACTTAAACAGTACGTACGACGGAAAAAGGGGAATGCTTAATCTAATTTTTTTTATCAATTTATCAAAATGTTATAAAAAAAAGTAAATAAGTATAGTATTCCTTTTTCCGTCGTATTTTGCAGGATATCTTTTACTGCATGGTCATAATTATTGATTTCCCCTTTTACATTTCATCAATATTTTTTTTGTTTTAACCCCCATTTCCCCGCCTAAATAAGTTAAAGATAAAAAAAAAAGAAGAAAAAAGGACAGAATTTAACATCTCTATATGAAATATCCTTTTTCCGTCGTATGTTAAACCACTGCTACTGACCTGATAACGAGTGAAACATAACTTAAACAGTACGTACGACGGAAAAAGGGGAATGCTTAATCTAATTTTTTTTTATCAATTTATCAAAATGTTATTAAAAAAAAGTAAATTAGTATACTATTTCTTTTTCCGTCGTATTTTGCAGTATATCTATTACTGCATGGTCATAATTATTGATTTCCCCTTTTACATTTCATCAATATTTTTTTTGTTTTAACCCCCTTTTCCCCGCCTAAATAAGTTTTTACATTCTTTTTAAGTATACTTTCATTGTCGTGATTCCCCCTACATTCCCTATATTTTATCCTTTTGCAGTTTCTCTTTTACTGGTCTGGATTCTCCCCCTTACATTTCAGCCACATTTTATAATTTTTCAGTATTTCAACCCCGATTTCCACAACAACTTCTTTTTAATCATATTTTTATTTAATTTTTACTGGTCGAGATTCTTCCCCTATACATTTTGCATTTTGACCCGTTTTCAATTCTTTATTACTGGTCCTGATTTCCCCCCTAATTGTCATTATTTTTGTCAGTATTTCAACCCCGATTTCCACAACAAATTCCTTTAAATCATATTTTTATTAAATTTTTACTGGTCGAGCTTCTTCCCCTATACATTCTGCATCTTGACTCCCGTTTTCAATTCTTTATTACTGACCCTGATTTTCCCCCCTAATTTACATTATTTTTTTCATTTCCCCCCAAAAAAATCCTAGCCACTTTTTTTCCTGAATATAACCCCAAAGAATACCCTTTCAGACGCTTGACTATATGTGTCAGGAAATAATTAAATAATTATTTTCACAAAAATAATGAATGTTACAACAAAATATCCTCCTTCTTTCTTGAAACACAGTCTAATATATACCCCGTAAATTTCTTAAAACACTACCTTATATAACTGTTCCTGATTCTACCCCGTAAATTTCTTAAAACACTATCTTATATGATTCTACCCCGTAAATTTCTTAAAACACTATCTTATATAACTGTTCCTGTTTCTACCCCGTACATTTCTTAAAACACTATTTTATATAACTGTTCCTGATTCTACCCCGTAAATTTCTTAAAACACTATCTTATATAACTGTTCCTGATTCTACCCCGTAAATTTCTTAAAACACTATCTTATATAACTGTTCCTGATTCTACCCCGTAAATTTCTTAAAACACTGTCTTATATAACTGTTCCTGATTCTACCCAGTAAATTTCTAAAAAATTCTGACTTTTCTATTACGGGGTAGATTCAGGAACAGTTATACATAGATATAAATAATATATTAAAACAGACCACTCAAATTTTTCCTTTATTCAAAATATTACTCCATCATGAATATTCATTGCCTGAAATGCTGATATGACATTCAACCCCGTTGGGAGTAAAATCAGGATATAGCCCAAGTTTGACTATTATGCTGACATTCCACTTGTTAAATGTCAATCCGAAAGGTATGTTTCTAACGATCACATAAACACATCTGAAACTTCTGTCTGTTTTAATAGCCTCAGCACACAAACACAACAAAATTGAATGAACATTGATAGACTGAACGGGGTCAAAAGATTTATAAGCATATAGTGCAGAAAACAAACACTAGATATTAAACAATACAAATTTAGAATCAACAAATAATTCATCGGCACTTATTTCAGATAAAGTTCTGAGCGTCACTGATGAGTCTTATGTAGACGAAATGCGCGAAATCCTGATAGCTTCGATAACTATTGACAATTAAATATATCACATTTTCTTTTTACTTTAAACGACAAAGTTATTTTAAATTATTTGTGAGCCATACCAAAAATAATTGATACTTATTGTCCAGTATCATTCGGCAGTGTGAAATGTTAAAAATATATTCAACATGGTAAAGACAAATATTATCCCACATATATATTAGCATTTTACCAGAATTGTCTAAACACAGTTGAAGTCATCTTCACGGATCAATTTGAATTACTAAGAAAACATTTGAAAAACAACAGACTGTCCATTGACCTATACATAGGACAGAAAGTCTCAGGACAAAAATGACACAGGACACAAAGCCAATTCAGTTTTGAGATTATTTCTTCGAACAAGAAAACACTAACTTATTTTTTTTCCTTGATGTATTATAGTAATGAAAATTTAATCAATAATCATTAAATGATTGTTATGGGGGAAAAAATGTCATTGTGGCTTGGTACTTAAATGGCTTCATTGTGCCAAGAAATAAATCATTTGCATGATTAAATTTAATAATCTTTGATTTATCAAGGCCTATGAATAATTTCCTAAACTTAAAAAAGGAATATATGAAATAAACAGATAATACTTCAAGATATCTCTCTTTTATGTTTAAAAAAATGCCAACAAATTATTTGCGACTTGATGTCCTGTGACTTTCTGTCCGTTTACCAACCTGTAATAGTTAACTTCATTTTATATCTATATTCGACCCTCGAATTTTCTAAGATGTTTAGGTTGTGCTTTTCTTGAATGTTATCCTCAACTGGGTACAAATTCTGTCCCTGAATTACATCAGTTAATCATTTATAAACTATTAATATATATGTAATTGTTTCTATATAATAACTTGCCTAAAAGATTTGGAACAATGAACAAGTCCAGATTGATATTAACGTTATCAAACAAGAGAGAAACATTTCTTTTGAAGTCAGGTACCTCATTCAAATGTTCTTGCACAATGTGAAGAACCTCTGGATTGCTGTCACATTCTGGAGTTGTGAATTGAGTATATCCCTCAAAGTATAGCTTTGACATATTCTGTCACATTTGAAATATTTTTCTTTAAACGTTGGATATGATCTTTTAGTGTAACACTTACCACACGTAATTATGTCTGTATTGCCTTGTCTCTTGTTTTCCGAATAACTAGGGTTACAGTATAATGGGTGTGACTGCCTTCTGACTTTCTTATTAACAATACTACAGTGCCTAATAACATTGAGATTGTTTTTTTTTTCGAACATAAAACAACAATTTATATAAGTGAATATCATCACAAAATGCCATAACAGAATTTCTTGTGAAAATCCAAGAAGGCAAATGAGTTAGTTTTCTTTAAATCTGTGGTCATGGTCATGTTCTCATTTGGTCTTCATTGCGAACGTCCAATGTTGATTCACGTACCATAGCACAAATTTAAGCTTGATTTCCAATTTAGACAAACTCTTTAACAGAATATTAATCGCACGCTTTCCCGAAGAAGTGATATTGTCAAGTCCATGAAATGTTTTTTAAATCCATTGTACTTTTCTTTATTTGCCTTTTTACAATCAAAACTATATCATTGTTTATCATGCTTTCTATTACAGTTCATAATATTTCTGTTGAAATTATGTGTACCAAATGTTGCTTTGGCAGAATCAATTAAAATATCCGTAGTATTTTTAACTACAGTATTAATTTAATACATTTTTACATGTTCTTGATGACGAAATACTTTTAAGACATACCACAAAACTGTACAAACTAAGGAATTAAAGAAATAAAACCTTTTAAAATGAGATATTCCAAAGATTTAACAAGTGCAAGTCAACATTATGTACTACATAAATTGTGATTTCATTAAACAGTCCTATCATTTTGCTATGTTGCATTACTCCTTGTTTTGGGGAATTTTCATCATGATTTAATTTTTCAAATAGTGTACTTGACATTCGTTCGGGCGTACTTGTAATCTGTTCGAGATCTTCACAACTATTTGCTTTTGTATAATTTAAAATAGGCGCATCTGTAGTCGGTTTTTAGACAATTGTGTAATCGGCAGAGCCAAATAAGTTGCATTTAACAATTGTGACTGATTGATTGTTGGTTGCTTAACGTCAAATGGCAAATATTTCATGCATGTTCAAGACGAGAACAGGTTTACAATAAAAACATTAGGTAGGTCATGTAATAATCGAGGCCATCCGGGATGATGGTTGGGAAAATTGAGACTGCCATCGGAACATGAGGGTATATTAGATAGGGACTGAAATTTTGCCTTGCAACAGGCCACCTACGGACCCCTCAAAGAGTTTTTGCAAGGGTTCTTAAGGTGTTAAGAGCGTGACACTCTCTCTACACGAGGCTTAGGATTAAACGTCCCCATTGCAAGCGGACGTGGCTGCAAACTTGACACATCCCGCACAACCAAACAGACGCCCACGTTTGCAAGCGTTATACTTCCAGTCGGAAGAAGACCATATTTTTCTGGTAGTTTCGCCCCCAAGGGTGACTGGGGAATAGAAATATGGTCACCATTGGTCTTCCTCCGACCGGCGGTAAAACCCTCGCTAAAGTGGGGCGTCCGTTTGGCTGTGCGGGATGTACAAGTTCGCAGTCACGTCCGGTCAGAATGGGAACGTTTAATCCGATGCCTCGTGTGAAAAGAGTGCCACGTTCTTTGCACGTTAAGAACCCTGGCAACAACTCTTTGAGGGGTCCGTAGGTGGCCTGTTGCAAGGCTAAATTTCTGTCCCTATCCAATATACCCTCATTTCCCGTGGCAGTCTAAATTTCTCCGACCTTAATCCCGGACGCCCCTCTTACAGAACCTACCTATCGTATTTATTGTTAATTTGTTCTCGTCTTGAATATGCATGAAATATTTGCCACTGGACGTTAAGCAACCAACAATAAATCAATCAATCTTGTAGTTTCGTTACACGAGAGTTTAACTCGTTCGCCATTTTTTTGTTTACATGTTTCTTTATTGTTGAAAATTCGTTCTGACATCCATAAAAAAAAAACAGTTTCAGCGTTCTTGTCATTTTGGTCTATGAAAGAAATGACAAGATATAATAATATATCAGGAGCATCAGAAAACGTGTTTTATATTCCTCAAAGAACATTGTATATGGCATTGTGGGATGTAATGAATTCAGAAATTAAATTTAATTTCTTTTTAAATTACGATTAGAAAGTTGTAGAATTTGAATATTATTCATTATTTAAGAAATGCAATAATAAATTTATTGTTATGAAATATGCATTTGAATGACGTTTTCAACTGCCCTATATCTTATACTTATCAAATTATAAAGTGTTGGGTATCCATGACTGAGGACCCGTTTCGTCGTTACAGATTATTAGACATATCTTCAATTATTCATGGTGATAAACCCTTTACGGGCCTCTCAATAACCAAGAAAAATGTTATATAATATTTTTCTAAAACCAAATGTTTGCGATCCAAAAATCAACATGGACGACTTTCCTTTGGTTAGCTGGTTATTTAGCTCACCTGGCCGAACCTGGCCCAAAGGGCCAGGTGAGCTTTTCTCATCACTTGGCGTCCGTCGTCGTCGTCGTCGTCCGTCGTCGTTAACTTTACCAAAATCTTCTCCTCTGAAACAACTGAGCCAAATTTTACAAACTTGGCCACAATCATCATTGGGGTATCTAGTTTAAAAAATGTGTCCGGTGACCCGGCCAACCAACCAAGATGGCCGCCATGGCTAAAAATAGAACATAGGGGTAAAATGTAGATTTTGGCTTATAACTCTGAAACCAAAGCATTTAGAGCAAATCTGACGGGGTAAAATTGTTAATCAAGTCAAAATATATCTGCCCTGACATTTTCAGATGAATCGGACAACTAGTTGTTGGGTTGCTGCCCTGCATTGGTAAATTTTAAGGAAATTTTGCCGTGTTTGGTTATTATCTTGAATATTATTATAGATAGAGATAAACTGTAAACAGCAATAATGTTCAGCATAGTAAGATCTACAAATAAGTCAACATGACCAAAATGGCCAGTCTACCCCTTAAGGATTTATTGCCCTTTATAGTCAATTTTTAGCTATTTCTATTTTCGTAAATTTTTGTAATTTTTTACAAAATATTTTCCTCTGTAATTTTAAGGCCAAGTTCATTATAGATAGAGATAATTGCAAGTAGCAAGAATGTTCAGTAAAGTAAGATCTACAAACACATCACCATCACCAAACCACAATTTTGTCATGAATCCATCTGTGTCCTTTGTTCAATATGCACATAGACCAAGGTGAGCAACACAGGCTCTTAAGAGCCTCTAGTTTATCTTCGTAACAGGTTCTGAATCTGAAGGAACGGGGAGATATTTACTTTTCTTTTGTTTGGTTTTAATGACCAGTAATGGTGCCTCTTCTTCAGATGAGAAATCCAACTCTATTGCTGCCAAAGCAGAATCAGAATCAACTTTATACATTTTATTAGGGGTTGGCTCCTGCTCCTCTGATTGTTTTGTTGTTGGATTTAATTTATGCACCGATCCTTAATGGTAGTTTGTTGGAACAGAAAAACATTCTATTCCTGATCGATCAGGAAGATCAGAGAGAGGTTTGCTTGTTAGAGATACTTAAATTGTAGAAATTGTATAAATGAACTATTTAAGAAATGCATATCTTAGACTTTTTACCCGCTGGTTCAGGGGTTTCGATTCTCTCTCCAGTTTTGAAATTTGCTGTGTTCTTCTACAACGTCTCTGTAGGGCTGCACAATCTGTACTGGGTGTAACATCTGTAATTTCCAGATATATATAAAATATATGGTTATGTTTGGAATACAAATGCTAAAAGAATGCAATGTGAAATTTTAAATGTCATACCAAAAATTATAAATTCATTAGGTTAAATTGTCAGATAGAATCTAATGGTTATACGAACTTGATTCGTCCAGTGAGAATAATGAAATTTTTTTTTTTATACGTATCTGATATAATGAAAATGTCTTCAATATGATTGGAGCTCAGGTAAAATACTGTGTTATTGACAATGTATATACAGTCACTTTTAAATGGAGCAGTACTACATATTTGGTGAAATGGTGCAGTAATTAAGTTTTCCATATCTTTTAAATTGTGTAGTGTATTTATGATAAAACACACATTTTGACATTAATTCTTGTCTTTAGGAATTACTACAATTTCGAATGTGGCAGTTGCTAAATTGCACAAATCCCATTGGCTTCATAATTAAATAAACTCATCATTACATTCTGTGTTGGTGGCTCTAGAGGATTGTCAAGGTGGCAATTAAAGCGATAGACCGTTTTAGAATTATTTTCTCCTGTAGTAATAATGTTCAGGGTTTAAGCAGCGCGTGTTCCTGTAAATTAGAGTGGTTGTATGAGTTCTTTGTTTTCTCGGAACACAAAAACTGGAGTGATGGAATTTCCATCCTGTAGATGAAAACAGACATTTTGAAAAATTTATTCTTTATATGCTTTAAATTTTTTTTTTGAAAGGCACTTGAATTTACGACAAACGTTTTTTAAAGGTTTACATTTTTAAGCATAACTTAAATTTCTATACATTTGTATTACAATACAGAAATCATTATCACCTCAATAATATCATCAGTTGAAAAGTTGGCCATAAATATCATAAACATGGACCAATAAGCTGTTGGTTCGTACAATGGTGTATTTAATCTCGCTAAAGAAATAAAAAGTTTGATTTATTTAATTTATAAATCATCAAATTGAGTAAATGTAAAGAAATTCACATCTTCCAGGGTTTCGACGAAGTTAATCATACAGATCAGCTTACTTCTTCAGATCTATCAATATGATGTTGCTTTCTTCAAATGCCGTTTTCCAGCAATCAATAATAAACTTCGATGCGTAAATTACTTTTGAGTGTGCAATAACTTTCGAAATCAGCTTGATATTATTTTCCTTGTGTCTTGCCTTTTAGTCATGTGTATATAATGCGATCATGGTTGCATTCGTTCAAAGTTTTAATAATTGTTATTCTGTTTATATCAGATGGTATTCTGGCTTTGCAAGTTTTTTTGGCTCGCTGAAAAAATTGTTATCGAATTTCAAACAGAGCATGAAAACCATGAAAGTAGAAAATTCCGATTTGAACAAGAAACTAGCAAATTTCTTGCATGTGTATTTCAATACACCTCAAAGTACAACAAATGAGACATCAGCTAAGTTGTTCAGATCACCAGTTCCAGAAATAATGTAACATCAATCCAAATGTTTTGAATGGATATTTGAATAGACAATTAGTGTCTTGACCTGACATCACAATAATATCAGAATGAGGCTAATAATTTGATATTGCATGAGGCTTATAATTTGATATTGCGTGATCAGTATTCATGAAAAGGGCATGGTGCTATTCAGAAAAATGACAAATTTACGTGTATATGTAATTGAAAAAGGCATTTATTTAAGCATGATAATTTATACGTTTACAAAATGAGAAACATATGCACATAACATTACACACAGAATACTATAATTTAACTCTAGTCGGGCTCCGGAGTAATGGCGGCTATAGTGAATATGGATATAATCTGAGAGGGAATTGCTATCAAGGTCCATGATAAACCGTTGCAAATGCTTACTCGCGTTACTTTCTAGCACATCCATATCTGTTGGGTAGCTTATAATAATAATAACTTTCTTGGAGTTAACTTTCTGATATGTGGTGTCGAAATGTTCTTTTGACAATTGTGTGGACAATCGTCGTCTGTTTTGTTCACGCATCGTTATAAATATAATGGCATTTGATGCGACTGTCATACAAGTGAGAGGTTTAGCGCTATAAAACCATGTTCAATCCACCATTTTCTACATTTAAGAATGCCTGTACCAAGTCAGGACTTTGACAGCTGTTGTCCATTCGTTTGATGTGTTTAATCATTTGATTTTGACATTTGATTATGGACTTTCCGATTTGAATATTGTTAATTGTAGAGATGTTACCTCAGATTAAACCTCCGATCTTGGATTTGCTTAAATTAATTGATTGATGTTTTTTAACGTGCAGTGGCAAATAGTTCAGGACGAGACCAATAAAACAATCAATACCTTAGGTCGGTGTTGTGATAGAGGCCATCTGGAATGAAGGTCGGGGAAAATTGGACTTGCACTGGAAAATGAGGATACATGAGATTCCACTGAACTTTACTTTGATCTGGTACAAAAAAAAATATTCCTTTGTTATACAATTATATATTAGTTTTCATATCTTTAACTTATAACAGAAATAGTCAGAATGTCTTCAAAAAACTCATTTCTATCTTGATTTCATAACAGCGTGATGTCTTGTCTATTGACAACTCTCTTCCATACTTTACTTAATAACCTGAAAAGGAGAACACTTCACATAATATATGCAATAATTTAAGGAATTAAGTTAAAGAAAACAAGAGTTACTGTTTAAATTAAAATATTCATAAATTTTCTAATACTCCATTATATATTTTGTATTTATGTACAGTGTTTAAAGGCAGATCTTGGAAGCATTTTTTAAAGAGATTTAGGATGATTTGAAGCTTTGCACATTATTCTGAATATTTTATTTAGTTGAAAAAGCTACCTTGGATAATAATGTCTTATTTTCATATTTTGTCTCATTGATGCATGAACCACCTATGCTTTTATTCACTTAATGCAGATCAGCCATCTAATTGAACTTTTGTATCAATTGAATTTTAAATTATCTTTGTGTTTGGTTGATATTTTGTTTTTGTAAATGAAAACTTACCATTGACTCTCTTTCTGATGATGACAGCACTGTAAAAAATGCCACCTGAACATCTTCCTAAAACTTTTGTGCCAACTGCAAGTTCATCCTATAAAAAAAAATCAAAACATTCAATTTCAAGACATTTTCATTTGTTTTTGACCATTTGCTATTGACTCAGAGGATAACATTAACTTCTTAGCCGACTGGCTTAAAAATCATGATAAAAACGGAATAAATGACTAGATTCACTTTTTAAAAATATTTTTAAAACTAAGAGATGAAATTGTTTATCTGGTAGTTCAAAACCTTTAGATTTCTGCCTTTCAGAATCATAAAACAATTACAAAGTCATCAAATATGACATATTACTATTGTCAGGAACAATACAAGTACAACAATATTCTATGCTTGTTTGAAGACAGTATTATCATATGTAAGTGATAATGGTGCATTTTTAGTGTAAATATTGTAAATTGATGAAGCAATAACTTTATGTCTATTTATGTTAAATTTTCATTCTAGTAACTGTTGAATTAAAAAAACTAATTACCTCATCCTGGTTACTGTCTGTATCATCATCCTGGATACATTCTTTTATATTGGGAGCATTTGTCTGCTCTACCTGTTGAAATATAGATAAAAAAACATAAGTCCTCAACATAAATAAATACATATTTAATACCGATAATAGATAAGATTGATTGATTGTTAGTTGCTTAACGTCCAGTGGCAAATATTTCATGCATATTTAGGACGAGAACAAGTTTACAATAAATACAATAGGTAGGTTCTGTAATAGGTTAAGGGATTAAGGTCGGAGATATTTAGACTGCCACGGGAAATGAGGGTATATTAGATAGGGACAGAAATTTAGCCTTGCAACAGGTCACCTACGGACCCCTCAAAGAGTTGTTGCAAGGGTTCTTAACGTGCAAAGAGCGTGGCACTCTCTTTACACGAGGCATCGGATTTAACGTCCCCATTCTGACCGGACGTGGCTGCAAATTTGTACATCCCGCACAGCCAAACGGACGCCCCACTTTAGCACGGGTTTTACTGCCGGTCGGAGGAAGACCAATGGTGACCATACTTCTATTCCCCAGTCACCCTTGGGGGGGATAATAGATAAGAAATGTCTGCTACTGAAAATTTCTTTAATACCAAATGGGTTTAGATTTGAAATTCTTTTTTTGTATATATATTTGATTTCGACAATTAATGTCTCTTCAGTGATGTTAGGAATCGAAACGTTATTTGGGAGGTCATATATTTGACCTCAATTTAGGATAGACTCTTGAATTTTGAAGCGTCGAACTAGGATGAATGGATCATATAAACCAGAAAGGCAAATAATATAAGCCCAAACGAAAACATATACACACGTTTAAATTAAAAACAACGTTCAAAGCTATAAATATATATATATATATTTGATCAATAAATATAATGGCTATTCTATTATGTTGATTTGATGTAATAAGAAGTTTAAAAGATTTTTGACAATGTTTTTGTTGGTAAACCTCTAATTCAATTAAGACCTTTAAATTTCATGGTAGAATGCTGATTTGTAAAATATTTTGAAGGTATTCCAAAGTGGTAAGCTGTTTTGTCTGGTTTGTTTAGTAAAAGTTTAATGTTTCATAATACTTGTGCAAAGTAGGAAGTTAAGCTCACTATAAAACCGTGTTTAACCCACAGTTTTCGGTAGAAAATGTGCCTACCAATTCATGAATATATATGGTAGTATTTGTTCATTCGTTGGGTTGGTTGATATATTCCAGCGTTCCATTATATCAAGTTTTATAACTTTTCTTCCTTACAATTCTGTATATTTATTATTTTATTTTATTCTAGTTTGTGTAGAAAATTTTACCATACATCTAATTACATTTATAAGCCCACTGGTTCCCAGGAGTTGAAAGTACAAAAGTTGTAAAAACTCCTAATTTGAGCTACATGCAAAATATGCCCTTCTATTTCAATTTCACACAACTTTTTATTATACCAAAAAAATCAGCTAGGATTAACAGTGATCACAGGTCCTCAAACTTTCATTTAATTCCAATATTACAAAGACAACAGTGAGAAAGACTTGTCTCCTTTAACCTCTTTTTTTAGAAGTTTTTTTTTAGAAATTAGAAAAATATTAATGTTTAATATTTTGTTTAGATGTAACTATATAATCAAAAGTAAACATACCCTAGTCTGTCTTATCTCCTCTGTATCATTTTGCAGGCGATTGGTATTCTTTCTGTCAAATAAATAAATGCAGAAAAAACAAGTAACTAATAGTTTGATATTAATTGTGTACAGTTTTAAAGGTGAAGTTTTGAAAATAAAATCTGCAATAAGAGTTACGATAATCAATAACTAAATTGCTGAAAAGGACGACAAAGAACTTTTAATATACACGTTTTAAATACAATCAATTGTAAGGAGTATAAATGTTCCCCTCCAACCAATTAATACAACGATTAATAAACAAAATCAGCAGAGTCATTATAATGACTTAATGCTGATAAATTACATATTTACTTTTGCTATTTATTTTGACCATCTTTTCAGCTTTATTTTATTATCTAGTCGCCTTCAAAGATGTGTAGCCACATCTCCATTTCTTATGTTTTTTTTATAAATAAAAAAACTTAGTCAAATAATAATGTTTTTAAAATAAGACGGTTATCATAGTATTAAACAGGTTTGAACTGTCGAGGGATCAAAACTATGACCTCTATTTGCACGCTTTCAAGAGACGACAGAACAAGACACCATGTACAAGCTTTGTTGGAATTCATTAAAAAAAAAACTTCAATGAGGTACAAATAGGAAATAAGTAAGGCTAGTGGACAACTGTTACAAATTTTTAGTGTGTCCACTAATTGAAATCCGGATTGAAATATATTATACTTTACCTTAAAACTCTTGCCTTTCTCCCTGAATTCTTTCATTTTAGCTGTGCCGTTTTCTAACTGATGTAGAGCAAAGCGCACCGGTCGCTCTTCTTTGTAGCCAACAAATTACTGGAACTGAACTCCTGTCAGTTGAGTTGTCTTAAACAAGGACCCAACCATTCCTTGGGTCATACTATCTTCTAGCTCGCTTACAATCTCAAAACCAGACTGTGGCAGTATAGCTACGTACAAACTCTTTTTGATTGTCCTTCCAAACGTATCTTCCTATAAAAATATAAAGAGATTTTTTTTTTTTTGTCAATCTTAATTAAAGGCAACAGTAGTATACCGCTGTTCGAAATTCATAAATCTATTGAGAAAAAAACAAATCAGGGTTACAAACTAAATTGAAACACTAAAATGCAACACACACAGAAACAAACTATAATATAACAATGGCCATTTTCCTGACTTGGTACAGGACATTTTACGACAAATGGAGGGTTGAACATGGTTTTTTGGCTAGCCAAACCCTCCCGCTTTTATTGATAAAAATGATAACTTACTTTTTATTATATATATTATTTAAATCATTCAGACAAGTAAAGAGAAACCTGGTAATTTCTGAAAACATCAATTTTAACAAGTATGCATAGGTATTGCATTGCATGGATCAGACTGTTATATTTATTGTTGCGTATTTAAAGAGGATTAATAGGATAAAAAAGTTTATATGGTATGAACAACAACTGCAAACCAGGCTCGTTTTCTAAAGAAAGATTCTTTTCTCTCGAAACTTAATATTTTGTATGTTTAAGAACCAAAAATGCCTGCAAATATCTCGTAACTTGAGACCTAAAACACATACTTGATTTATCATTATTAAGGATAAAACTTTATACCTTTTCAATATCTAATTATACTGATATAACTATTAGAATGCCCACATTCATTAAACTTATCCCCTCTAATTTAAAAACATGGTATTGTGGTTTGATTGACAAAGAGACAACTATCGAACAGAGTTCAATAAAATCTTGCCAGCTTTCTCACGATACGAATCAAATTCTAAATAAGAAAAATTAAAACACTATGCCCTGTCAAAATCAAGAAACTCTTAAAACACTTGCCAGATTCCTCGCTGGATGGTCTTTTGCAGCTCATGAATAACATATGGGAATCTGGTGGTTTACCATCAATCTGGAAGCTTGCAACCGTTGTGCTTATCCCAAAACCAACTAAAGATCACACGGATCCTATTGATTATCGACCAATTGCTCTTACAAGTTATGTCTGTAAAAAACTAGAACGGATGGTCAATATCGCCTTGTTTGATTCCTGGAATCAAATGGGCTTTTAGCCAATATCCAATGTGGATTCCGACGAGGTCGCAATACTCTTGAATATCTTGTTCGATTCGAATCTTTTGTCCGTAATGGTAATCTTGAAAAGGCCTATGACACTGCATGGGAGTATGGCATTTTAAAAGATCTGTTTGATATGGGGTTGAAAGTCAATATGCTAAATTTTATTTAATGTTAGAGTAAATTCAACCATGTCTGATCAGTATGATCAAAAGATGGGTGTCCCTCAGGGGAGTATTTTATCAGTTACATTATTTAGTCTTAAAATCAACAGCCCTGTTGAAGTTTAAAAAGGTAATATTGAAGGTTCATTGTAAGTTGAATTTTTAATGTTACCGAGGCAAAAATATGAACACCATAGCAAGACAATTACAAATTTACCTCGGAAAATAGGTTTTAAATTTTCTACTTAAAAAACGGTCGGGATGCACTTTTGTAACAAAAGGAAATTGCATTTTGACCCATTTTGTTCGAAAACCCAATTAAAATGTTTTTTTTTTTTTTCAAAATTGTAATAGATGTGACCTTAAAATCGGGCACTTTTTAATTATAATTTTATTGGATGTAGCGGTGGTGTAATGAAAATGACAACGGCAGAGAAATTGCTAGATCAGGTTTGATTGATTGATTGTTGGTTGCTTAACGTCCAGTGGCAAATATTTCATGCATATTCAGGACGAGAACAAGTTCACAATAAATACAATAGGTAGGTTATGTAATAGATTAAGGGATTAAGGTCGGAGAAATTTAGACTGCCACGGGAAATAAGGGTATATTGGATAGGGACAGAAATTTAGCCTTGCAACAGGTCACCTACGGACCCCTCAAAGAGTTGTTGCAAGGGTTCTTAACGTGCAAAGAGCGTGGCACTATCTTTACACGAGGCATCGGATTTAACGTCCCCATTCTGACCGGACGTGGCTGCAAATTTGTACATCCCGCACAGCCAAACGGACGCCCCACTTTAGCACGGGTTTTACTGCCGGTCGGAGGAAGACCAATGGTGACCATACTTCTATTCCCCAGTCACCCTTGGGGGGAGATCAGGTTTGAACTGTGTTCCTTTGAAACTTATTTATGTTCGTAAAGAAGATGGACTTATTGATCTTATGTCTAAAAATGCTTATGGTAAGACAAGAGTTTCGATTGATAAAAAAGCTAATGTGTTCTGTGGTACAAAATATGGGCAAGATGTTTGCAGATCTGTTTTGTCATGACTTGTATTATAATATATACTTTATGTGTGAGCAGTTGTTGCTTATTATAAATGTATATGTAACTTATTATCAATTAGTGATAAGCAAACCTTCAACTTAAATTGGTTTGTAACTTGTGACTTTCCTTACAATATTGATTAAACAACAAAAAGTGTAAATGTTGATATGTTAATTATAATCTTTGTTTCGAAAATATTTAATTGTGCATTGTTTTTTTTGTGAACTTATAAATGACTTTTTAAACTTGACTTCATTGTGTGGTTCATCAGTTATAGTTCAGTTTTCTTGATGTGGTGTGTTTTAAACCAAATTTGTTGTATGAAAGGATTGTTCAGCCTACATTTATCTCGCCTTGATCTCAAATACATTGAGCATTGGAATGCTAATTTAATGAATTACTTTTACTGCAATATTATTGTTTTTTTAATTTCAACATGTCAATAATAAACACTGGAAAAGGTATGACATTTCTGTGTGTCCACTCTTGTAAGCTTTTTTTTCTAAACTGAAAATGTATTATGATTTAATTAGAATTAGCTTTACTGACATATTTAATGAAAACAGTCTTTATATATTGATTATATAAATATGATCATATTAACTTGTATCCTCTTTACCATCCTGACCATGAATATACTTTCTCATAGAAAAATCATTATAATTTGCAAATAAATATTGAAATGTGATTGAGTTTATTGCATATCATTATTTAAGATTTCTAGTATTTATTGTGTGCATGGAGGAGTGTAAAAAATATTTCAAGGTAGATAATTGATCTGAGTTCAATGTGGGACAGGAATGATGGAGTATAATTTACTGAGTTCTAGTTGATGCTGGTATGAAAAAAAGAATAGGCATCCTTTGTGTTCAATAAAGCCTGATGCTGTTCGTGTGATGTCCTGTGCCAAAAATAGGACTAAATCGGAAATATGTAGCAAAACCGTAATATTGTCTATTTATTCTTCAAAAACCATTAACCCATGACTTTGCAACTATATAACACAATATTTATTTTTTACACACATATACAATATATGTACAAACATGACATATACCCATACACATATTTATACCATGTTGCTGAAATAGGTCAAAGGGTCAAATGTTTCAAGGGTAATGGTTGGCATCTACGAGTCCCTAAGTCAGGAAACTGATGTTCAGTGGTTGTCGTTTGTTGATGTGGATCATAAGTGTTTCTCATTTCTTAACTTTTGTATAGATTAGACTGTTGGTTTTCACGTTTGAAGGGTTTTTCACTAGTAATTTTTTGGGGCACTTTATAGCTTGCAGTTCGGCTCCGTGTTGAAGACATAACATTTGGGAATTTTGGGTCCTCAATGCTCTTCAACGTTGTACTTGTTTGGCTTTATAACTATTTTGATCTGACCGTCACTGATGAGTCTTATGTAGACGAAACGCGCGTTTGGCGTATTAAAATATAATCCTGGTACCTTTGATAACTATTTGACCTACAATGGTTTACTTTTATAAGTTGATCTTGATCTGAGTTTGAGTAAGACCTAGCAAGGTCATATTAGTTTAACATTTTGTGTACATAGCAGCATCACCACCTCCTACTTTACTCAAACCCCAATGATGGATTTAAACATTTTGTGTACATAGCAGCATCACCACCTCCTACTTTACTCAAACCCCAATGATAGATTTAAACATTTTGTGTACATAGCAGCATCACCACCTCCTACTTTACTCAAACCCCAATGATAGATTTTAACATTTTGTGTACATAGCAGCATCACCACTTCCTACTTTACTCAAACCCCATTGATAGATTTAAACATTTTGTGTACATAGCAGCATCACCACCTCCTACTTTACTCAAACCCCAATGATAAATTTTAACATTTTGTGTACATAGCAGCATCACTATCTCCTACTTTACTCAAACCCCAATGATAAATTTTAACATTTTGTGTACATAGCAGCATCACCACCTCCTACTTTACTCAAACCCCAATGATACATTTTAACATTTTGTGTACATAGCAGCATCACCACCTCCTACTTTACTCAAACCCCAATGATAGATTGTAACATTTTGTGTATATAGCAGCATCACCACCTCCTACTTTACTCAAACCCCAATGATAAATTTTAACATTTTATGTACATAGCAGCATCGGCACCTCCTACTTTACTCAAACCCCAATGATAGATTTTAACATTTTGTGTATATAGCAGCATCACCACCTCCTACTTTACTCAAACCCCAATAATAGATTTGGGCAATTTTAGTGTTAACCTGCTTACCTTCATAAGAGTCATTGTATTTTATTGATGCATCTCGACAACTGTTGATACAGACCATTATTTTTTTCATCTGTAGGCTTATGATTTGTTAGCAGGGCTTCACTAGCCTGTCCAAACGATACCATGCACGTTCAAGTGCTCTTTAAGGATTACCTGCGCTAACTTACTTGATGCTTTTAGCTTTGCTTGACTATTATGATTGGGCTTCATATATTTCTTCATTTTTTAAAAGTGGTATACATTTAAATCAAAACCATAAACACATAACAACTACATAATTGTTATTTCTTATTGTAATGTTTATGTCTTCTGACTTTCTGACTTCTACAAATGATATGATATAGGTGCCTTAATATTTAAGCACAGGCAAATTTTCATTTTAAATAACAAGACAATTTTTGCCTCATTTTAGCAATGTAGAACACATGCGTTTTATTTCCTTGAAAAACATTTTTTTATCATCTTTGTATGCTGAACAAGTAGTAATAAAATGATGTTCATCTTCAACAACATTAAGGATACATTTTTTACAATGCCTTTCATTTACAGGGCTGCTTTACTACTACTGGGGTGTCAAAAACCACGCTTCTCTCAAGGGGAGAAGCAAAACTATCCGACTCGGCTCCAGAGGGAACCAAGTTGTCGCTTACAGTTCTGTCAATGGCACAGAACAAGAACCTTCACCCTCTGTAGATACTCACTGCTCAGATTTTCTTCCCTCTGTTTGTACTTTTCAGAGAATATTAGGTCGGTCCTCTTTCAGTGTAAGGATTTCAGTAAGGGTTGCAACTGAGATACCTTATATCTGTTTCACTTCTGTTTATAAACTGGAATACAAACTTGATGTCCCTTCCAATTTCTACATCCAAAATATTTTCAATTTTTGTTTTTGGTAGTGTAATCATCCTTTTATCATATTTTGTGATATAGACAATCTCTTATATGATAAAAACTTCCTTTACACTTCCCTCATAATCGTCAGTGCCACCAGATGGCACTCAAATAGTCATATTGGCATGGGAAATACATCTTTTGTCAAATATATAGATATACATCTGAAATTAACCTCTGAAAAATGCCATAAGCAGTAGAATGAATTTGTTCAATTTTGCAAAAACAATAAAATTGAGCTACTAAAGACCAAACAGCAATTGACTATTGGGAAGAATACCATAATAACTCAAATGAATTACCAAACAGTCCTAAGAATCTGGTGCCAAAATATAATACAATTCCAGTGTTTCAAAAAAATTATATTATATTCAAATATAATGACAAAATACAGTAAAATGAAAATAAATCAAGAAAAGTTCAGTCTTCTGTTACCAGTACACATATGTTACTAAAAATTCAAATTGGAAAAATGGCAATACCAATGGTCAAAAACAATTATTTTTGAATACATTTTCTATGTACGAGTTGATGAAGCTATCCGAAAATGACAAGGCTAACCACACATTTATAGACTGTGAGCAGTGTATGGTGTTTGATGTCTCTTTACTACATAAATCATCTGAAGGGAAAAAAAGAAACTGTTGGAGCATGCCAGAATATTGCCAATTTTATTCTCGAAAAGTCACTTCCAATGTCAAAAGCAGCTGAAAAAAAAGTTGAACATTTTATCAAAGTATTTTCCCCTATTGCATCACATAAGATAGATATGATCAAAACAGTTTCAAAGGTGGTGAAACTAACACCCCACAAACAGTAAATCACAAAAGACGAAAACAGCTAAAAACATCCTGAAAAGAAACATCAAAATTAAAAATAAATTGTCCTCCAATTGACAGGATGTGCGCCATTGTTTGGCTTCTGAAAATCATTTAAAAAACACGACAATGACAGAATGTCAGTGTGTTTTGTTACAAAAGCTGAAGGAAAATTGAAGGTGCTGAAGGAAAAATGAAGGTGAAAAATTAATGTAACCAACAGAAAAGGGGTAGACCAGCCAATACAGGCCACATAGTGATGATCTTTGCCCAATAAAATCATACACACAAATTTAATATAAATATGAAGCTAAGTAACAGAGAATACATACAAAGAGTAAGGAGGGCCAAAACGCGATTTTCCAAAAACATCAACAAGATCAGCCAAAATTATGCGGCAAGAAATACAAGATTTAATTAGACAATGGAGAGATTGATTAAGGGGGGAAATTGCCCCCCTCCCAGATATCATCAAATTTTATTGATTGCACTGGTAGGTTGATGTAAGATTGGTAATTTATTTAAATTATTTACCAATTTGAAGCACTTGTATGATGAGTTAAATTCTTCTTCGCATTCTCAAAAAAGAAAATCTGTCTATCACAATATTAAAGAATATTAGAATAGCGTGACATAACTAAATAACAGGAAGTGCACAAAATTAAGTACATGCACAAAAATATTGGTAGTCCGCAATAAATTTGGCTTAAAATTCATAAAGTTTGATACTCTAGAAAATAATAAGTTGTTAGAATAACAGTTGATATGGATTTTGATAGCAAAGTATCCAACTGTATGATACATGTACTTAAACATTATGATGTCGGGCATACTTAATCTTAAATTATTAAATAATACGATTAAAACAGCCCTAATACTACCAAAACGGCATGTATCATACTGGTGACGTCGTCCTGGTCATATAAATCACGTGATCTATATTGCTTTTCGGCCCGGTCCAATATTTCCAATACGGACTGGCAATGAATCCTGAATTACATGTAAACATATATTGTGCATGTAAATCAGGATTTATTGCCAGTCCGTATTTGAAATATTGGCCCTATATTCACATTTGATGTATGTAATACAGCATTCAGAACAAGTCTGTATTGAAAAAGCGTTATGAACTGGCGGTTTCTGTATTGGCACTGGCATAGATTCTCGGTCAGCTGTATAAGCCCTCGACCCTACGGGTCTCGAGGCCAATACAGCAAACCTTGAATCTATACCAGTGCCAATACAGCAAACCTTGAATCTATACCAGTGCCAATACAGAAACAGCCGAGTCGAGGGCCAATACAGCTGACCGAGAATCTATGCCAGTGCCAATACAGAAACAGCCAGTTAATAACACTATATTATCAAAATATAGTTATGTTTTATTTGTTTGAAATATAAAAACTGTATCTTCATTGCAGTTGAAATGGGAATGAACAAACTGCATGTACACCTATTGCCGATGTTAAAATATCATGACCTGTTCACATTGAGAAGCCTGTTTCTGAATCAGAACCTGATCCAAATGATGATCCTGAACTCTTATGAAAAAAAACTTGAAAAAAAAACATTATTGCAGCTAAAAATAGTTCGATCTTTAATTGAAGCTTAAAATTGTAGGGAGGCTGAAAGTTACAGTGAATCTAAGTCTACAGAGTTTGTTTTTTTTTAAATAAAATTAAATGATTAGGCATTTGAAACATTTTATTATGAATGATATTAAACAAATCAATGTTCTCAATGTCGGAATTAACTTTTTTTTTTAAACTAAATAATTCAAGTGAAAATTCAAACTTACCTGTAGGTTCTTTCAGTATAACCATATTCACTAGCAGGAAATTGCACACAAATGTATATTGATCATGTAAGTTGCCAACATAACATCAATTTATGTCTGGATCATTGCGAACATTGAAGTGATCAAATTTACAGAAAAATAATACAACCATGCTACTACTTTTAATAAAAAAGGGACGAAAGGTACCAGAGGGACAGTCAAACTCATAAATCGAAAATAAACTGACAACGCCATGGCTAAACATGAAAAGACAAACAATAATACACATAACACAACATAGAAAACTAAAGAATAAGAAACACGAACCCCACCAAAAACTAGGGGGTATCTCATGTGCTCCAGAAGGGTAAGCAGATCCTGCTCCACATGTGGCACCCGTCGTGTTGCTCATGCTTTAACAAATCCGGTAAATAGTCTTATTCGGTAGGTTACATTCATGAAAGGGAAGGGGATTGTAGTTACGACGTAAAGAACATATCCGATATCATATGTGAAACGGTTATTTCATAACGGTCAACCAATTCGTGATGGCGTCCGTAAAATTAATAAATCATTTACATTATCTTCATAAAAAAATGATGTTTTCAGTGGTCTGAATAAGGTTGAAGGAGAATCCCAAAATGCAGATTTTACACAATTTCTAAAAATAATTACTTGATGGCTACTCTAGAAATTCAGCCTGCTTCTTCAAAACTTACCAACACCACTGTTAAGCCAGGCGTGTTATAAAAGCAAAACTATGAAGAAAAGGAGAGCGAATCACGCAAGTCTGTATAAATCAGCTTGTATTTATAAACCTCAGTGAAAACATGATAAATGGTTCAGCTTGATTAACAATCTTTTTCTTTATTATATTAATGAAACATTTTTATTGGCATGACATAAACAGAACGCGATATAACCTTTTTGTGCAAATGCGGCGTAAAGCAAACAACAATAAATCAATCAATCAAGAAGATGTTAGCTTTACCTACCTGCATGCAAAAACATCATCCCAGCGTACAGACACCTTACGGTAGCATCTACTCATGGACAGATCGAGGTTACAGTGTTCCGATTGGAGTATGGCCAAACAGTCAGTGTACTAGCTGTCCATCCGTACCAATAATGATGTTGACGGTATTATTTTTAAATATTATTGACAAAAACGCAGACGTTGTATGATTGCCAATTATTCACCAAATTAAACGAAGAGCATGGAAGTAAGCAGTTACTGAACTTCGTACAGTCTGACAATAATAAGTACAACAATAAAATAAATGATACAAAAATGAAATAAAAATGTAATTAAATACTGTCATCTGCTATATTGATTATTTTCTGGAATGTGTAATGTTTTACATGTTGGCATCGCAGGTTACTTAGTTAATGTCAGGGATTAAAGGCCTGACTTGGGTTTTCGATATCAGCTAGCACCACTATACTTATTCTTAGAAAACCCCTCATGAACATGTCAGCATTTGTTTTCCAATTTTTCAGATACAGACGACACAATTTCTCCTATATGCAATAACAGGTGATATTAATCTAATGTTCCATCATTTTTACAAGATAGACATAGACAGTTTGTGAGTGACACACTGTCTAGATAGAATGCCACTCGGTGAATTAGAAATTCCACCTTGCAGGATACTAGGTACAGAAGATGGCTTTAATGTTAGAAGCCCTGAATCTGACAATCGGGACACTCTGTTGATCAATACTGGTGGACCATATTGTTCCTGTTTTAACTAGAAATGGAATTAGTGGCCTTGCAAACATCTGCTGGCCTTATTCACTCAATACCCTGCTTATGGATGGGATTTCTTACCATCAGAGTACACAAATTACCATTATTTTATCTGGATAGTGATATAACGGAAAAAGCAGTCTCCTCAGCCTTTATTTAATCTGGATAGTGAAATAACGGAAAAAACAGTCTCCTTAGCCAATAAGTTAACATAATTCAAGAATGTATTACCTCAGAAACAGAAGACCATTTTGAATTTCAGAATTGGTACAGAAAGAATGTCAAACAGAATTGACAGAAATGACAAAGGAAAAAATGCATAAGAGAAATGACAAAGTGTATAGTGTTTCTTAACCATTAACTCTGCAAAACGTTCACAATATGCTGATGAATGTAAATTAATTTCTTCAATAACAAATTCCCAAGCTTTCTGGACTTAAGGACAAAATTCCTGGACAAAAACGCTATAGTTTATAGCTCGCTGTTCAGTGTGAGCCAAGGCTCCCTGTCGAAGACCGTACCTTGCCCTATAATGATTTACTTTTATAAATTGTGACTTGGATGAAGAGTTGTCGCATTGGCACTCATACCGCATCTTCCTATATCTATAGATTACTCACTTGATTTTCTTGAACAACCACGTGCTGAGACACTTAAGTCGAGCGCAACAAGGTGTCCATTCATTAGTCCATATTTACATTTGTTTAAACCAATATCTAAATTCATAAACTTGTTTTTTTTTTTTTTTAAATTATTGCTAGCACTGCGTGCAATAATTTTTTATCTATCAAGCAACGAATTGCAAACTATGAGAGTATAAGGGGAAATGCTGTGGGTTTTCTATAAAATTTACATTTGTTTACCATTGAATCACCACAAGGGTATATCATCCTTAAGGATTATGTACCCTTGTGTTGCTTCAATGCTAAACATATGGAAATTTTATAGAAAATCCACAGCCTTTTTCCTTGTACTCACATATTTTAGTTTGTCCGTTTGTTCGTTTGTTCTTTCGTTCGTCCTGCATCGGGTTAAAGGCTTGTGACAAATATCTAAGTACCGGTAAATGTATCGTATAATAAATAAATACGATGCCATGCATGTAAATCAATCATTTAAAAATAGCAAGACACTTCTCATTTTTAAAACTTTTAAACTGCAATCATTTCAGTATCCACCAAAATATTTAATTAGGATTTAAACAATCCGCCAAAATAAAAATTGCCACAATTTTTTGTATACTATGTTGAACATAAATCGCGAAATTTAAAACCCGCGAAAATTACCTGCTTTACGGTACCAGTAAATCTATCATGATTACAACGATTTCATCTAAAACGCTTAATTTCTTATGCAGCTTATTATACTTTTAGTTCCTTGTCTTGTAGGTTGCTGTCATGCATGTCCAGAGGAGTACAGAGAATTCATCAGAATGCTTGCAACCAACATACCAGTGTGTGCAGCAAATTGCCAATGTGAAGTACATCATTAATCGCACAGATTTTTGTAAGAACTTAATGTAATGAAGCACATACAGAGTACAGATCCACTTCTATTCCATCTGTTTTGTTGAACACTGCTTTATCTGAAATTCGCAAATTTCTATAAACCATACTCAGTGTAGTAGTTGAGATTACACTCAAAACTTTTCTATTTGGCAGAACATATAACTTCGGAAATGATAACACATTGATTGATCGTTGGTTGCATAATGTCCAGTTGCAAATATTTCATGCATATTTAGGACGAGAACAAGTTAATAATAAATACAATAGGTAAGTCTTGTCATAATAGAGGCCATTCGGGATGATGGTCGGGAAAATTTGAAAATCCACTTGAAAATGAGGGTATATTGGATAGGGACAGACATTTTGCCTTGCAACAGGCCACCTACGGACCCCTCAAAGAGTTGTTGCTAGGATTCTAAACGTGCAAAGAGCGTGGCACTCTCTTTACACGAGGCATCGGATGTAACGTCCCCATTCTGACCGGACGTGACTGCGAACTTGATACATGCCGTACAGCCAAATGGACGTCCCACTTCGGCAAGCGTTTTACTGCCGGTCGGGAGAAGACCAAGTGACCATATTTCGTTTCCTCAGTCAACCTTGGGGTGGGGGAAACGATAACCCAAGATTCTCTTATCTTCTTCCCAAATCTAAAACAAATCAGAAGGAGAGGAATGTATGCAATGGATAAAAAGATGAGTGAAAAGGTGTGCACAAAGAAGGGAAACAGTCATCCATCTCTCCTTCTAGGGATGTTCACAGTATTTTGTCCTCATGGTATGCATTAATTTCAATAGTTAGTGAGAATTGGAAATACAAATTGAAATAGCAATGCTTTTTATCAGTCAAAGTAATACAAATATGTCAATATATGACATTAAATACATCAGTGTATTCCAAAATAATGTTGTTGTTTTTTATATTTATTTAGTTCTCCCTTTACAATTAGTATACACCGGAATGGAAAATGAGAATTGAGGCCTCATTTCTTTTTGTTCTTTCCTAGATATAAACATGTTTTTTTAACATAACCAATCAATGGTTGGAACCTTTGTAGGTCATTTGTGTTTTATAAAACTTTCTTATGTACAATTTGTAAAGTCAGTCAAGGTCGTAAAAACTTCTATCATAATATATTACATTTAATAAACTAGTCCCAGATTAAACTAAGGGTTCATAACGACAAGTTTGAAATATACGCTTCAATTTTTTCTATTAGCACAGTCTGTATGTCTCTATAAATTTTAGTCAGCGCTTTGGTTTTACGCATTTTTTTATCAACCAAACCCTCAATATCTTTTCTTGTCATTCGAGTTTTCATCTAAGTTTGAACAATTGGTTGCACATATTAATTAATTTGTTTAATGAGGATCACAAACTGTTAAACAGGCAGTTCTTAAAGTAGTGTTTTACTTTCTTAGGTGTGTGTTTCACCTTTTAAAATCTTGTCGTCTGTGTCATATCAAGATCAGATAGATTTCGAAATAAATAACAGCACTTTCATTCATCATCTTCCGATTCAATTTGATTTTAATTATTATTGAAAGTGAATATTTCTTGATATCGGAACATCCTCTACATTACTCTGTATATACAAAAATAGAAAATTCAGAAAATCCTGAACAGCAATTAATAAAACTGACTGCCGAAATTTAAGAAAGCATTAACAAAGAAGTGGAGGATCAAATGGTAAGTATTTATTTATTTTATCATTGCTCTCAATTCCTTATATGTATTTTCTATTGTGTATTTAATTCATGTATATTATATAATTGTATCAAGACATGTTGTATCAACAGGTACATATTATAAACAAATATTTTCTCACCACATCTTTGAAATAAATCCTGTATGGGAAACAAAATTTTTAAATCCAACTTTTAAGAATGAACTACACATTACCTTTCTGATAATTTTTAACGAAAAGCACGTGGCAAATGATCACTCGAGCAGAAATTAAATGTAATAGAAATTAACATAACTAAAGAACGGTTTGATGTGCTATAAAATTGAAACTACTTAATTAATACAGGTAGCTCTTGTGTGAAAAAAATACAGATAGAATGAATACTTTATTCAAATGATTATAATTGGTGTGATATATCAATGTATAGATAGATAATATTTACATGTACACGTGAACAAGGATATATGATATTTATAAAGATAAATGTTTATAATGTTTTTTTTCCCCTCAGTTGATTTTCCCCTTCAAATGAGACTTGTGATACTAGTATTTCCATTTTATCCCACTTCAAAGGTGAACGAGCAGCCTCCATTTAAAATAAAAAAAACAGATAAACGTTCAGACTAAATGGAATGAGATTGATGAACAATTGTACCGTGCTACTCTCTCGGAACACTTTACTGACATTATGGAAGACAAATCAACTCCAGAAAACATTAAAACTCTGACAGCAATCCTCTTAACAGCTATGCATCTGGCAGTACCAACAGAAATTACCAAGTTAAAAGGTCCGAAATGAAAAGCTTCACCTAAAAACAGAAACATCAAAAACGTGCAAACAGCTTTCTCTAAATGAAAAAACTCTGGGCCAAGAAGAAAATCATCAAAGCAACCAAGTCTTACAATTCTGACAATGTATACCAAGTTAGGCTGTACGATGATTTACTGGAATACTCCTGTCGATATGAGGACACATCGCTGGTCATGTAAACATACGCTTGCTTGATTTTGAACATGCAAAAAACATATTGGAATACTCTTCCAGATTACAAGGCAACCCTTCATGTAACATTCATACTGGACTTTTCAACACAAATCATAAAACACTGATTATTAACGTTAAAATAATCATACAAATATATTTAAGTACCAATGGCAATGCAAAGTAGAATTAATCGTCTCAGCCTCTAAGTGAGAGGTTTAGCGCTATAAAATCAGGTTCAATCCACCATTTTCTACATTTGAAAATGCCTGTACTAAGTCAGGAACATGACAGTTGATGTCCATTCGTTTGATGTGTTTTGTCATTTGATTTTGCCATGTGATTACGGACTTTCCGATTGAATTTTCTTCGGAGTTCAGTATTTTTGTGATTTTACTTTTATAACAAATAAAAATGCAAGCAAAGGTATAGGATCAACAGGAAGTTTTTAAGCAATGAAATGAAAACATATGACACTGTCGGGCTATATTTTGGGAAACAATTGTTGGAATGAGGTTTAGAAATCAACAATCAAAGTGCTATTAAAAGTGGGGTTTTAAATTTGATAATTCTATTATTTCAGATAATTAAAGGACAGCTCATTAAGAGGGGCCCCCAAGGGTGACTGGGGAATAGAAGTATGGTCACCATTGGTCTTCCTCCGACCGGCAGTAAAACCCTTGCTAAATTGGGGCGTCCGTTTGGCTGTGCGGGATGTACAAATTTGCAGCCACGTCCGGTCAGAATGGGGACGTTAAATCCGATGCCTCGTGTAAAGAGAGTGCCACGCTCTTTGCACGCTAAGAACCCTTGCAACAACTCTTTGAGGGGTCCGTAGGTGACCTGTTGCAAGGCTAAATTTCTGTTCCTATCCAATATACCCTCTTTTTCCGTGGCAGTCTAAATTTCTCCGACCTTCATCCCGGAAGCCCCTATTACAGAACCTACTTATTGTTAACTTCCTGAATATGCATGAAATATTTGCCACTGGACGTTAAGCAACAAACAATCAATCAATCAATCATTAAGAGGGGGGGATTTACCTCTTGCAGATATGAAAATATCCATGGACGAGTTTGATATATATAAGATTTAAAACATCAAAAAAGGAACAGAATGATCGACATTCAAAAGTAGATGCAAGTGAATATATATGGATATTATGAAATAGCTTATGCACAATATTTTGTACAATGTAACTGATGCTCTGGTACCCGTTGAAACTGGTTAATTCTAAAAATAAATCGATAAATTGCAGAAAAGGTCTGACTATTGATCTTGATTACTATAACAAATTAGGAACATGCTTTGTTTTTACTTCTTATATGCGAGTCCTTTGTTGTGGTCACCATTGTCTTTTAAACTTAAAAACCATTAATTGTATTTGTATGAGTTTTTTTAGGAGGCCTGTTCAATTATTTTTTTTTAGAGACAGTGCCATACAAATCAAAAGTTTGAAGACGACATTTTAGTTTTCTAAGCAAAATACATTCTTTTGAAAGACTTGAAAGTTGGACTAACATTTATGTTTTATTTCATTTCAGGTTAGTAAAAATAATCTTACGACCAAGATGTAATGCCAACCAAGAGCAGTGAAACTTAATTTATGTTTTATTTAATTTATGTTTTATTTCATTTCAGGTTAGAAAAAAATAATCTGACGACCAAGAAGTAATGCCAACCAAGAGCAGTGAAACTTAACAACGAAGATGGTTCTATCATTCTATAAACAATACTTATATGGTAGGAGATGGACTTGAAATATCAGAAGAACAGATTGATTGATTGATTGTTGGTTGCTTAACGTCCAGTGGCAAATATTTCATGCATATTCAGGACGAGAACAAGTTCACAATAAATACAATAGGTAGGTTCTGTAATAGATTAAGGGATTATGGTCGGAGAAATTTAGACTGCCACGGGAAATGAGGGTATATCGGATAGGGACAAAATTTAGCCTTGCAACAGGTCACCTACGGACCCCTCTAAGAGTTGTTGCAAGGGTTCTTAACGTGCAAAGAGCGTGGCACTCTCTTTACACGAGGCATCGGATTTAACGTCCCCATTCTGACCGGACGTGGCTGCAAATTTGTACATCCCGCACAGCCAAACGGACGCCCCACTTTAGCACGGGTTTTACTGCCGGTCGGAGGAAGACCAATGGTGACCATACTTCTATTCCCCAGTCACCCTTGGGGGTTCAGAAGAACAGACATTAAACATCTCTTACAACTACATGTCGTAACATAACACGTGTATGATTGTCATACCCTTAATGTTACCAACTTTGTTTTTATTTAAATGGCTATCCTCCAGGACAATGTCAATTTCCAAATAGGAGCAAATTTTTTAACGTTTGGAAAGGAATTCCTGGAACGTGTGGTCAGGCGGGAAGAAGATGATAAATGATTACACCTTTTCACTAATAACTGGTGTTATTTCTTCTGTATGTCCTTTCATATAGTATCAGACTTTATGTGAGCATGCCTCACTGTGGGATGCATTTATAGCTTCATCGTTCCTGAACTTCATGTTTTATAACATTTTTCTCACATTTTTCTCAAGAACTACAAATATATATAGGCTTTCAAAAATTTAAGATCAACCTTCATCTGACCATTAATAATAATAATCTGTAATACATGTTTACAGCCACTGCTCATCAACTTCCGGTTCAATAGCCCACAGTTATACTTTTTTCTTGTCTTAGACATTTTTATGCTGTTGTTTTCACGTATTTTGTAAAGAAGAAAAGTAAAATCAATGTTGAATATTTTTGTAATAAAGTTTGCATATGTCTATGAAGAGTAATACGTGCATTTGTGGTAATTAAGCCTTAAAAGTATTGTTTTTGTATATAGTTTTTCTGTATCTGTAATTATCTTAAGGATGTTCGCTTGATATGTTTTGGATTTTTTGTCAGATTTTCGGAATCCCCTGGTTTTATCCATTTGAATGCCTTAAACAAATTTGCCCATTGACCCCCATTTTTCTTTTGATAAATATTTTACATGTTTAATTATAAGCAATCTGTAAAAGTCTTAAAAATCGTTATATTTTTTAATAGTTTTTGAGAACTTGTCAATGATAAAGCTATGAAAAGTCAAGAGAGAACATTCTCCCGCCAAAAATGACAATAGCTAATATCTCGAAAACAAGCACATTTACCTTAGTATTTTTTTCGGCTTGTTTGGTTCCTTAATCAATCACCTATCAATGTATAATAGAGTTATGAAAAGCTTGTTATTTTGAACTGAAAAGCGAACCTCCTTAAAAAAGAGGGACGACAGATACCAGAGGGACAGTCAAACTCATAAATCGAAAATCCCCCAAGGGTGACTGGGGAAAACAAAATATGGTCACTTGGTCTTCTCCCGACCGGCAGTAAAACGCTTGCTAAAGTGGGGCGTCCGTTTGGCTGTGCGGGTTGTATCAAGTTTGCAGCCACGTCGGGTCAGAATTGGGATGTTAAATCCGATGCCTCGTGTAAAGAGAGTGCCACGCTCTTTGCACGTTAAGAACTCTTGCAACAACTCTTAGAGGGGTCCGTAGGTGGCCTGTTGCAAGGCAAAATTTCTGTCCCTATTCAATATACCCTCATTTTCCAGTGGCAGTCTAAATTTCTCCTACCATCATCCCGGATGGCCTCTATTATTACACGACCTACCTATTGTATTTATTGTTAACTTGATCTCGTCCTGAACATGCATGAAATATTTGCCACTGGACGTTAAGCAACCAACAATCAATAGATCAATCATAAATCGAAAATAAACTGACAACACCATGGCTAAAAATTAAAAAGACAAACAGACATACAATAGTACACATGACAAAACATATATAACTAAAGAATAAGCAACACGAACCCCTACGAAAACTGGGGGTTATCTCAGTTGCTCCGGAAGGGTAAGCAGATCCTGCTCCACAAGTGGCACGGGTCGTTTTGCTCATGATCATTCAGATTTTTAATATTGGACATTGCTGTATTTTGATTGCATCTGGTTAAAATAGATGTTTTTAAATAAAGCTCAGTTACAACAGGAACTCGATTTACTAGATATGAAATTGGCATATATTGAGGAGGAGAATGAGGTAAAACTGCAGGAAACTGAAAACCGAACACTTTCAGCGTTGTCTTGTTAAAAATAGAAATAATATTAAACGTATCGAAAAGTATATGTCGGTATCTTAAGGGCATATCATGTTGACTGACTGCAAGTATATTATGTCGGGCGTCCCAAGTCTCAGTACTCGGGAAATATTGATTGACAGATGATTGTGTAATGTTCAGTGATTAATATTTCATGCATGGAATCAATAATGATGACTACAGAAATTGAGTAGAAATTTCATAACTTTAGCAATGGTATATGAAAGTTTCGAGTGGACGGGCTACATTTTCTAAAAGCCCCCACTAACAGCTTGGCATTTCTAAATACAAAAATTATTATTAGATGGTTATTATAGAGCAGTTTAACTCGTCATTGAAATGCATGTTTTTTTACAATAAATAAATTCTATTATTTTTTAAATGGAAAAAATAAAAGCCAGTCGGCAGCTGGTCAAAGTGACATAGATTAAGTTTAGACTTATTGTATACCTGACGAAAGAATTCAGGATAGCAGGTCACATAGGGGGAAGGGTACTGACTATTCTTTCGGGTATAACCGTGCTTGCCAAATCATACCCTGTTTTAACCAGAAAACATTGAAAAATATACCCCGTTCTAGACACGCTCTGAAAATGTGTACCTTGTTTCAGACACGTTCAGAAAGTGTATATCTTGTTCTAGACTGAGCCGTACATGCTCTAGACTAGTTCAAAAATATAAACCCTGTCACCAAACAATTCATTAATGTTACCAAAAACAAACTTGTGACAGTTTCCCGTATCTACACTGTTGTTTTTAACTCGATTTCCCCCCCAAAAAAACTAATTTCTATTATACATGTTTAATTCCATATTCAGCCAACAAGTTTACATTTAGTTATTGATATATTTAAATGCAAACCGTCATTAAGAGCAGGCAAACCAAAGATTTAATTAAGATGTAACATAAAATCAGTCACTTTTTATAGAGATATGCACTTGTATAAGTTATAACCTTAAATCGGTCTTTATTGGTTATTTTAATACATTTTACAATGGATTCGACATCTTTTTATAATAGTTGTATAAGATATTACCTTAGATATACCACGTTTTATAGATAAAGGTATTAGATGAAACCTGAAACAATCCACTGCTTTATTGATAATTTTATCGAATTTTACAGTAGATTTGATTATTTTTTAATAATAGTATTCGATGTAATCTTTAATCGAACACTTTTTAATGATAATTATTTTGTAGGTATCCTGAAATCTGCTTCTTTCTATATTGATAATTCTATTTCATTTTACAAGATTCGACCATTTTTTTTTATTGATAACTGTGTTTGATGTAACATTAAATCGGTCACTTCTTTTTAGATAACAATATTAGATAATTGTTTGAGATGTAGCCTGAAATCAGCCGCTTTCTTTATCAATAATTCTATTATTTTTGAAGATTCAACTACTTTTTTATAGATCATGTATCAAATGTTATCTTAAATCGGCTATATTGTATTGATAATTATATTAGTTTATACAAGTTTCGATCACTTTTTAAAGATAATTGTATAAGAAGTAACATAAAATCAGTCACTTTTTATAGAGATTTTTATTTGTTTAAGTGGTAACCTTAAATCGGTCATTTTCTTTATGGATTATTTAACTATATTTAACAATGAATTCGACAGCTTTTTATAGATAGTTGTGTAAGGTATAACCTTAAATCCACCACGTTTTATAGATTATAGTATTAGATGAAACCTTAAACCATCCACTGCTTTATTGATTATTTTATCACATTTGTGTTCGATGTAATCTTTAATCGAACACTTTATAAGGTTTGCTGTTACTATGAATACAATTATTTATAAAATATGGTCGATTAAACGTTACATCTATTACAATTTTCAAAAAAAAAAAAAAAAAATTACTAAAAATGTTATAAAATTCTCAATAAAATTGTGGTTGGTTCAAGGTTTACATCTACTACAACTATCGATAAAAACTGGTTGAATTCATTGTAAAATAATCAATAATCACAGTTAACGATTTAAGGTATCATCTTATAAAAATATCTTTACTTTAAAATATAGTAAAATTATCAAAAAAGCTGCGGCAGGTTTTGCAGTTGCATCTTATACAATTATCTATAAAATATTTGTCGATTTAAAGTTATATCAAATACAATTATCTAAAAATTAGTAAAATTAACTGAAAAATGGATTGATTGATGATTGATTGTTGGTTGCTTAACGTCCAGTGGCAAATATTTCATGCATATTCAGGACGAGAACAAGTTCACAATAAATACAATAGGTAGGTTCTGTAATAGATTAAGGGATTAAGGTCGGAGAAATTTAGACTGCCACGGGAAATGAGGGTATATTGGATAGGGACAGAAATTTAGCCTTGCAACAGGTCACCTACGGACCCCTCAAAGAGTTGTTGCAAGGGTTCTTAACGTGCAAAGAGCGTGGCACTCTCTTTACACGAGGCATCGGATTTAACGTCCCCATTCTGACCGGACGTGGCTGCAAATTTGTACATCCCGCACAGCCAAACGGACGCCCCACTTTAGCTCGGGTTTTACTGCCGGTCGAAGGAAGACCAATGGTGACCATACTTCTATACCCCAGTCACCCTTGGGGGGTTGAAAAATGGAAACTCCTCAATATAGCTGTCCCTTTAATTTAACATATAAAACATTATCTATTAAAAAATGGTTGAATATTTCATCTGATATAGGTTCCTCATCATCTAATATAGTATCCATAAAAAGTGGTTGAATCTTGTAAAATGTATTAAAATTATTAATAAAGAAAGTGGCCGATTGAATATTTCATCTGATACAATAATCTATATGACAAGGTTAATTTAAGGTTACATCTTATACATTATCTATATGACAAGATCAATTTAAGGTAACATCTTATACCTTATCTATATGACAAGGTCAATTTAAGGTAACATCTTATACATTATCTATAAAAAAATGATTGAACATTGTAAATTGTTATACATTTATCAATAAAGAAAGTAACCGATTTTAGGTAATATCTAATAAATCATCTTAAATAATGGCTGATTTAAGGTAATATCTGATACACTTTCATAAAAAAGTGGTAAAATATTGTTATATTTAACAATTTATCAATGAAGAAAGTTAAGATTTCATTTGATACAATTATCTATAAGACGATGTCGATTTTAGGTAACATCTAATAAAATTATCAAAAAAATGGAATAAAATTTACTTTAAAATATAGTAAAATTAGCAATAAAGCAGTGGTAGGTTTTCGGTAACAATCTATGAAATTGGTCGACTTGATGTTACATCTAATACATTTATTAAAATAAGGTCAAATTTGCAAAAAAAAGTTGTAAAAATTCCAAATAAAGCTGTGGTTGTTTCAAGTTTAAGTCTACCACAACTATCTAAAAAAATGGTTTAATTCATTGTAAAATATAGTAAAATAATCAATAGACAAAGTGATTGATTTAAGGTTACATCTTATACAATTATCTTTAAAAAGTGGTTGTAAAGTGTAATATAATTATCAATAAAGAAAGCGGCCGATTGAATATTTTCTAAGACGAGGTCAATTTAAGGTGAAATCTAATAAATTATATTTTGCATTGTGCTGTGTATATATTTTTCGTTGTAAATCCATTTATGGATGTGTTGATTGTTTTGAATAGGACAAAAATTGTGGTGAAAAATTGAGTTGAACACTTGAAATCCTGATTTATTCAGATACGGGTCCATTGATTACACGTTACAACACTTTATCGCCTCACTGAATTAAGAAACAAGAGACTCAGGTCCTAGAACCCGGAAGTAGTTGTTGTTATGTGGTCTTGGTATCTTTCGTGGATTAATAACTTGGTTTGACTTTGAATCTGAACTATTCTATTGGTATGTTGGGTTTACTTCAAATATATGGGCATGCTTAGACATCGTCGTTCAAAGCATCAAGTGACATAAACAAATACCAAACATAAAAATATAGTTCAGATTGAAACCAGCAACTATGACTGCCTCCGGTTACAATTATACAATTGCAGGTCCTTTGCTGTGTTTTTAGAGACCGTACCTGTCTGACGTTACCCCGGAAATAACAAAATAATATGCAACAATTAGTCTGTTAAACAGTTTGGTTAATTTTTATATCACCTGATAATATTTGTCAGATTTCATGTTTCGTTTTGTCTACAATAGCAATCACACCTACAGATTATTTTCATACGAATACAGGTCTAGTACTACCAACGACAAGATTATTTTATTAGTACATGTGTGACGTCTAGCGTTAACAAACCTCAGTCCACAGACAAACCAAGTCTGCCTACCCGACAGTTTATACGACTTGTCTCTAGAACTCTTTACGATAATTGTGAAGGAATGAAGTGTTTCCACCGTTACACATATTTTTATCGTCGGCAATTATTTATATCAGATACAATACGATACTGTGTCTATTACTCTCATGGCCATGGTATGATTCGTAACAATTTCACATACCATGATACGAACAATTGATAATGACGTGGACCCTTTTCAGTAAAGATTAAATCCTGATTCGGCGATACTTTTATCATTGTCATATGAAATTTGTTTTTAAAATAACTCGGAACAGAAATTGTGAAATTTTTTTTCGTTAAAAGTATGTATTTCAAGATTTATACGGCTATTTGATATAGTTTGACAATTTAATTTTAATTATACAGATTTGAGTATAAGGGTCCGTAGGTTGCCTATTGCAAGGCAAAATTTCTGTGCGGGATGTATCAAGTTCGCAGTCACATCCGGTCAGAATGGGGACGTTAAATCCTATGCCATGGGTAATGAGAGTGCCACGCTCTTTGAACGTTAAGAACCCTTGCAACAACTTTTTGAGGGGTCCGTAGGTGACCTGTTGCAAGGCAAACTTTCTGTCCCTATCAAAGCTACCCTCATTTTCCATTGGCAGTCGTCCAAATTTCCATATGGCCTGTATTATGACAAGACCTACCTATTGTATTTATTGTGAACTTGTTCTTGTCCTGAATATGCATGAAATATTTGCAACTGGACATTAAGCAACCAACAATCAATCAATCCAGTGACCGTCCAAATTTTCCCGACCATCATCCCGAATGGCCTCTTTTATGACAAGACCTACCTATTGTATTTATTATTAACTTGTTCTCGTCCTGAACATGCATGTCATACTTGCCACTGGACGTCAAACAACCAACAATCAATCAATGTTAAGTATAAAATACAATTAAGAAATGTCCCCCAAGGGTGACTGGGGAATAGAAGTATGGTCACCATTGGTCTTCCTCCGACCGGCAGTAAAACCCTTGCTAAAGTGGGGCGTCCGTTTGGCTGTGCGGGATGTACAAATTTGCAGCCACGTCCGGTCAGAATGGGGACGTTAAATCCGATGCCTCGTGTAAAGAGAGTGCCACGCTCTTCGCACGTTAAGAACCCTTGCAACAACTCTTTGAGGGGTCCGTAGGTGACCTGTTGCAAGGCTAAATTTCTGTCCCTATCCAATATACCCTCATTTCCCGTGGCAGTCTAAATTTCTCCGACCTTAATCCCTTAATCTATTACAGAACCTACCTATTGTATTTATTGTGAACTTGTTCTCGTCCTGAATATGCATGAAATATTTGCCACTGGACGTTAAGCAACCAACAATCAATCGATCAATCAATTAAGAAATGTTACCAGGAATTTAAAGTTACCACACAAGTAACCTAACCACAATGATCATAATATTCTTGTTGAATGTAAAATAATAACGGGACTTCATTTACCCTTGTTTTTTTTTTTTTTTTTTTTTTTTTTTTTTTTTTTTGCAGCTGCATGCGGTAGGACACCTTGAGACTGTGGTTCCAAAGTCAATACATAGAGTTAGGAATATGGTTCAATACGCTGCCCCCCCCAAGGGTGACTGGGGAATAGAAGTATGGTCACCATTGGTCTTCCTCCGACCGGCAGTAAAACCCGTGCTAAAGTGGGGCGTCCGTTTGGCTGTGCGGGATGTACAAATTTGCAGCCACGTCCGGTCAGAATGGGGACGTTAAATCCGATGCCTCGTGTAAAGAGAGTGCCACGCTCTTTGCACGTTAAGAACCCTTGCAACAACTCTTTGAGGGGTCCGTAGGTGACCTGTTGCAAGGCTAAATTTCTGTCCCTATCCAATATACCCTCATTTCCCGTGGCAGTCTAAATTTCTCCGACCTTAATCCCTTAATCTATTACAGAACCTACCTATTGTATTTATTGTGAACTTGTTCTCGTCCTGAATATGCATGAAATATTTGCCACTGGACGTTAAGCAACCAACAATCAATCAATCAATACGCTGCCTCTTTAAAACGCATTCTAAATATCCGTTACATTGTAAAATTATATGTATGAATCAATGATTTCTAAAATAACTAAAGTATGATAAAAAATTCAAGATCATGGTAACGTTATGTAGTTATGACAGGCTCTTCGTGTAAAATCCCCCCCTCCCCCTCCCCCCCCCCCCCCCCCCAAAGGGTGACTGGGGAATAGAAGTATGGTCACCATTGGTCTTCCTCCGACCGGCAGTAAAACCCTTGCTAAAGTGGGGCGTCCGTTTGGCTGTGCGGAATGTACAAATTTGCAGCCACGTCCGGTCAGAATGGGGACGTTAAATCCGATGACTCGTGTAAAGAGAGTGCCACGCTCTTTGCACGTTAAGAACCCTTGCAACAACCCTTTGAGGGGTCCGTAGGTGGCCTGTTGCAAGGCTAAATTTCTGTCCGTATCCAATATATCCTCATTTCCGTGGCAGTCTAAATTTCTCCGACCCCAATCCCAGACGCCTCTATTACAGAACTACCTACTGTATTTATTGTTAATTTGTTCTCGTCCTGAATATGCATAAAATATTTGACACTGGACGTTAAGCAACCAACAATCAATCGTGTAAAATTCAGTGATTGATTTTTGGTTTGACTGTTTACAAGTCCATGCTCTATAGTCATTGCGTGCAGATCTGTGTCATTGAACTTATAAACTGTTACACCAGTCACTTATGCTTGCAATTTGGAATTGCTCTTTAAATGAAGATTGTGCCTCCTCTTATTTTGTATAAGGGATGCACCATAGACTAAAAGCCCATTTCCCCAGGTTTGAATCAAATCATTATTTATAGAAAATAAACCGAGAAACCTCATTTTAAAACATATTTTGTCATCTGTTGTAGTACACCAGAATTAGACGTTAATTGCGATGCCATGCTCTCTGCACGTTAAGGGCCCTTGCAACGACTTGCAAATGCCCTCAACTGTATTAACACCAACGTTATACTGTATGTGCACCAAATTTTGTGTTGTATGTCAAAAGTGTATTGATATAATAAAATTCAGAAGAATACTTTATCCAAGGATTACAATAAACAGAAACTCTTAAAATAATATTGAAAATGACTTGATTACATTTATTTTAGATCTTGCCAAAACCAGATGATTCCTTTTAAAAATCTTACTAAAAGACCTTTAAATTTGTCAACATCATTTATTCCTCGTGGTATAGACCATGACAATGCATGCGTGGATGCAAAAGGTATTCTACCATCAAATTCATAGTCATACAAAGAAATCTCAATCTTATTTGTAAATCCTGTATTTTGTTTGCTTCTTTAATGAATATTTGAATTTCTCCAAAGCAAACATTTACTTCTTTCTTTGAAAAACTCAAACCCATGTTATTTAGAATTTTATTCACTAAATTATAGTACTTTTTTCATATTTTCATTTGCAAATTGGGTTTTGAAAAAAACATTATCAAGATTGTTTGCTAATAGGAATCCTTGCCCAATCACATTTCCATGTTTATCTATTCAATCTGTATTGCCATAAAGAGGCCTGGGTGGCCTAGTGGTCTAAGTAATTACTACTGTAATCACTAGCCAGTCAACACTGAGGTTGTGAGTTCGAACCCCGCTCGTGCTGGTGCACTCGACTCCAATCTTTATTGACTAGGATAGTCAGTTTACCTATCGAAGGTCGGTGGTTTTCTCCGGGCACTCCGGATTCATCAACCTTTAAAAACTGACCGCCACGAAATAGCCTAAATGCGGTGCTTAAAAGTGGCGTTAAACACCAAAAAAAATGTATTGCCATAACACTTCATATATCCAGTATGTGACACAACATAACAAATAAATATAAACAATAACTACAAGATCATTAATATACATAATAACAGTTAATATTTCAAGAGTCCCCTGTCCTCAGTTCTATAGACTGTTGGAAGGATCGGAGCTTTTTTACCTGATTGAGTGATCTTAGGTTGAGTGTATATGTAATTTAAAGTGCATATTCTCTTTTATCAATAAACTTTTCTATTATAACAATATGAACAGGATGCATATTTAGAGCAAGTTAAATATCTTTCCGCCCCTATCACATTTACCCCCTTTTTCGAGTGGCAGTCTAAAATTCCCCGACCGTCATCCAGGATTGCCTCTTTTACAAGAACTTGTATTCACTCTTTCGAACAGCGGTATACCAATTTTCTGAACATGCATTATATGTTGATTTCTGAATGTTAAGTTATCAACAATCAATCATTACAATTCTTCAATGATGAGACTATTTATCAGCATAACTTTTATTGACGTGCAACTAAGAAGAACGCTGGATCAAACCATAAATTATTTTAAAATACATTTCTTACACAAATCTAAGGAACAGTCAAACTAATTGTTTTAATCATTTATTAAAAAATGCTAGAGATGAGAAAATATTAAATATATCATGTATGTCCATCTTTCAGTGTTTAAAAGGTTAAAAACAAAATCATTGTTTTGCTCTGGATACTGTATTTTGACAATTAAAAAGCTTTTTTCCCCAAGTGACATAACATTCCGTGAAGGTCTGAAAAAGTTACTGACGCAATAGGTCTTTGATATTGTTTCACTGAGACTCTGAATTGCTTAATAACAAACTCTGGCTCTGGCCTATTTCTTTAACCATGTCCTTCTTTTCTTTCCACTCATTATGCCCACATTTCCACGAACTTCTTTGTCTTATTATTCTTTTATCATCCATCTCACATAATTTAACACTAAGGAAGTCAGATCTCTATGCCAAAATTGATTTTGAGAATTTTTCCTCTTTTGGCGCCTAATTTTCAGTAGCAGTTTCTGCATGATGGAAATACGTTTCCGTCAACCCATCCCCTGCTTTTGCTGTGTATATCCATTTTATCTACAATAGGGCGACAATTAAGTAAATGATCGTAATATGCTCCTTTCCCCATCTCTCTTTATAACTTCGACGCACACGAATACAGATGTCACTTTCAGGTGTATCAATGCTTTGAACCCTTAAAATTAATCCTCGCAAAGCAATCGATTTTTTCCTTTTTTCATTCTAATAGAGAAAAAAAAATAATCTATAAAAATAGTCGATTAAAGTTAACATATTATCTATAGTCTTAAAAACGATTGAATCTTGTCAAATGTAATACAATTATAATAAAGGAAAGTGACAATACAGAAAGTGACACAATGATCTATAACATATGGTCGATTTATGGTAACATCTATTACAAATATAAAAAGAGGAAACATTTTCTGAAAACTGATGTCAATTTCTCAGTAAAACTGGTTGGTTCAAGGTTACATCTACTGCAACTATCTATAACAATTTGTTGAATTTATTGTAAAAAATAGTAAAATAATCAATAGAGAAAGTGACATCTTCGTCCTTTAAAAAAATGGGCTTTACAAAAAGAATAAAGACTAATTTTGGTAAACATAATGCCATCTTTGGATATATGGAATCAATAACAGAGATTAAACAGGATGCGAGTGCAAACAACTGTCGTATCCCAATAAAATGAACACTTTTAACGACCTCCAAGGCTTCGGATTGGTATACTCTATTGGTAACTGCATTTATTTGTCACAAGCAGTATATTGTTCGGAAAACATTGTATATGATTTCACAAGATTGTCAGCCTTCTTTTTTCAGGAGGTCAATTCCTCTGTTCAGGTACTCCTTGGATGTGTGCTTTTCCACATGAAGACACATTTCAATACGGGCCCTGAGTTCCTGGTGGTCAGTTTCTGTACCAAAGCAAGCTACACTGGCAGATTTGGGTAAACTGTTTCCATCTCCGATTACTTGGACTGAAAACCATGGAATGAAATCAGGTTGTAAAGCTTGTCCGTCTGCAGTAAGGTTATAAATACCTCATGAAACCTTGCGATGGTCCCAATTCCGGTACGATAATGATCGCATGCCTTTTGCTTCAAACAGGAAGAGGAGTGTAGATATCAATGCCAAGACCGACATGACCAGCCGATTGATCGAACCGGGTTCATCCGACGTCAACCATCGACACGGGTAGCAACCCACGGCCTACTGATTGGAAAGCCTATTTTATTTAAAACATCGGGCAACTCGTACGATGTTCGGTTCACTTTAGTCTACTTTAGCTGAGGGACCCCCCTGCCAACTGGAGCTAAGGTTAACCTCCCCCAGAAAGGCTCGGCGCTGACCATCCTGCAAGAGAGCCATCAACTCCACCTGCGCCCTCCAGTGAATGATTGATTGATTGTTGGTTGCTGAAAGTCCAGTGGCAAATATTTCATGCATGTTCAGGACGAGAAAAAATTAATAAATACAATAGGTAGGTCTTGTCATAATAGGGGCCATTCGAGATGATTGTCGTGGAAATTTGGACTGTCACTGGATTGATTGATTGATTGTTGGTTGCTTAATGTCCAGTTGCAAAATGAAGGTATATTGGATAGGGACAGAAATTTTGTCTTGCAACAGGCCACCGACGGACCCTTCAAAGAGTTGTTGTAAGGGTTTCTCACTGCATTGAAGACCTATTGGTGACCTTCTGCTGTTGTCTGTTCTATGGTCGGGTTGTTGTCTCTTTGACACATTCCCCATTTTCATTCTCAATTTTATTCTTAACGTGCAAAGAGCATGGCATTCTCTTTACACGAATGCTTCGGATTTAACGTCCCCATTCCGACCGGACGTGACTGCGAATTTGATACATCCCGCACAGCCAAACGGACGCCCCACTTCGGCAAGCGTTTTACTGCCGGTCGGGAGAAAACTAAGTGACCATATTTCGTTTCCCCAGTTACCCTTGGGGCCTTCCAGTGCATGAACACTGCAGGGGAGTTGATTTGCGACAAAGAGAAGGTCCGGTGGATTGTGCCAAAAGAGGGACGATGGATACCAGAGGGACAGTCAAACTCATAAATCGAAAATAAACTGACAACGCCATGGCTAAAAAAGAAAAAGACAAACAGACAAACAATAGTACACATGACACAACATATAAAACTAAAAATAAGCAACACGAACCCCACCAAAAACTGGGGGTGATCTCAGATGCTCCGGAAGAGTTAGCAGAGCCTGCTCCACATGTGGCACCCGTCGTGTTGCTCATGTTATAAAAAATCCGGTAAATAGTCTAATTCGGTAGGTCACATTCATGAGAGGGAAGGGGATTATAGTTACGATGTAAGGAACATATCCGATATCATCTGTGAAATGGTTATTCCAAAACGGTCAACCAACTCGTGATGGCGTCTGTAAAATTTACGAAGGGATGATTTGAACTTCACTTCAGCCAGAATGTGCCTAACCAGGACTGGCCCCCGGGCTTCACAGCTGGAAACTGGACAAGACAGTCCAACTCCGACCGCTCCACCCTGCCCCCCCAAAGCGAGGTGTTTCCACACGTCAAATAAAACGGCGACTCATTTCATTTTCCGGATGTCAAAGAAGATACGCTTTAAAAAGCCGTATTGGACAGCGATCAGATTTATTTTCATACAATCTCGGTTTAACTTTACGATTCTCTTTTTCTTTGGTACCATCACGAGTTTTCGTAAGCCTCGCAGAAAATTCGAAATACTTAAGGTTATCCACAGCGTCCTTCTTCATTAGAATATCTCCCAATTGTATTTGCCGATGTTCATTTCTACCACGTAGTCCAAAACATTTTGTAATATAGTACCAGAGAGAAAAAAAATAAGTATTCTAGGTGTACCATCACCGAGCTGCCCTTGTTCCCACAACACATCTTCTTCATCCTTACTTACAGCCTTTGAAGCATTCCGCTTATGTCCTTTTCCTAGTTTTTTTCAACTGGACCTTTTTTGCAGAAATTGCTCTTGTTGACAAATTAAATTCCTTGTCACGTATTGAATGAGAGTACTCTTTGTCCTTTAAATGACTCTCAATACTGGCACGAATACCGTCGAACGTCCCCGGTAAGTGTTTTAATGCCTAATTACGTTTATAAGAGCACCAAAATTAACATGATATTTTTTCGTTCATATTTTTAGAATATCCAAAAAATACGATTTTGGTAGCTACTGCCACTTTAAGATTTTAAATGATACATTTGAGCATTGGTCATTACATTATTTACCTCTAAGCACACAGAATTTCATAAATTAAATTTCATGCTCTCAGGCAATACAAGTATTATGTGTGCACTTCGTGCCTCTAATTCTAATACTGTAGATTCAGTATTTATTGCATCCTTTTATTATTCCATTTTGTCAGTTTAGACAAAGTCGATCAAAATAGCAACTTTAATAAAAATTCTTGCTTCCAGCTGTTACATGTATGCTGAACACTTTTTAGTTCAGTTATTGTGATTATAATACAGTGGTCATATTCAAATGATAACAATTTCACAGTTTAACAAAGCAACTCATGGTGGCATTCAACTGGTTCACACCTCCCACAACATCATGAATACAGTTTTAGAAAAAAAATCTATTTTTAAGTTAGAAGAACAATGACAAAACAAAAAATTGTTAAGAAATTAAAATAAAATATGATAGTTGATATAGTTTCAGTGTTAATATATTGCTGTAATTTTTGACTTTCTATATTAGTATAACACCTCTCGAAAAAGTAGGGATATAGTGCATTCACTAATTTATAGTACATTCATCATTTCATCCCCATACAAGTTTAAATTTCTATTGGGCAAAACGTTTTCATTTTTGGTTTGTAGTTTTAACATACTAGGATGTTATTCATGAAGTTGTGTTATTGTATTGAAGGTTACAATTATGAACTTATTTGTATAATCACCAACAATATCCTTTGTGACATTAATATTTGATTTTTTATAATTTGAATTAAACGCAGCATGGTTGATTGTAAGTTTTTTCTTCTTCTGTATATAGCCACAGGCCTGCCTACCCTTAATAGTACTGAGATGGATCAGATGGAGAAGAAGTATTTTTTGGGGTGTTTTAACGCCACTTTTAAGCACCGCATTTAGGGTATTTCGTGGCGGCCAGTTTTTATTGGTGGAGGAAGCCATAGTGTCCGGCCCCCCAAGGGTGACTGGGGAATAGAAGTATGGTCACCATTGGTCTTCCTCCGACCGGTAGTAAAACCCTTGCTAAAGTGGGGCGTCCGTTTGGCTGTGCGGGATATACAAATTTGCAGCCACGTCCGGTCAGAATGGGGACGTTAAATCTGATGCCTCGTGTAAAGAGAGTGCCACGCTCTTTGCACGTTAAGAACCCTTGCAACAACTCTTTGAGGGGTCCGTAGGTGATCTGTTGCAAGGCTAAATTTCTGTCCCTATCCAATATACCCTCATTTCCCGTGGCAGTCTAAATTTCACCGACCTTAATCCCGGAAGCCCCTATTACAGAACCTACCTATTGTATTTATTGTTAACTTGTTCTCGTCCTGAATATGCATGAAATATTTGCCACTGGACGTTAAGCAACCAACAATCAATCAATCAATCAATCAATCAAAGTGTCCGGAGAAAACCACCGACCTTCTATAGGAAATCTGACAATCCTAGTAAATTAAGATCGGAGTCGAGCGCACCCGCACGAGCGGGGTTCGAACTCACAACCTCAGTGTTGTCTGGCTAGTGATTACAGTAGTAACTACTTCGTCCACCGAGGCCCCCTTGGAAGAAGTAACCTACATCTTTGATTGATTAATGGTTGCTTTATGTACAGTGGCGATTATGTCAAGCATGTTCAGGACGACCATAAGTTAACGATAAATTCAATATGTAGGTCTTGCAATAGAGGCCATCCGGGATGAAGGTCTGGGAAATTTGGACTGCCACTGGAACTTGAGGGTATATTGGGTTATGACAGAAATTTGCAACTTGAAAAAGAAATCAAAATGGAAGAAGTTAACCTGAGGAAAGAACAGTTCTACTGTTGAAAGAAGGAGGATGGCATTGACTGCACAGTACTAGACTAAGTGTTATTCCTCAGAGACAATGGAATTTTGGAAAATTCTTTTCACTTATTTCCCAGGAAAGCTCTTAGATTTGTCGGGAATAAAAACTACTGGAAAGGTTTTAAGTGGTTAATCTGTCAGTGGTATATTTTGACTCGCTATAATAATGAATAAGAAGAATTATGGTGAACAGATCACGACAAAAAAAAACAAAAACACCCAATTCAAGATTAATGTACTAGTATTTTAATATTTTAGTATCTTAAATGGATCTGGAATTTTTAATTTAATTTAAGTTTAGTCCGTTTTGTCGCCACGACCACTAAGACCCCCTTGTAATCATTTTAAATTGTTCAAAAATGTGCATAAGAAATGGTGCGAGATATGCGCCAATGAGACAGCTACCCAGTGAAAAGAATATAAGGTAGAAACATACTATCTGCGTGTCTCCATGTGGCCTTTAATAGTGAGTAATTGCCCATACTAGCCAAACAAGCACTTAAGACCCCGAAACCAATGTTAAACATTTTAATTGAATTCTTAGTTTAAGTTTCCTATGCTGCTGTCCTGCGCCAAGACCCCCAAGGGTGACTGGGGAATAGAAATATGGTCACCATTGGTCTTCCTCCGACCGGCAGTAAAACCCGTGCTAAAGTGGGGCGTCCGTTTGGCTGTGCGGGATGTACAAATTTGCAGCCAAGTCCGGTCAGAATGGGGACGTTAAATCCGATGCCTCGTGTAAAGAGAGTGCCACGCTCTTTGCACGTTAAGAACCCTTGCAACAACTCTTTGAGGGGTCCGTAGGTGACCTGTTGCAAGGCTAAATTTCTGTTCCTATCCAATATACCCTCATTTCCCGTGGCAGTCTAAATTTCTCTGACCTTAATCCCTTAATCTTTTACAGAACCTACCTATTGTATTTATTGTGAACTTGTTCTCGTCCTGAATATGCATGAAATATTTGCCACTGGACGTTAAGCAACCAACAATCAATCAATCAATTACCCATTTGCCACTTTGAAAATTATATACTATCATGCATGTTATTCAATCCATGATCTTGTATGGGAAAGACCCCCAAGGGTGACTGGGGAATAGAAATATGGTCACCATTGGTCTTCCTCCGACCGGCGGTAAAACCCTCGCTAAAGTGGGGCGTCCGTTTGGCTGTGCTGGATGTACAAGTTCGCAGTCACGTCCGGTCAGAATGGGGACGTTAAATCCGATGCCTCGTGTAAAGAGAGTGCCACGCTCTTTGCACGTTAAGAACCCTTGCAACAACTCTTTGAGGGGTCCGTAGGTGGCCTGTTGCAAGGCTAAATTTCTGTCTTTATCCAATATACCCTCATTTTCCCGTGGCAGTCAAAATTTCCCCGACCTTCATCCCGGACGGCCTATATTACAGGACCTACCTATTGTATTTATTGTTAACTTGTTCTCGTCCTGAACATGCATGAAATATTTGCCACTGGACGTTAAGTAACCAACAATTAATGTATGGGAAAGGATTTGTTTAGGCACTGCCTTGTGTCCAATCCATTTGTTTAAATGTACATTTGAACAATAAAATATTTTGAATTGAATTGAATTGAAATCGTCTTTGCTCAGTCTTTCATCTTCATAGACTTTCCTCACTAGGTTCCAAACTTGTTTTACATTTCTAGCATTTAAAACTCCTTTGTGTTCACATGAAACTGAACCATTTAATATGTTTCCCTGTAAACATCCATGGCAGTTTTGTCATCTGACTTTATGTCATGTTCTATTTTTCTTAATACAGAAGGAGCAGTGCGCGTATACTCAGGGGGGATGTGACTGTTTACTGTTCCCATGGCCAACGGGAACATACACATATATCTCCCTCATAATGCACAAGTATTAAGCTTTTGTTACTTTTGAAACTTTTTTTACCATGAACTGTTATTTTGATATCTTAATGTTTAGTTTGAAGATTGTTTGATTTGTATATATGTTAAATAATCAAAAAAATCTAAACTCAAAGTATTAACTGAACAAAATTATAAAATACGTCCAAGAGCTATATTTAACTATCAATTTATATGTTCAAGAATAAATAATAAGGCACTGTCATCTTTGAGTTTGACTGTCCCTCTGGTATCTTTCGTCCCTCCTTTAAAGTTTAAGTACTAAATTTTCTACACTTAACCTCTAGTCTCCAGCTTATATATACATAGTTCAAAGGTACCAGGATCATAATTTAATACGCCAGACGCGCGTTTCGTCTACATAAGACTCATCAGTGACGCTCAGATAAAAGTTATAAAGTAAAACAAGTACAAAGTTGAAGAACATTGAGGACTCACAGTTTCAAAAAGTTGTACCAAATACGACTAAGGTAATCTATTCCTGGGATAAGAAAATCCTTATTTTTTGGAAAAATTCAAAGTTTTGTAAACAGGAAATTTATAAAAAATGATCATATAATTGATTTTCATGTCAACACCGAAGTGCTGACTACAGTCTGGTGATACCCTCGGAGACGAAACGTCCACCAGCAGTGGCATACAATGTTCAACCGTTAAAAGACATTTCGAATCGTTATCTTTCATCCAGTCTGGTTTCTCAATCGGTCTTCAATAACGGTTACACGGTTCAGATTTCTCTTCAATATCGGGCACGACTAAAGCTTGGTGTTCGAATAACCGTTTTTGTTACCACCATGAGATCTGCCCAGAAATTTTTAGACGAATCCGTCAATCCGTTGTTGGGTTGCTGCCCGTGAATTAGTAATTTTGAGGAAATTTTGCAGTTTTTGGTTATTATCTTGAAAATTATTATGAAGATGTTCAGCAAAGTAAGAACTACAAGTAAGTTAACACGATCAAAATTGTCAATTGACTTGCCCCTTTAGAATTTATTGACCTTTAAATGCAATTTTCCACAATTTTTCATAGAGCTTGTAAATCTTTAACCCGAAACTAAGGAGATAAATGCAACCAAACCTGGCCACAATCTGCATTAGGGTATTTAGTTTTAAAATGAGTTTTAACATGGCCAACATGTCTAAAAATAGAAAATACGGCTTAAAATGCAGTTTACAAGAACATATGGTGCCTCTAGTTTTACAAAATAGCAAGTAGGTTGCTGTCGCCACCACTTAATGAAAAGCAATTTGTTTCATGGATATTTATATAAATTTTGGTAAACTAGTATTTTTGTTTCAGCGTGATTTTATAGTTGATTAGAAATAAAGTTTCTTTTACGGTTGTTGCCTGTTATCTATTTCTTGACAATAAGATGAACCTTCGAAAAAGAGAACTTGCGCATTCCAATTTAGTGCCCCTTTTTACATCTAAAAGAATACCCATCTGCGGCTCTCTCTCTTTTATAGACACTTGTGGTAGCACCACATTTACACACGATAATACTTGCTATAAACCCATTATCCCTCAGCCAGCGGAAAAGCACTTCACCAAAAGAAAGGCACATATTACTGAAACTCCATGGATTGCTACAATCACAAAAAATTATATCCTGTGCATTTAGAATGGTAGCTCCCGTCTCCATATCGCTTACGACGACCTACTCAGGATTAGTAGATAAAACGAGTGTTTTAATAGAATAGTTTCTGGGGTAAATTTTAGGATCAGTATTTAAGACAGTGTTTTAATTGTTTTTGATGACATGAGGCAGTGTTATTATAGTTTTGCAGTGAGTAAGTAAATGATAATTTATAAAATAGACCTGAAAAACAATAAATTCTTTTATATTTCACTGTCTAACAGTTTTTTTGAGACGAGTATTAAAAACAAGTGGCTAGGAATTTTAGGGGGAAATCATGAAAAATTATGTTTTCTTCGAAATGAAATCTTTATTATATTCCACTCAAACATAAAGTACGTCAACAGCCTCATCAGGTACAGAATTTCAAATGTCCCCCAAATTTTAAATGAGGGGGGGGGGGGGGGGAATGAGGATATAGTCATTATTGCAATCATTTGTACCAAATTCAACTTGATTATTCTGACTGTAATTTAATTGTCAATAAAATATATTAAAAAACTCCTATAGATAACAGGATCTGTAAGAACTGTTATATAAATTTGGTTGAAGATGAGTTTCATTTTTTATTAGACTGTCCAAAATTTTCTCATTTAAGGAAGGAGTAAGTCTACAACTGTTTAAATAAAAACATTACAAATACCACAAATACTAATTATCAGTTTATGCGGTTGTTAAGTAATGAAGACACTGATGTATGCAAAAGAATAGCTAAGTACCTAAACATGTGTTTTTTTTTTTTACTTAGAATAAAAGTGTGAAATTTTTATTTGCTATTTATAATGTACTTATCTTTTAACACTACCCCCAAGGGTGACTGGGGAATAGAAGTATGGTCACCATTGGTCTTCCTCCGACCGGCAGTAAAACCCTTGCTAAAGTGGGGCGTCCGTTTGGCTGTGCGGGATGTACAAATTTGCAGCCACGTCCGGTCAGAATGGGGACGTTAAATCCGATGCCTCGTGTAAAGAGAGTGCCACGCTCTTTGCACGTTAAGAACCCTTGCAACAACTCTTTGAGGGGTCCGTAGGTGACCTGTTGCAAGGCAAAATTTCTGTCCCTATCCAATATACCCTCATTTCCCGTGGCAGTCTAAATTTCTCCGACCTTAATCCCTTAATCTATTACAGAACCTACCTATTGTATTTATTGTGAACTTGTTCTCGTCCTGAATATGCATGAAATATTTGCCACTGGACGTTAAGCAACCAACAATCAATCAATCTTTTAACACTAGAGTTACTCCCCTTGGAATACATAATATTTTGATACTTGTGTAGTATTAAATTTAGTTAGATAGTTTAAATGTTATTCTTTGTTTTATCTATGCTATTAATGATTATGTTCATAATTGAGCTTTCTTTAATAAAATATGTCGTATTTCGTATATTTGATGTTTGCTTTTATTATTAACGATGAATTTATTTTCCATTACCTGTGTGCCGTACAAAAATGAATTGACACTTATTGTCCAGTGACTTGGTGTAATACATTCTTGCGGCAGGTATATAATTACGAAATTCCCTAGATTATGCTTGATTAATGTTACTTTGGCTCTCTTTTGACGGGCCGTAGAGGAATTAATGTATGGCAGTGCGGGATGTACAGAAATAAAATTATTTTTTTTAAATTCTAAAGACAATTTAATTTAATTGTTTGTTGCGGAGATATATGTACTATAAAATATGTTTCATTTGCAATGATAACACCACTTTTTATTTCTGTACCTATATCAAGTGACAGTATGGTAAAAAAAAAATAAACAAGAATTACATATGTCCCAATTTTTGTTATTTCTATTTTGATACGAAAAGATTTAATCATATGCGTTATTCCGTATGACGTTCATTTCTTTTCTGTAAAGTATCTTCTCTATTTCTTTTTCTTTATCTGTCATGAACTCGGTAACTGAAACAAAAATAACATCATATAAATGCAGAATAATGATCTTCTTTCTCCTATATAGGCTCATAACAGGAATACTCATACAACTGAATATACAAAATGAACCAGCACTTTCTTTTACTTCACAGGAAAAAAAAATGTTATTTACTTTAAACAAATTAATATATGAGCTGCGTCGGATAGAAATCGACCTTATGCAAGTGCACGTTGACATGTACATGTGTAAGACTATGATTGATTATATAACATACAAATACGAAATAAAAGATGAATTTTGAACTGCTTTGTAGGGTTCTTATGACAACTCAATTTCCAAACAGTTACAGGCTTTCCGTGGAGATTTTTTCAACCCGAAATAGGTTTACAGATGTATTCGAATTCATTTGCATAAGGTCGATTTCTATCCGACACAGCTCATATGTAATACTATATTTAAAAAGTTGAAAAATCACATATGGAACATTATTTCTTTATGGGGTTGTTGTTATATGAAACTATATGTCTTCAGTAAAACAAAAGATTGTAAGTTGACGAACAAAGAAATATCATACTTTCGTAACACCAACCCCAGTAAACAGTGTAACCACAAGAACGTGTTTAAAAAGTTATACTCACTTGTAAAATATTTTGAACATTTCCATCCACATGTTGGTATATCTGATGTTTCACATTGTACGCAAACAAATGCCATTGGTGCGTGTTAGTACACAGTCTGTTTACAGCTCTAATGTAGTTGACTTCCTCAACTGTAGGACATGTTCCTATAAAAAAGGTCCATCTGGTACATTGTTCACAAAACAAAAAAGTACAAGTCTCTTCATGTCCTTACTTTTGCTCCATTCCTTCAGCTTTTCTTTGAATTCATTTCTAAACAGATGCTCGTCATTTTTCGCTAAACATTCCTGTTTGTCTCTAAGAAGAGTTCTAGCATTCTTTGAATTTTGATTGTTTTTTCTTTGAAGGATTGACAAATGTCGCTGATTATTGCTTTTGCTGCCATACTGTGTGGCTTTAGATTTTTTCTTCCGTGGGAATAATCTTCGCTCTCCGACTGAGAAGAATCAGAAGGAAAATCACGCTTGGAATACTTTGGCCGTTTCCATTTCTTCTTGTGTTTATTAGTCAAACCTTTGTCACTTTAGACATATGACTGCGAACCACTTTATTATCTGGAAATTCAAAATCCAAATATCCCCATCCGTTGATACATTATCCAAGATAGGGAGGAGTTTTTATGCTTAGCAGCAATTGCTTTCCACATATCATCGTTCTGGAATATAAAGTGTAAACTGCTCATTGATCCTGTTCCTTTTCGCGTGCGCTGAAGTGGCCATTCGTTTGACTAGCAAAGAAAATAGGACATATATATTCATTATTTTGATGTTATGTACAACCGTCTGGGTTTACTCTCATTGCTAATATGATGAACTCATTAATTTCTCAAGCATGTCATTTTTCCTGCAAACAGGGATCCATGACTTGACTCGTCGATTTTTTTTCTTCCAAAATAAAATCTAAATCTTCACTTTTTGAAAAATTGCCTGTTGTGATTTGTAAGCATCATTTAAATTCATAACTGCATCTGGATGGCATCATTAAGTTGTGCAAGGTCTTATTATCCTCAATTGTTTGATATTAGGATGGCTAAGTCATAAATTAAGCATTTTTGATACGGTATGAATTGTTTCTACGATTCGCCATCTAAAGTTGATAATTGTTTGAGTAAACCTAGTTACCTGACTAGTTTCCTCAAGGATATGCTGTTTCCCACAAAAAATAAAATAGTTGGTAAAACACGTTTGTACACAATTAGAATAGGTCGCAGCACAACCCCTCTCTTCTTTAGTGGTGGACGCTGTGTACAGTGATTATGTAGCCCCTGTTTGCTCCTATATGTGTAATCATGAAGGTGGTATTTGTTAAAATTTTCTACAAATTTTTTGGACAAAAGGGTGAAGATTAGTACCTTTTAACACGTTTAAACCCACTGCATTTGTTTGCACCTGTCCGAAGTCAGGAACCTGATGTTCAGTGGTTGTCCTTTGTTGATGTGGTTCATAAGTGTTTCTTGTAGTTACATAGTAAAAGTTATCACTTGTCTAAACCTATATTAACTGCAGGTGCATCATTTTCTGTTATGATATTCTTTCTATCATCAATTGGTCCAAACAGTTTAGACTTTAAATATGTCCGGTCAGCTTTGAAAATTAAAACATGAAATTAACAAATAATATTTAAAGTCTAACACACGAAATTAAATTCTTGTAATTGTTATGTTAAGGAAATTATTGAACCAATGCATGCAAATATCTTCTTATCTAAAGTCCGGAATGCACGTTTGTTGCATTCATTATGAATCTTTATATATATATATATATATATATCCGGTGCATTTTGCTGCCACTCGACCACTAACTAAATATTCGTCTTCCTCTTTTTAAAACAGCGACAAGGGGATGTCATAGATTATCTTGTCATCCCAGTCGACGATTGCTAACAATTTGTATTGATCTATTACAAAATGTCCAGGTTGACTGTAATTTTGACAATTAACTACTTTTTTTTCTTCAATTCATTCCATGTGCCTTAGGTATTGTCATGTCATAATCTTATTTAAATGGTAGTTGAGTTTGCTTTAGTAAAACAATTTTATAAACACGATTCACGAGTTGATTTTTTTGTCAATCACGATTCACAGAAAATAAATTTCCATGATCACGAAAATGCGCCGATCACGAAGAACGAAAATAACCCATCAGGCCCCTCATAAATAACCTATAAGTAATTTTTAAGTTTTCGCCTGACGCTGAAGCTTCTTTCACATTCACATGATGTTATATTTCACATTCACATGATGTTAAAGGAAGAGTGCAAGCTATTTTCAACAGGATATGGATATTGGAAAAATTTTCCTTTACACAAAGCTTAATTACGTTTCTACATGTTGATGGTCTTTCAAAAGGTTGCATTTGATGATATTTTTCTGCAGATTTAATTATTTATTTCTTGAATGTATTTATTTAACTGGTACATCTGGTTTAGGAGTGTTTAATCGTCCTCACTGGGGTTAAGGCCTTGTGATCTGTTCCACCACTGAATGGATTATGGCGGAACTTTTAAGATGATTTCTGATTTCTTTTGTGATGATGGTAATGTTGAAAGGAAATAGAAAACTTTCAATGTAACAAAAATATCGAACTTATAGCATTCGAGTTGTTTTTTTTCTCTCACTCAAATATCTTACTTTTTTTTACCACTTCTAAACAAATTTCATAGAAGGCTCGTCTCGTCATACTAGTTGTTGGACTGGTCTTTTAGGTATGTTTCATAGTAATTGTTGGACAGCATAATGAAAAAGGTAAAAGTGATGGCATTCAAAAAAATTAAATCGATCTGGATGGGTTTTTTTTTGTTGATAATCATTGTGTAAAGTTTGATAAAATTGGTGGAAACGAATTTTAACTCAAGTTAGAGGATCATTTCATAGACTGGAGACGTGCATATATAAATTTTGAAACTTTTTGCAACTTTTCATTGGTAACTGTATATATATATGTGCTTTAGTTTCAGGATGTGCCTGGTTTCTATGTTATGCGCAAATTGTGCTTTATTAAGTGTGTAAATTGTTTAAAGTAAGAAAGACAACACGAAGTCCTAAACATGTAACATCAACTAAGAGGGAAGCATCAAATCTTTGGAACAAGACATGATTAGTTTTAAATCTAATTATTAAATCACTTCTGTTAAAATTGCTTTAAACAATTCTGGGAGTACTTATTTTCATTTATTTTAGACATTCATACTTATAAATTCTATTACTACAAATTCAGCTAAGGCTAAATTTATATTGATTGTAACATGTATGATGTGGATTAGGTTATGATATTTTATTGTATACATGTAGCAAATTAAAGTTCCACAGATTGTTATTACGACAACTTATGTTTCTTTGGTGTATATAAAATTTGAAAGACCAAAAATAAGAAGTTCGAAGGGTAGATAGATAGAGGGGGAAAATCAAATTCAGCTAAAGACGGAGCTTTGCATGATGAACATAACTTCTTCGTTTTATAATCTCTGAAATATTTCTTCTTTTTAATTTCAAGCACAAGCCCTCACCACAAAAAAAAACAAAGGTGATTGAAATATTGGACACGGAATCAGATTTCGAATGAGGACTATTTTGAAAACAAAAGAAAGCCAATATATATACAGACATGATATTAATATTCATAATTGATTGTTGGTTGCTTAACGTCCAGTGGCAAATATGTCATGCATGTTCAGGACGAGAACAAGTTAACAATAAATACAATAGGTAGGTTCTGTAATAGAGGCCGTCCGGGATGAAAGTCGGGGACTGCCACGGGAAAATGAGGGTATATTGGATAAAGACAGAAATTTAGCCTTGCAACAGGCCACCTACGGACCCCTCAAAGAGTTGTTGCAAGGGTTCTTAACGTGCAAAGAACGTGGCACTCTCTTTACACGAGGCATCGGATTTAACGTCCCAATTCTGACCGGACGTGACTGCGAACTTGTACATCCCGCACAGCCAAACGGACGCCCCACTTTAGCAAGGGTTTTACTGCCGGTCGGAGGAAGACCAATAGTGACCATACTTCTATTCCCCAAATACATATTTGAAATAATACATGTCTATAAAAGAGAATATTTGAGGGGGTTCTAGGTGCCTTCTTTTCTCCTTTGTTGATTTGTTTTGATGGCGAACCAACTGATGCATTCTATAATCTCTTTGAAATAATACACATCTATAGTTGCAAACTTTCCAGAGGTGCTATCCAGCCCTTAGATTTAAGTACTCCCAGGTTGCGAGCTTTTGAGTTTGAGCTGTATCTTGTGTAATTTTCTGCGTAGACTGGGACCTTGGAGATTTAGCTGGTGACTCTGGATCTACTGTTACATTTTTTCTCTTTGAGGGGGTTCTATGTGCCTTCTTTTGTGCTTTGTTGATTTGTTTTGATGGCGAACCAACTGATGCATTCTCATTGCTCTTTGTTGGTTTTCGATGTTGCACCAACTGATGCATTCTCATTGCTGTCCTCTATGAAGGTTATCATCTTCTTCGTTATATTCTGTTTTCATTTTGAACATGTACTTTCTGTCAGCTTCTTTGCTTATGGTTTAACAAAACGACAATGCTTTTAAAACATCGTCAACATTCTCCACCACCTTTGCCACTTCAACTTTATCGGTTAAGGAATTAATAAATATGAAGTTATTTTATGTCTAAGAAACATCTCCAGGATGGAGCATTTCTCAGGACTTCAGCAATTTCATACTCAATTTCCTTTATTTTAAATATATTCTTTGAGGCACTTGTAATTGATCTTGTAACAGTTAAAAAAGTCCATGAGAAATAATATATTCAATACAAGAAACAATGAAATATACATATTCAAAACAATTCAGTTTAAATAAATTTCAAGACAGCACAATTTTTAGTATTGAAGAATGCAGAATTCAGGGTCATCAAATTCCAACTATAAATGATGAGGCACATCAGAAGGAGAGATCAGTTTAAGTCGTGTTTTATTGCTATAAATATCTATTTAAACATAATTGATCACATATTTTCAGGAAAGATAGCAGTAACGTTCAGATTGAGATAATAAAAAAACCTTTTATAAACTTACTCAAAATAACTTTGCATGCACTGGTTTCTAAAAAGCACAATTTCCCTTTTTGTCCAGTTTAACTGTACTTGGACATTAGTACATTGGTAAAAATAAACCTCATTAAGCCTCTGACTACTGATGCTAAGTCTGCCCCTCCTCTTAACTTGGATAGTATAGTCATTTGAAATAAAAGAGACATTTGATCTAAAGAGTTTTATTTAAAATTCCCATTTTTAAACCACATTTTTCATAAGCAGTCCAATTGTTTGAAATTCTGAAACCCAAAATCTAAAATGCATTTCCTGAATGTGAGCTTTATATTGAAACAACAGCATTCATTTTCTACTTTTTTTTTCCTCTTTGATTATAAACTCAACCAAACTTATGATTAAAAGCATACATTTGTAACACCAGTGAACCCTTTCTTACGCTGTATTGTTCACCATTCGAACCTTCCACGACAAACGAACCTGCTCCCGGCACATAATGGACCCTCATTCGTCGAGCAACAATATTTGCGAGACATTTAAAGCAGTTAGTTGATATGGCACATCATCTTGTTCACCTTTTGACCGACTAACAATTTCACCAGGATCACAGACGTTCCGAAATGTCTACCTCATATGGATCAACTGATGCAGACGTATGTGTCTGTTAAGGTAGTAGTTGTCGGTCCCGAATAATCCTCGCAGTATTTCACGAGAATAATAAACTTGGAAATATTGAATGATCGATACGGCACTATATATTTCCTCTTCTTTCCATTCATTAAGTCTCTTGATGACTGTATTCATTCCCTCAGCAACGTTGTTTATCACTTTGGAATATGGATCGTACACATTCACGGACTCTAAAACTCAAGGTAAACTTCATGCGAGTAGTAAATATTTGCCACTGGACGTTAAGCAACCAACAATCAATCCATCAATAAGCGAGTAGTTCATCATTGAGGTAAGCATTAAAGTACTCTTCAAAAGCATTTCTCCAATTTCGTGAAAGTGTTTCGTACAAACTTTCAAACTTAACTAGATCTTATGTTTGCATTAAAGATTTCACATCAGCAAAATTGTATAGTGCGATCTATGGAATGATGTTGACTGTCTTTTACAATCGTCTAAAACCCCCAAGGGTGACTGGGGAATAGAAGTATGGTCACCATTAGTCTTCCTCCGACCGGCAGTAAAACCCTTGCTAAAGTGGGGCGTCCGTTTGGCTGTGCGAGATGTACAAATATGCAGCCACGTCCGGTCAGAATGGGGACGTTTAATCCGATGCCTCGTGTAAAGAGAGTGCCACGCTCTTTACACGTAAATAATCCATGCAACAACTCTTTGAGGGGTCCGTAGGTGACTTGTTGCAAGACTAAATTTATCCAATATACCCTCATTTCCCGTGGCAGTCTAAATTTCTTCGACCTTAATCCCGGACGCCCCTATTGCAGAACCTACCTAGTGTATCTATTGTTAATTTGTTCTCGTACTGAATATGCATGAAATATTTGCCACTGGACGTTAAGCAACCAACAATCAATCAATCGTCTAAAACAAAATTTGACAAACACAAATGTTTAGAAAAAAGATATGGGTTGCAGTATCCTACGAGGATAATTGATATCCAGGAGAAATTATGGATATAGTTGACAATTCATACATCGTAAAGTTTTTAAAACGAAAAAGTATGAGAGGAAATACTTTTATTTTGCCAAACAAAGACGATATAGATAATATTAATGAAAAATTTATAATTTATTCTGATTTTGAAATATTGCCCTCTCCGGGGGCTTAGACATTGGCTCATTCCCGACATGGATGAAATTGAAGTATTGCAAAAACACTTTGTGGAAAAATACTTTGAAAATTATTTGTTCAGAAAATGTTCATTTTCGATGTTTCATGTAACTGTTTTTGACATTTTATCTCGTTACTTAAATTATTCCATGTTTCACTGTTTTATACCAATTTTGGCCAAACCAACCTTTTAAAGATTCACACTACCATGACTACAGACATATTTGGAATAAATGATTGATTGATTGTTGGTTGCTTAACGTCCAGTGGCAAATATTTCATGCATATTCAGGACGAGAACAAGTTCACAATAAATACAATAGGTAGGTTCTGTAATAGATTAAGGGATTATGGTCGGAGAAATTTAGACTGCCACGGGAAATGGGGGTATATTGGATAGGGACAGAAATTTAGCCTTGCAACAGGTCACCTACGGACCCCTCAAAGAGTTGTTGCAAGGGTTCTTAACGTGCAAAGAGCGTGGCACTCTCTTTACACGAGGCATCGGATTTAACGTCCCCATTCTGACCGGACGTGGCTGCAAATTTGTACATCCCGCACAGCCAAACGGACGCCCCACTTTAGCACGGGTTTTACTGCCGGTCGGAGGAAGACCAATGGTGACCATACTTCTATTCCCCAGTCACCCTTGGGGGCAATATTTGGAATAAACAAATTTTGTTGTTTTTCCCTGAGAGGATACACCATGTACATTTTTGAAATTACTTGTTTTTCCCTAAAAGGATACACCATGTACATTTTAGAAATTACATGGTCTTCCTTTAAATAAACATTGTAACAAACCGGAATTTTTAAAGTATCCAATATATTTTGTGGAAAGTTATAGTTAATTGTTGCCATGGTAATTGACTATTAAAGGATAGCAAAACTATCATTTCCTGACTAGTAAATATATCTTTAACATTGATAAAAGAAAAAGCATGCCAAAAAGTCTCAGAAAACAAATTTGTGCAAAGATAACTTGAAAATACAAGTCTAATATATCCCTAACTAGAAGATTTGGAGATAATTTAGGTTGTGTTAGCAAGAAATGTGGAGATTAAAGCCTCTAAAATGAGAAATGTTATCATTTTTGTATCATATATGGCAAAAGTTGTAGAAAATATCGCTATTTTTTAAATTTGTTTTGGTCATAACTTTTGAACCGCTAAAGGTGTCTTCATATTTTAAACACCATTTTCCTTGTTTTTATGAGCTCTGTAAGTTGAAAGCATTTATATTATGGAAGGGATGTGTTAAAAAAAATCATGTGTCATACCTAAATTTATACCTCTAAATCGGGGTCAAAGGTCGGACATGAAAATTTTAAGTTTTCACCTTTTTAGCATTATGAACTAATTTGAAGCTGCGGGGTTATGAAATCGGTATTTGTTTACTTTATACAATATAATAACATTGTTTTTCAGATTGGAAATTACATTCCCCCAAGGGTGACTGGGGAATAGAAGTATGGTCACCATTGGTCTTCCTCCGACCTGCAGTAAAACCCTTGCTAAAGTGGGGCGTCCGTTTGGCTGTGCGGGATGTACAAATATGCAGCCACGTCCGGTCAGAATAGGGACGTTAAATCCGATGCCTCGTGTTGAGAGAGTGCCATGCTCTTTGCACGTTAAGAACCCTTGCAACAACTCTTTGAGGGGTCCGTAGGTGACCTGTTGCAAGGCTAAATTTCTGTCCCTATCCAATATACCCTCATTTCCCGTGGCAGTCTAAATTTCTCCGACCTTAATCCCTTAATCTTATACAGAACCTACCTATTGTATTTATTGTTAATTTGTTCTCGTCCTGAATATGCATGAAATATTTGCCACTGGACGTTAAGCAACCAACAATCAACAATCAATCAATCGTCCTGAATATGCATGAAATATTTGCCACTGGACGTTAAGCAACCAACAATCAATCAATCAATGGAAATTACATACGCTACACGCAAGAACTGTAATTGACGTCATTTTGACCTTTCTACTCTGATATGAGTAGAACAATAATTTTTGCAAGATATAACTGAATACGAATGAATTTGACCTTAAACCTGCTATTCTATATAGCAACTTTTGTTCTAGCATGCATCTTTAAAGAAAATAAGGATTTTTTTTAAAGATACAAGTATAATAGCGAGATAAATATCGATATACAAGGGTGTCAAAAGTAAAATAAAAAGTGGCCTCGTGTTTATGTAAAGCCTACCAACAACATCAAGATCGGAGACCGTCTGGCGTTTTTTTTTTTTTTTTAATCTATATTTTTTCTTTTGTTAGATAATTTTTGTTAAACACAAACACATTCTCGACTGCAAATCTGTTTCCGTTGCAACAACAAATCAAATCATGAACAAAGTCTGATGACATATGTCGGTGAACATAATTGGGGTAGGACCATTGTAACTTTTTCCAAACGTATTGAAAGGGTGTCCTATTGTTGGCTTTTCTTGATGTCATCCACTTGTTAGTTTGTAGGCTGGCTCGTAGAACGTGTTGTTTCGATGACGATTCGTTCGGTGGAAGGCGAACAAGAGAGCAGTCTTTGCTAGTTGCAAGTCTAACACGTAGCTTGTTCAAATCGTGCTGACGTGACTTATGTTTGCCTTTTGGGTCATACAACTTAGATACAAGATTTCTTGCAACACAAAAAGAGGTGTCAATATCTGAGTTACTTAGTTGTTATAGACCCGCCAGTTCTGCAGATGAAGACTTAAAAAGCTTAAAAACAGACTTTTCTCAATGCCAAAAGAGACTTGATGTGGTGTCACAACCAGTAAGAGCATGAGCTGCTGGTAGATATTCACGTCTAATGTTTAAGGGAACTGCACAACTCATGCACGGGGATGTATCGCCTACCATCCTTACCACTAGTGACAGAACCCATGAATAGCCATAGCTGATCTGTGTTAAGCATTCGAGGAGAGTATTGAACAGAGAGAACTAAAACATCAGTGTCAGAACATTTGACAATCGTTCCCTCTCTAACACTACACTTCTTAAATTGTTCGTCTGCATGGAGAGCATGTCAAACGAAACTTGTGTCGGCTTCCTCTTCTGTGCTGAACAAGCTTGCACAGTCAGTTATTTGATCGTATGTTATTTATTTTTTATGATTTCCTGATTTTGGAAAATCGCTGCTATATATAATGTTTTTCCGACAGGCAGTGGATAACTGGCACAATAAAATTTCGAAATGAATTCCCCGATGAAGACGATTTGTTAATTCCTATTGTTCGCCAGGATTTTTTTTCCAATCTAGGATACTGCTTCCTTCATTTACATGATTTACCTTGTGTCCACCAGTAGCTTGAGACCGACACACTCCATTGAATAAACCAGCTTTCTGACGTATAACAAATTACCCCTCATTACAGCTTGCTTCAACTTCTGCGGGGAGATTGAGCATAGTTGATGATCAGCTATTTGATAGTAGTTAAGGAACTTGCTAAAAACACTGAAAGATTCATTGTAGAACACTTACTAGAGGCCGAGAAGAAACGATATTTTTCTAGTTTTTTGTGTAGTTTTGGTATCCAATACATAGTAGGGACCTTCAAATGTTCAGGTCCCCAAGGGTGACTAGGAATAGAAATATGGTCACTTGGTCTTCTTCCGACCGGCACTAAAACGCTTGCCAGAGTGGGGCGTTCGTTTGGCTGTGCGGGATGTATCAAGTTTGCAGCCACGTCCGATCAGAATGGGGACGTTAAATCCGATGCCTCGTGTAAAGAGAGTGCCACTCTCATTGCACGTTAAAAACCTTTGCAACAACTCGTTTAGGGGTCCGTAGGTGGCGCGTTGCAAACCTCAATTTCCGTCCCTATCCAATATACCCTCATTTTCCAGTGGCAGTCCAAATTTCCCCGACCATCATCCCGGATGGCCTCTATTAAAATACCTACGTGTTGTATTTATTGTTAACTTGTTCTCGTCCAGAACGTGCATGAAATATTTGCCACTGGACGTTAAGCAACCAACAATCAATCAATCAATCAATCCGATGTTCAGAAGAAGCATAAAGCTGTGAGGTGGTTATGCTATGTTTGTTTAATATATGACTCTCTGTGGACCGCACGGACTTGAATGTAGATGCATTTAAAATTTCATTCTTAAGAACATCCGTATAAATTATATTAGTACAAGGCTAAGAAACAGGTACTCAAACTTTGCAACTCATCACTGTATTTCATGTAGCCAATGCAATTTAATGTATTTATGCTCTTTAGTATTGGAGGAATAAATGAACAGGTGTTAAAATATGAAGTGGCAATAGCAGTGATGCTCATGTTATTACAAATCAAGTAAATAGTCTTAATTCTGTAGGTCACATTCGTGAATAGGGGAGGAGATTGTAGTTACAACATAAGACACATATCCGATATTATATGTGAAACGGTCATTCCATAACGGTCAATCATTTCGTGATGGCGTCCGTAAAATTGACGAAGGGATGATTTCAACTTCACCATTTTGGAACTTTTGGTTTAATAGCTTCATTGTGATCAGCAACCCTCTATCAAGGAAATCATGATAGGAAATACAAGTCCGAGAATATCGTATCAATTGGTAGATATGTACTCCGTATGTTGGCGCTGCTGGGATGTTGCTACATAGAAATGGAATTCACAATTGAGAAGCTGAAATCATCTCTTTTGTTGTAAAGGTTTGTTTTCAACCGACCCTCATTGTCAATTTCTAGATGCAAGTCAAGATATGAGGCAAACTTAACTTTACCTGTTGTATCCCTTATCTCTAGTTAGATGGGATAGATTCGTTCAACATACTAGTTTTGAATTATTTTGTGAGAGAACATGATCTATATAGCGGAAAATAAAGTTTTATGTTGATCATGTAAGGCAAAACCCCTCAAAAATGATAAAAATTGTCATTTAAAGCAATATTTCCACAATTTCCTCTTCATTGTCTTAAATGTAGATCTTGTCTTGGTGATCATTTTTACTTTATTTTAGTTTATATCTATTATAATTTTTAAGATAAAGTAAGACAACATCGCAAACAAATTGTAAATATCATCATCAAAAGGTAATAACTCTAGATGGGCATTACATGTATTTATAAATTAAAAGGTTTTAATAAACTGCTATATATCATTCTATTATTTTCAATTACTTTCAATGAAGAACTTTCCACCATAAATGTGTGGCCTGCAGGAACTACTGAAGTAACATTATCTGCTGATTTTTCCAGCTGAAGCAACATTCTCTCCTGTTGTTGTCTAAGAAATCTGAAGTTTTTGATTTGATCCTGAAGACGTTTTTATTTACAAAACACTGAACCTTAATGTTGACACACAGCAGATGACACATGTTCATGCCTAAGTAATGTTTTTGCAAGTGTTCAAAAAATAGCGATTTTAAAGTCTGTTATAAATGAATATCACCAACCTGTATTTCTTGAAGATCACATTTTCTGGTTCTTCATTCAATAGCTCCTTACATGCAATAATAACATGTTTCTCCCAAGGAGAAACATGTTCTTGGGAGAAACATGTTATGTTCCATCATTACAACTTTTTGGAAATCCCCAGTACAACTGAATTAATATTGGTGTAAAGGAAAGAAAATTAATGTAAACCTATAATTTATTTTGCAAAATATATCATATACAGTAAAGTTAACATGCATGTCTGTAAAATGCCTTAATAGCATACATCAAATTGAATGGTTAAAAGTACACTTCCTTAAATCCGTAAGTGGTTTATGTACAGAAGAATGCATGACAGACAGCTAGACAACCAGTGTAAAGAAAATACCTTATTTTTCATTAACAAACAAGAGTATATCAAGGATATCCCTCCTCTGTATTTTTTGCATAAATCATTCATCAAAATTTGTCCTATTTGTCTGGAAATTTCATGTCAGGTAGAAATTGACCTAATGAACACTTTAACCCATGTCAGATTTGCTCTAATAGTTTGTTTTCTGTTTCACCTGTGACTTCTGTTGCAGAAAGTGAGACTTAGGGATAGTGATTTTGCTGCAGCAGCATTACATGTTACATTAAATTGGTCACTTTCTTTATTGATTATTTAAATATATTTAACAGTTAATTGGAGTCCCCAAGGGTGACTGGGGAATAGAAATATGGTCACCATTGGTCAACCTCCGACCGGCAGTAGAACCCTTGCCAAAGTGGGGCGTCCGTTTGGCTGTGCGGGATGTATCAAGTTTGCACTGTGGTTCTTTCTCATTTTTCAGAAGATACTCATGTGTTATTCTAGTATGACCAATACCGCATCTATAAATAACACACTGATCTTTTCTGCACATTAAAGTATTTAAAGGTTTACCTAATTTAGGTTTAATATCATGTAACTTATTATCATCGTTTTTACTCCATTCATTTTCCAATATATTCAAAACATATTCTCTAATATTAGATCTAAAATCAGTATATGGTATATCACTGTTAGATAAGGGATCATCCAGGGCATTTGTTGCTTCCTGGTCCAAAACCGTGTTTCCATAGATTCCAACATGACTCGGAACCCAAATTATTTCTTTATGAAGAATTTTTAAATTCCTCATTACATATAAAATCTTGAGAATTATAGGGTTTTTAATTTTAGTATGTTGTATAGCTTGTAAGCATGAAAGTGAATCAGAACATATAATCAATTTGGATTTGTCTGAAGTAGCAATACATTTCCAACCCAAAATAATTGCCTTTGCTTCAGCAGTAAATATGGATGCGGCAGATGACAAACGGAGAGTCGCAGCTCTGTCTCCAAAGTCAGCAGCAGATGCAACTCGGTTACCATCCTTCGATCGATCTGTATAAAACAGTTGAAAAATCTGAATAAATTGTCTTAGTTTCAGCAAAATGTTGTTGAATTAAAAGAGGGTTTGTTTCCGGTTTTTTTTTGTATTTACGGAATTTCTGACAAAGCTTTCAACATTGTTCCTTTTAAGAAAAAATTTGTTTGACATGAATAAAAACTTGAAAATTATGATGTTAAAATTAAGATCCTCTTAAATGTTTTCTATAACTAAAACAAAAAAAATCAAATTTCACTGGGAACATTGAAAAAACTTTTGTTAGAAATCAACTTTTTATGATTGAATCAATGTTTATATTAAACTGAATGAAAATATATTATTAATATTGAATAAATACATCATCACACGCAGTTAATGAGTATAAAAAAAGTATTTTTGTCTATCTATATATAAGAATTTTTTTTTCTCAGGTAAATTAATCAATAAGTGATAGATTTCTCTTAGAAGAAATTTAAAGGTCCCAGTGAATAAACTACACAGAGAAAAATAGCTATTGTATTCATTCAATAGGACAGGTGAACTTACAAAAGTTTAAATACCTGGTCAAGATAGAGATGGCACTGTGGAAAACTTTCATTGGGTTCGCAATAAGTCCAAGCTTTAAACGTCTGTTGGAGTGTGAGTGCTCATCAGCCTCTACATACAGACTCTCAACTTGTGAGGTTTTAAATTCGCCAAGACACAAACGCAAACCCTGGTGATGCACAGCATCGATAATCTGTATGTAGGACTTCCGTACAGAGCCATACACTATTGAACCGTAATCTAGTTCAGATCTAACTAGAGATCTATATAAATTAAGTAAGATGTTGCGATCAGCACCCCAGTCAGTGCTGCCGACAACTTTTAAAATATCTTATCCTTTCAAACATCTCGATTTTAACATTTTGATATGGGGTAGAAAGGTTAACTTTTTATCAAAAACTAATCCAAGAAATTTGATTTCATCAACCAATTAAATTGGGTTTCCGTACAAGTTGAGTTTTGGATCATGATGCAATTTCCTTTTGTTACAAAAATGCATTCCAACCGTTTTTGAAGTAGAAAATTTAAAACCACTTTCCGAGGCCCATTTTTCAATTCTTCCAAGACATAATTGTAATTGTCGTTCAATGTTATTCATATTTTTACCTCTATAACATAAAGCATCAACCTACAATGAACCTTCAATATTACTTTTCAAAACTTTAACAAGGCTGTTGATTTTAAGACTAAATAATGTAACAGATAAAAAAGGGTGAGGGACACCCATCTCTTGATCATACAGATCCGACATGGTTGAATTTACTATTAACATTACATTGTCTGTTAGACAGAAAATTCGAAATAAAATTTGGCATATTGCCTTTCAACCCCATATCAAAAAGATCTTTTAAAATACCATATGTTCTAAAAATATATTTTCCAATGTTGACATTTCAACAACACACCTATATTTTTGATAATTACACAATTGCTCCGTTGTCGCTCTGCGGAGGTATATTAAAACTAGCATATCATTCCTTGATATATATTATAAACAATCTATTCACATCTGATGTAATTTCCAATCACAATTTACAACTGATTGTCTATGTCCACATGAATCTGCTCTATATGTACATCTTGCTATCTTTGTCTTATATATGAAGTTACCTTGCGGTATCAGAGTCCTGGCACCTTGGGCATCTGAACTTTACGATAGTGTCCGCCAGCTCTGGTGTCAAATCTACGCAACCTCCATTGTACCACTCATGACAAAAATCACACTGTATCATAAACAGTCCATCATCTGGTTTTCTGCACAAACAGTACAAGTCTGGGTTAGTCGCCTTGGTCACATCTTCACCGTCCTGTAACCGGTGCTGGCACTGTTTTAACCAGGGTGGTACTTCTCCGTCTTTACATGGCTTTAAACGGTTATGATTTATTGTCAGTACAGTTTTTTTAATTTTATCTTGTACACATATGAAGATAATTTGGCACAGACAAGTCCTGGACCTTTCCAAGGTGGGTCCAATTTCTTCGCCCTACCTTTAATTTTTGCCGTGTCTAAAACATAAACTAAATCTCCTATTTTGTATTCTCTCTCCAGAATACGTACATCATAATCACGTTTCATGGTATTCTGTGTAGTTTTTAGCGTGTTGCGCGCTATTTCATGTGCAGATGTTATGGCATCTCGGAGTCTTATTACATACTCATCTTGTGACTCGTCTGTTTTAGCACCAGATACGCTGTACAATAAATCAACAGGCTGGTTAACCTCTCTCCCAAGCATTAGCATGTTTGGCGTAAAACCAGTACTTCTGTTAACTGACGATCGAACAGCTCCTGCCAACTGTGCCAAATGTTCATCCCAATTGTCCTGTTGTTTAGACACGAAGCAACGGACGGCGTCCATTAAGGTTCTGTTGCAACGTTCTGCTTGTCCGTTTGATAATGGTCTGTACGGAGTAGTTCTCGCTTTGTGCATTTGCAAGATTTCACAGATGGATTTGAAAAGCTTGCTTTCAAAATTGCGTCCTTGGTCTGTAAAAACCTGAAATGGAAAACCAAAACGAGAGAAAAACTCGTTCACAGCAGCTCTTGCCGTATGTTCTGCAGTTTGTGCTGGTAACGGAATACATTCCATCCATTTGGAAAACTGATCAACCATAACTAGTACATGGGCATTTCCAAATTTCGTCTCTGGCAGTGGTCCTAGAAAATCTATGTGGACACGCTCCATTGGTGCACCTGCATGAAACTGGGTAAGCGGACATTTAGCCTTCCTGTTTGGCTTCTTGTGTAAATTGCATGTACTACATGTTTTGACAAAGTCTCTAATTCGTTGTGTCATACCATACCATTGATATTTCGCCTTGATTCTCAATGTGGTCCTATTCATACCTTGGTGACCTGCAGCAGGAATATCATGACATAATGATATCACTTGTTCAACAAGATCTCTTGGTACCACAAGTCTTGGTGTTCTGTCTTTCTTGTCCAAATTTCTCAATATTCCATTATCATCTAAATAGAACATATCTTTGTTTATCCAATATTTCTTAGCTATTGGACTGCATCTGAATATTGTAGCCTCTGATGGTTCTGTTTTGTCCCTGAACCATACCAGTATTAACTCCAAGTCTGGGTCTTTAGACTGATAATCTCGTAATTGCTCTGGTGAATAAGTACTAGCTCCTATACCTGTCTTAGTAATGGCATTTACATTTGAATGATCCAAATATGTCGCGTAAACTGACATACCAAGTGGTGTAGTGACTATTTCCACTGAACTGTGACAAACATTTTGGTTCTGGCTAACTGTATTTTGATTGGTACTGTCAAATACTTGTGGCTGGACCGGAGATGTACCTAAATTCTCATTCACGTGACTTGTCACGTTCTGGTCCCCGTCTTGTGATATTGAACTATCTGGTGTAGCATTGTCCTCTATTATTACATTTGTATGTTGTGCAATGTTCTGTTTCAGTAAATTGTTCTCAGAAATCAAAGAACTCGGTAGTACTGTAAGTGGTCCTGTATTGTGTGTTTGCTCAAAAGTTTTACAGTCCTGACGTGAAGCTAAGGGAATAACGTTATCTATGTCTTCTTGAAAACCAAGCCAATTTTGGTGAGCACGAGTACAATAATCGCCTGCTCCACAGGGTAGATTGTGTTTTAGCACGTTCCCAGCTGCTAATCTATTCTGTGGACAGGCTAAATCTGGCAGACGTGATAATGCGTCCGCATTTTGGTGTCTTTTACCTGGCCTGTGCTTTACTGTCATGTGATACTGGCTTAGCTCCTCTAACCATCGAGCTAGTTGTCCTTGTGGCTCTTTAAAGTGCAATAACCACGTTAAACTGCTATGGTCTGTACGGACTATAAACTCTCTTCCTAAAATGTAATGTCTATAATGTCTGGTGAATTTCACTACTGCAAGCAATTCTTTCCGTGTCGTGCAGTATCGTTTTTGCTCATGGGTTAATGAAAAACTTCCGTAGGCAACGGGACGCTCTACACCATCTTGTACTTGTATTAATTCTGCGCCAATTGCGAAATTGGAAGCATCTGTGTCCAAAATAAACGGATCTTTACTGTTGGGTAATGCCAATAACGGAGTTGTTGTCAATGCCTCAACAAGTTTGTCAAAAGCCTCTTGCTCTGAATCTCCCCATTTGTACGGTTTCTTACCGGTCAATTGATACAAAGGGTAGGATAAATCCGCAAAATTCTTAATGAAAGTTCTATGATAATTAGCAAAGCCAAGAAATTGTTCAACCTCTCTTGTTGTCGTAGGTACTTTCCATTTCTTAACAACTTCAACATATCCACTGCCAATTGCCATACCATCTCTATTGATTGTTCTGCCTAAAAAGTCAATTTCCTTTTTAAAGAAGTCACATTTCCTAGGTTTCAACTTTAGCCAATACTCTCTGAAACGTTCAAAAACTGATCTCAAATTCTGTAAATGGTCTTCAAATGTCTTTCCCATTACTAGAATATCGTCCTGGAAGGCGAGTACAACATTCCATGTTAAACCTCTGAGAACGAGATTCATTACTCGTGAATATGTTCCAGGGGCATTGCAAAGGCCAAAACTCATTCGAACAAAGTGGAATATTCCGTATTTAGTGATGAAGGCAGTCTTTTCCTTGTCTGAGTCCTTCACTTTAATCTGATAATATGCACTATTAGCGTCCAATTTTGAAAACCATTCGTTTTCCGCCAAAGGGTCCAAACATTCGTCCATCAAGGGAAGCGGATAGACATCTTTTTTCGTCACGGAATTCAACTTCCGGTAATCAATGCACCACCGCACGTTGCCATCGCGCTTGCGCACAAGTACTGGGGCAGATGCCCATTCTGACATAGATGGTTCTATGATACTTGCATCTAACACTTTCTTTAAATTGTTTTCTTCTTCGTGTGCAAAACACATGGGTGTTCGTCTTATTCGTTGTTTGATAGGGCGCGCATCGCCTGTATCAATCTGGTGTTCAATGTGGTTAAATGTTCCCAAGTCAAAATCATCTAGTGCAAAAACATCAGCAAATTCATGAAGTAAATTTGAAACTTTGGACTTTTGGTCTTCAGCAAGTGTACTGGATTTATCCAATATGTTCTGCAACTGTTCCGGTAGTGTATTGTTATCTCTGGCTATTCCAGTTGTTGCTACTGACGGGGCTGGCCCCGTTTCAACAACATCAGCTTCAATTGCTTCGCCTAAAATAGTTCCCTTTTGCAAAACTATCTTGTTGTTTGTTACATTAAGTAAACTGACACATGGCAAAGAACTAGCATTGTAATAACCACGTGGGATTAAAATTTTTTATCTCTTTGTTAGGTTCAACTATAAAATCAGTTAATTCCGCTGACAAATCTGACTAATTGTACGACTGAATTAGGAGGTATGACTGTTCTATGTGGAACGGTAATTTTAGCTACTCTTGCTATAACGTTCACAGGCGGTACCAGTCCAACATGTCCATGTACCATAGGTAATGCTTCTCCATTGATGAAAAAAATTTATTTTCTGCGGTCTAAAATTACTTTTGCTTTGACTAGAAAATCAAGTCCTAATAGCATGTCATTATCAATAGGCGCAACATAAATATCTGTCCTATATGTTCCTTCACCAATTTGTACTTCAACTGGTCCCACTACAAAGGCATCCATGTGCATACCACGCCCTGCTGCATGCATTGTTGTTTTTCTTTTCATGGGTGGTTTTTTGCTAAGAGATTCATAAACTTTGTCAGAAATGATTGTTACTTCTGCGGCGGTATCTACTACCGAAATTACAGGCTGTCCATGCACTTTTAAAGTAAATCGAAGCATAGATGCTGAGCCTAACTGGCAAATAGTTCCTCCTAAGTGTACGGGATCTTGCAACTGAAGGTCAATTACTTTCTGTAAATCATTATCAGACTGCGTTGTGTGCAATGATGAATTAGACAGAGTATCTGTGGATGTTGACATGTCACATGTTTTCAACGGGGTAATCCCCGAAACAGGTATCCTGTTTATTTCGTTTGAAATGGTGTTTAACGTTAGGCGGTAAGGTGTGGTCTGAGTCAGGGTTCCGCCCTTTAGCCCGACTCTTTCTGGTTTAAATGGTCAGTGTAATTTTTTCCTGTTGATGAATGTAAGTCAGGACAGTCCCGTTGTATATGTCCAAACTGGTGACAGAAATAGCAAGCCATATTTGCTAATTTTTCAGGTGGAATAGGTCCCCAGCGCCTTTTAAATGGTGATTGTCGCTGATTATCTTGTCTATTATCCTTGTTACGCCATTGTTGGCGATTACCTTGCTTTTGCTGGCTGGACTTCATTTTGTGCAGGAAACTGTTTTGCCTGTTGTTGTTTTTGAAGCTGCTGTTTAAGGTCTCCTATTTCCTGTTGATGAAATGCTTCCATAGCAGTCATCTTCTCTAGCAATGTTTCCATTTGTTTAGACAATTCAGACTTTGTGTCTGTCTTATCAATGGCGTGAACAGCTAGGTCGCTATCATAAGCACTTGGTTCATCCTGATTTGGTGTTGGGTCACGTCTACCGGTTGGTTTACAAAATATAGCTGTGTGGTTATGTTGGAACCATTTTATCTGGTCAATTGCTGCTTCAACAGATGTTGACCAGCTTCTTTATCTGAGCATCCCTGGCATATTTTCCAGATAGCTTGTGTATACATATAACTGTCGGGAAGATTTCGGAATGCTTTACAGGCTAACGAGAGAACTCGGTCTGCCCAAACTTCCAATTTCTCATTTGTATGTTGTCGTGCACTCATGAACTGAACTTGCAACGTCTCTGGCAAGTCTTGAAAATTGAACCTTTTCTCTATTTTGTGAATTAATTCAAAGTAATCCACACCTTGGTCTCTATCCAGTAAATTTGCATAGTAATCACCTGCTTTACCATGTAAACACCAACACAGTTGGTCTTTTCGTTCCGTGGTAGTCCACGATAAACGATCAGCATACCTATGAAACTTGGTGTAAAAAGTTTTCCAACTTGAGGAACCATCATACTTCAGTCCTTTAGGTATTTCTAGGTTCTTTGATTTTGGCTTTGCTGGAGGCATTAATTGCGGCGACTCTTCATAACTTAAATATGGTCTTGGAGGGTACATATTTCTGTTTATTGTAGAAGAGTATGTTGGATTTGGTGTTCTCAAGGAATATACTGGTTCCCTAAATATTTCTGGTGAAGGTATTCTGCGACGGATTTCAGGTGAAGGTATTCTGCGTCGGATTTCTGGTGAACGTATATGTCATTCTACCTGTTGACGACGTCTTGGGACTGGGACTGGCCTTTCTGATCTAGGTTCATGCTCGTTGGGTCCTTGCTGCCATCCCAATTTTGATGTCTGCTGTTGTGTATGTTGGTTACGTGAATAATCACGTTTTTCAATGTTTTCCTCAACATTTAATCTGATACTTGGTTTCGTGTACCCTAATTCATCTGTTCTATGAATTTTGTCTGGCTTAAACTGTCGATCAATTGAAAAATCTTGAACTTTATCCTGGTCATCATACTTAGTTTGTAGTAATGGTTTTCTTTCATCAGGTCTTGACAATTTTGTTGAATACTGGTGGTCCCCATACTGCAAAGTGTAATTTAATGGCTTGCTCATCGCTGAACTGGGACGTGATAACTCACGTTTGACTTCCTCAGGCTCAGGTTTAAGCAAACATTCATCAGAAGGTGTGTCAGAATCTGAAAAGTCATTGATTTCTGCTTCTCGTCTTGCATATTCCGAATGAAATCCAGATGTTTTAACTTCACCATAATCAACATAGTCTTGTAAATCATAACTTGACTGAGTCCGTGATTTGTATTCTTGTAGCTGTGTAACTGGTGTAAAATCTATCAAATCCATCAAAGTTTCATTAAGTCGTAGTCTTGGTATTTCAGAAAGATGCTCAAACTGAATATTACCATATGTCTCTCTCAAAGAGATAATCTTGTCAGGTGTGACATTTCCAACACCAGGAAACAATAATAATTCTTCATAAGTACAGGTATTAATCTTTGTACGCTCCTTCTGAAAAGCTAAGTCTGCCATTATGTTATGATAACAAAATACAATTCAATTAATTCACTGGTTGCTGAACCAGAAAAAAAAATTATGTGTATGTGCTATGTTGCTAACTACAGAAAAAAAACCGACCAATTTTTCCGAAAATGGCTAATTTTCTCCAATTTGCTCTGATAACGGCTAATCTGTCTAATTTCTACACTAAACGGCTAATTTTAGCAAAACGTGAAACGATTCTCGAAAATCAATTTGTAAACACTGTAATTAACGCAAGTTTTTATGCTTAAATTATTTCCGTGTTCAAACACTTCATAATATACCAAATATAGCAATACGAACTTCGCAATTAAACGTGACGTTCTCACTTCTGTTTCTCGATTCAAATCGTCTTTTCAACACAGGAAACCCTGCTCGCCAAGCGCCAGTGATGTGATTTCCGAGTATTATCACTCAATACTAATACTACTAATACAATTCAACGCCTCTAATTGTACTTACTTACCAAATATCCTCTGATAATATATTATTCGTTGCGTCCTTATTCCCGCCAATACGCCAACTCTCGTTATCTGGTAACTATCTGAGATCTTATCCTGAGCTGGGTAGTTTACCATGGATCATTCCGGGAACCGGGCTACGCCGTATATCTAACTACCGTACTGTCTACATAGTACTGTCACGTCCATTATACTATATTACACAACAGTTCATTTTTCGAAAAACCATTACGGACAAATGATTCGAATCTAACAAGATTATCAAGAGTACTGCGACCCTGTCGGAATCCACACTAGATATTGGCTAATACCCCATTTGATTGATTGATTGATTGTTGGTTGCTTAACGTTCAGTGGCAAATATTTCATGCATATTCAGGACGAGAACAAATTAACAATGAACACAATAGGTAGGTTCTGTAATAGGGGCTTCCGGGATCAAGGTCGGAGAAATTTAGACTGCCACGGGAAATGAGGGTATATTGGATAGGGACAGAAATTTAGCCTTGCAACAGGTCACCTACGGACCCCTCAAAGAGGTGTTGCAAGGGTTCTTAACGTGCAAAGATACCCCATTTGATTCCAGGAACCAAACAAGGCGATAATTGACCATCCGTTCTAGTTTTACAGACACAACTGGTAAGAGCAATTGGTCAATAATTAATAGGATCTGTGTTATCTTTACTTGGTTTTGGAATAGGCACGACGGTTGCAAGCTTCCAAATTGATGATAAATCACCTGATTCCTAGATGTTATTCATGAGATGCAAAAGAGCTTCCAGCGAGGAATCTGGCAAGTGTTTTAAGAGTTGATACTTAATATTATCAGGCCCACAAGCTGTATCATGGGCTTTTGACAGAGATGTTTTAAGTTCTTCCAGAGAAAAGAGTTTTATTTATAATTTTCATCATTTTTCGATTTGAAGTTCAATTTCATTTTTCCTTTGGTTTTTTTTTTAATAACTTTTTTAAAATCTTCCCTGTAGTTGCTAGAAGAAGAAGATTTCGCAAACGTTTCACCAAGCTTGTTGGCAATATCTTTTTCAGATGTTAATAAATTATTGCCATCTTTCAAATGTTTTAGCTTGGCTTTAGAATTTTTACCTTTTGTATCATGTTCCATACTTTTGTCATCGGAGTGCAAGATGTTTTGCCCTAGACAATTTTTTTCTAAGAAGTCCGCCGCGCGAAGAATACGGAAATTACTAAAATTTTAAACCATGGTTTGCTGGGATGTTTCGGATTTGCCAATGTCTTAGGAATTGTTCTGTCAGCAATTGACTTTAAAACTGTGTTAAAAGTTAAAATGGGATCTTGAACAGTCTCAAACAAGGGCCAGTCCGCCTTCTCGAGTTTCCAACGTGGAATCTCTGCTGAGCAGAAGTAAAAAGATGTTCAAGAATTATTGGGAAGTGATCACTTTCACATAGATCATCATGGACACGCCATGAATAATCCAGAAGAAGAGACGGATCGCAAATAGTGATATCAATAGCAGAATAAGACCCGTTTCCAGGGTGGAGATAAATATTAGATCCATGATTGAAAATGCATAGTCCTTCTTGTGAGACAAAGTCTTCAATGATCTTACCTTTGTCATTATGAGACTTGCTTCCCCACAAGGGATTGTGAGCATAAAACCATGGTTTAAAGACTCCCATAAGTATAAAATTGAAAACAATACGTTTAATAATTTCATGCGTCCGAAGGGCTTTTCTGGATTTACCTTCATCAGGAACGCTCAATGCCAAACATTTGAAATCCGAGGGATGTATAAGTATAAAAGGTGAAGGTAATTGATCAGTAAGGTTTTGGAGTTTAGCTTTATCTATATTTGAATAAGTAGGAATATATATAGAACATAATGTAATTGTTTTATCCAATGATAAACGAATTGCGACTGCCTGCAGATCTGTGGTGAGTTGGACTGTGCTATGAATGACGTTGTCCTTCACACAAATGGTTGACCCGCCTGCAGCACGTTGAAAATGTGCTATAAATGTTGTATCCTTTTAAAGATACATTATCACTCTCTTTTAAATGAGTTCCTTGAAGACAAAATGCAATAGGTATAAAAGTCTGAACTAGAAGCGTTAACTCAGATGATTTATTTTAAGACCTCGGCAATTCCATTGTATGATATCTGTCATAGTTTATGAATAGAAGGACGAATGTTATCGAGTTTGCCAGCATTTGTACTTCGATCACCTTGAGATTGTGATCTTTCTGGGTGGCACAACACTTTCGAGCCCATTTCTGATAAATCATTGAGTAAGGTAAATCTATTTTGTGAGGAGAGTCCTCGATCTCCTTGAATAGACGGAGCTGATGTTACTCCGCCTCGAACTCCACCCCGCGACCTCCTTTCAGAAGACTTCTAAGAAGGCGGATTTGCTGGCGTTTTGGAGATACTATTCTTTTCTGGAGAACGAAGAGGAGACAAGGCTTTTGTAGACTTTGTACGAGATGCAGGAGATGAACTAGAAGACGCTTTATTAGACGTAGATATAGTATGACTATTTAAGACGAATGAATTATCGGGAAGATCCCAGACAGACCCAGTGCCCCAACTGTCTGATACAACCACATCTGATTTACTTGATTTCTTTTTTTCATTTTCTTAGGTGATGACATTGAGCTCTGTGAGGAAGATTGAGTTGACTGAGTACTGGTTTTAGAAGGTTTTGGTTTTCTTGGAATAATTATTTTATCGGAAGTTTCTAATTGAACAGGCAACATTATAAAAGTTTCAGCATCAATTGGCCAGTTCATGCGAGTTTGTGTATTCTCGTGACTGAATGAGCCGCCAACTTTGCTGGCGTACGATGGTTTGTTCGAAACTAGAGGATCATTCGAAACAGAAGCTATCTTTTTAGCCTCTGGGTAACTGATATTTCTTTCTGTTTTAATTTTAATAATATTGTTTTCTTTAAGGTAAACAGGGCAGTCACTAGATGATGAAAAATGGGACTCACCACAGTTTATGCATTTAGAAGATTCAGAGCAACAGGTTGTTCCCTCGTGTCCTTCATCAGAACACTTGAAGCATCTCTGCGTACCACAATATTGTTTGGTTCCATGACCAAACTTTTGACAAGTGAAGCATTGAATTGGGTTACGGAAAAACCTACGGTGGCACTCTCTTTACACGAGGCATCGGATTTAACGTCCCCATTCTGACTGGACGTGGCTGCAAATTTGTAAATCCCGCATAGCCAAACGGACGCCCCACTTTAGCAAGGGTTTTACTGCCGGTCGGAGGAAGACAATGGTGACCATACTTCTATTCCCCAGTCACCCTTGGGGAACACCTTGGCTTGAAAGTTCCTCACAGATTTCTTCCACGGTAAGGTCACCAACGTATTGACTTCTGTCTCGAATTATCCCCTTACAGCTGTTCAAACTGTTGTGAGGAGAGGCAGAAACAGGATAAATAATTCATGCATATTCAGGACGAAAACAAATTAACAACAAATACAATAGGTAGGTTCTGTAATAGGGGAGTCCGGGGTTAAGGTCGGCATAATTTAGACTGCTACGGGAAATGAGGGAATATTGGATAGGGACAGAAATTTAGCCTTGCAACAGGTCACCTACGGACCCCTCAAAGAGTTGTTGCCAGGGTTCTCAACGTGCTAAGAGCGTGGCACTTTCTTTACACGAGGCATCGGATTTAACGTCCCGTTCTAACCGGAAGTGGCTGCAAATTTGTACATCCCGCACAGCTAAACGGACGCCCCACTTTAGCAAGGGTTTTACTGCCGGTCGGAGGAAGACCAATGGTCACCATACTTCTATTCCCCAGTCACCCTTGGGGGTCGGCAGAAACAGGAAAGTTTGTAATTGTTTTCATTGTAAGCAAATTGTTGATTGACTTTTGTTGGAACATTCAACCAACAAATTCCCTGATCTCATTTTTGAAACTTTTTTTAACAGTACCAGCAACGCTTTGAATTTGTTTGTTTATCACAAAGGGAGATATTTTGGAAATTGGCTTTTCATCTGTACCTTTTACTACAAATAATCTGGGCTAACTGGCATCTTCCCGACAGGGCACTTAATCATCACATTTTCTTTTTTTGTGTATTAAAGCTGATTAAGAGGGATGGTTTTGATGTGCCATAAAAAAAGAGAAAGGTTCGCCATTCTGGTCATCCACCCACCTCGGGAGTGCCTACAAGGGCGCTGCTGTGTTTCCGTGGCGAGCCGGGGTCAAGTGCTAATGACGAAAAAGAGCTTCAAGTATAATGTAGCTCTTCTCCAAATTAAGCACCCAAGATCCACTGCGGAAAGCACCAGATGTTCCAAGAATAGTATACTCAATCAGAGCGTTTCCATCAAACGAAATAGAAAACGTACAACTTGACTGACCCATGAGCCATCGCCTTCGTCAGTGATCCGAAATATAAATAGCTTAATTTAAATACATGTGTATATACTGACAGTTGTTACAAGAAAGCTTATTGTTGGGGATTGACTGAAGGGCTCGGAATGACCAGCCGATTGATCGGACCGGGTCCATCAGACCTCCCGTTTAGATAATATCGGAGCCAAAGTAGCTTATTCAACAATAGCCGATGCCTCGTGTAAAGAGAGTGCCACGCTCTTTGCACGTTAAGAACCCTTGCAACAACTCTTTGAGGGGTCCGAAGGTGACCTGTTGCAAGGCTAAATTTCTGTCCCTATCAAATATACCCTCATTTCCCGTGGCAGTCTAAATTTCTCCGACCATAATCCCTTAATCTATTACAGAACCTACCTATTGTATTTATTGTGAACTTGTTCTCGTCCTGAATATGCATGAAATATTTGCCACTGGACGTTAAGCAACCAACAATCAATCAATCAATATATACATAATATTTATGTTCCATGAATTTTAGGCGCAATTACTACTTAAGTAAGCCGCCTACCAAAACCAATAACAACAACTGTATTTTTTTAGGAAAACAAAAGATTAGAAAATAAGAAGTTTCTAGAAGAGACTATTATTTGTCTTCAAAAAGAGAAGGATACATTGCTTAAAGCTCTTGGATGCAACCAATTACAACACTGATAAAAAGTGACCACGGAACTTGTATATCACACAACATGCCTCGTATTTGAAGTGAATGTGAAAACCACGTTTTGTATATGATAGTAAAGACATCAAATCAAACTATAGAAGTTCACCATTTGGGATGTCTTTGGAAAATGTAAGAAGTGGGTCAGACCTTGTTTGAATTAAGGTACGCTTGAAAAGAGATGTTTTGGACAGTCGAAGAAATGGCAATTGTGGCAAACAAATATGTGGAATATAATTACGTCTCAGTTTCTGACATGGACAATTTGTCTCTAGATGAAATACGAGAGGAGGAAATGCCATACGGCAATCCAAATGTTTATACCTGGGATGTAGCTTCGTTCCTGTTGTCCGTTTTATTGGCAAGAGGGGGAACAAGGAGCAGTGAGCTGAAAGGGATGACAGAAGAGGATGCTATTGCCCATCCTTTTAAACAAATTGGATATTCGGTATGATAGACTTGTTGAATATTTTTCCCCCAATATTAACATAAACATGTTGATTGATTGATTGATTGTTGGTTGCCTAACGTCCAGTGGCAAATATTTCATGCATATTCAGGACGAGAACAAATTAACAATAAATACAATAGTTAGGTTCTGTAAAAGGGGCGTCCGGGATTAAGGTCGGAGAAATTTAGACTGCCACGGGAAATGAGGGTATATTTGATAGGGACAGAAATTTAGCCTTGCAACAGGTCACCTACGGACCCCTCAAAGAGTTGTTGCAAGGGTTCTTAACGTGCAAAGAGCGTGGCACTCTCTTTACACGAGGCATCGGATTTAACGTCCCCATTCTGACCGGACGTGGCTGCAAATTTGTACATCCCGCACAGCCAAACGGACGCCGCACTTTAGCAAGGGTTTTACTGCCGGTCAGAGGAAGACCAATGGTGACCATACTTCTATTCCCCAGTCACCCTTGGGGGTATAAACATGCTGTCATTGTCTTGAAATATTGAAAATTATTTTTAGAGTGGTCATTTTTCCTGACAGGAAGCAGATTTAGAAGTCAATTTTGTTTTTAAACTGGACAGTAACACATTATATTTATTTTACAGATAACCATTGAATTAAGGTTATTGTCTCAATTAAAATGCAACCTACTAGTACGTTGTGCTTGTGAGTAATATTCCCTAGAGAACACTATGCTATGACTATCATTTTATCAAGGGAACCGCTATCATTACATATGCAAAATATTAACATGACATGTATTACTACATAACCTTACATGAAGCATAACAATATATGTCATTTAAATATCAGAAAGTGGATAGTTGGTGATATAGATATACCCTTATGATGTTTAATGAGAAAAATTGATATATCTATAGAACATTTTGTTTAGAAATGACAAAAGTATAACAATATTTTCTTTTTATAATTTTCTTCAGATTACTATCCTAGGATTGATGGGTTTTGAGTCCGTGATGGTTGACTCAAGAGAACATGAAAATCCCCACTTGTTTGGTACCAACAAAGGACTCGAGTACATTGGACAACGAGAATTTCAGGAAATCAGTGTTTGGTATGTTTATGAGTTTACCTTTATCACTAGACTTCTGAACCATTTTCAACAATGAAGTTCATCTTGTATTACTAGTTACTATATATATATATATATATACAAAGCACAAAAATAGTCATAAAAACTATGTTTATGCTCCACCTACGATAGTAGAGGGACATTATGTTTTCTGGTCTGTTAGTCCGCTCGTTCGTCCGTCTGTCCCGTTTCAGGTTAAAGTTTTTGGTCAAGGTAGTTTTTGATGAAGTTGAAGTCCAATCAACTTGAGACTTAGTACACATGTTCCCTATGATGTGATCTTACTAATCATAATGCCAAATTAGATTTTTGACCCCAATTTCACGGTCTACTAAACATAGAAATTGATAGTGCGAGTCATGTTAAAGTTTTTGGTCAAGGTTGTTTTTGATAAAATGAAGTCAGATCAACTTGAAACTTAGTATACATGTCTCCTATGATATGATCTCTCTAATTGTAATGCCAAATTAGATTTTGGACCCCAATTTCATGGTCCACTGAACATGGAAAATGAAAGTGCGAGTGGGGCATCCGTGTACTTAAGACCCTTACCTGCCATGACTGCGTTAGTCTGTCAAGCTTCAAAGAGGTACATACTTGGTGTACACTGTTACTCCCACTGTATTGAACCAAACATTGTATAACTTTGCATAGTGTTTATATTCAATTTTTAACAAATTGGACAAATTTTCAGCATAGTTTTTCGAGCTGAGTCACTTGATTTTTGGCTAATATCTACTCCAGCTCAACCCTCTTATGTAACTAAAATCCTAGATGCATCAACAAATAATTGTTAAGAAAACACAATTTCAAAGTGATTCGGTACATTAACGGCTTCATGGTGTTTAGCATGTTTATTTTGTAAATTTTAAAGCCTATTTAACTTGAAGATTTTTTAAAAGAAAAAAAAAATTAAAATCTTTCTCCAACATCCAAACAATTGTCAACAAACTATAAGTGACTTGGTGTCCTGTGCATTGATGCCAACCATTACGGTTTGTCCGTAATTGTTACGATTTTTTAGCCGAAATTACGGTGTTACGACTACTTTTTTTTTTGTCGTTTAGAAAAGTTGTGATCTTTTTGACGCTTGATTGTATATAATTATCGTGGAAGCGTAAGAGTTTGAGTGATTCGGAATATAAAACACTTTCGGGTTTCAGGGGACTTTCTACATGTTAAGATGATTTATCCATTTCTTGTTAGATTCCGAATAGTTAATGAACGCATTTAAAATTAGTTCCTTTTCCCTAATTTATATTCCCCTGTATTTGCTTTTCAATTGATTTCACGATGTCATCAGCAGGAACAAGTGCTTCTGCAGTACAGAAAAGAAAATTGGGGCAATGTTACGTCCTCAATATTCCATCGAGTATCATTGTCTTATAAAATCAATTTAGACAGGAATAGCATAACTGACACCTGCACACGTCCAAATATTTCTGTTTCAACTCAGTCTTCAATAATGGTTCTGAAAACATTCATGACATCTGGAAACAAAAAGTGCTATGAACACACATAAACAATTGAAAAGTGCTATTAAAGTCAGTACATTTGCCGGAAAGTAAACATCAGTATGTTGATGGTTTTCTGAAACTGAAGATACCATGTACTCCAGAATTAGACTTTAGTTATACTATGGGAGGGAGATGGGGGGACATTTCAGGGGAAAAAATGTGTTTTGACGGTAAATTGAAACAGTTAATTTGAATTTGTTAAATAAACAAACAGGTATTAAAATAGCCAATTTTTAATTGCGTCTAAAGTCCTTACGTGCTCATCAGCTTTGCATCTAGTTGTCATATATAAAGGAAAACATTTGGCCGTCACTTTGCATCTAGTTGTTTATAGTATGATTCTTGTAAAAAAAAATTGAATTACTGTGATTACTAAATATAATCACAAATTACTGCAATCTCAAATTTTATTTACTGATTGCACCACAAAGGGGTTGGCATCTATGCCTGTGACTTTTTGTCCTATCAAATTTGCGATTTTCTGTCCGTTTAGCCATTCCAACGAGACAAATTTGGAGACACGTCAATTTATTACACAATCTGTTAAGTCGAGTTGTAGAATATATTTTTTTCAAAATCGGTCACATTTAACCGTTCAAGAATAACGCAGCACGTGTCAACATAGCACTTCCATGTTTTGTGTCTTTTCATGTAATAGATTAACAAAAAGGTATATCTTCCTTTTGAAATTTATCTCCGAAGTTACCTTCATACAGACATACACATATCAAGAACGACTGAAAGTTGCATTATACTTCTTACAATTTCTAAACTTATATTCTTAATTACACATGTTTGTGAGATACGACTAGGGAAGTTTTTAATATCTTAAGTAAATCTCACGAGATGTGACGAGAACCCTCTTTCTGGTCGCAGTTACCGGCCTAGCTGGACGTGTTCTATTCTCTCTCATAGAAGCCAGTGTTTTCCACTTTGTAGTGTTGCAGTGGCAACTCTAAGTTTAGGTTGGTAATTTAATTTTTTATTTTGGTACAACAGTTAGGAGGTATAGCCGGAAACTGTTTGGGATAATGTTAATTTAACTTGTTTTAACCTTTTAGTGAAGTTTGCCGTTTGAACGGTGTGTTTTTGTTGCTTTTAATTTATAGTTGGTCTGCCACGTGCGACTATAAATGTTAAATATGGTATCTTTTACTATTTTGTGAACGGACTAGAATATTAAAAGGTTATTATTTACTGAATTCAGGTTATTTGGTAACTTATTCGAGTTGACCTTTTTTGGCGGTAAAATTAGTGCGTTGCTGCACAATGTGAGATTTGAAATTCATGTGGTTTTATCTTTGGAGAAGGTAGACGGACATTTTGAAAGATATATATTTTTAAAAAAAGGCTTGTTTGCTTGTTTTAATTTTTAATTTCTAACAGTGGGAAATATTAGCAATTTTTTAACGACCGTTGAGGTTGCAGCCCGTATGGTATTTGGGCGTATTGTGATTAGACGTATGTGTGTAGTGTGTTATTTTGTCGGCAGCATGGTCTGCCTACAATATTTGTCGATGATTGGGAAAATTGTAAGTTATAACACCTCATATATTTTAGTTGAAAGGCTATTTGACTCCACACATAAGACTTTGTTTTACAGTTCTACTGTAGGTTCGTTAAGTTTTTTAAAAACAGGTGTATTTTCTTTGGAAATTGTATTTTAATGCCGATTTATTTATATTCGGTAATTTTCTATTTTAGCATTTAATTATGGCTGATCCACCACAGACGTCAGTGCAGGTGTTAAAGCACAAACATTCCATGTTGGGGGAGAGTTTGCTACCAGTTATTGCCAAATTGAAGGCCTGGGACCCTGATGCTAATTCTGGGGAGCTGTGTAGACTCAAGAAGAGGCACCCATTGGAGGAGTATAGCCTGGTACAGCTACGCACAGAGTTTGAGAGATTGGCGGGGGAGTCGGTGAAGGATATATTTGCCATTGTGGGAATTGATGAAAATTTGAAATCAGTTAGACAGTTGGTGCACCTCACCATCCTTCAGGCCAACTTGGTTGGCATGCCGAAGGGCCAGGCATTGCAAAACGATGTGCAGGTGGGAGCTGATAATCAACAAGCACCCAGAACTACAGGTACTTTCATTTGTCAGGTGGTGTTCATGTAAATACCACATTTTTTCTTCCAGTTTGGTCATTTAATCTTTTATTTTATTTTTAAACATTACTTTAGTTTTTGAACGTGCATGTTTTTTGTAAATTGAGGATGTACCCGTCAAGTTTTTTTTTAAATATTTCAGTTTTCAAGGATCAGTGTTAAATGATATTATTTATTTTGCAATTGACAGTTTTGCATATATCATGTATATATTCTAGTATTTTTCTTTGTGCAGGTCTTAATTGAAGAGTAAACTTTTTGACTTGAATATATTTTATCTCAAATGTACTTTTTATTACAAGAACATGTAATTGTTGTACTGCGATTTTTGGATATCGGATCAAGCTATAATATAGGTATTTTGAATTTGTCTCCTTTGGTGTTTTGCTTTTTTATGTGTAAAAAAGTCCACATTTGAGGTACTTTAACCTTCGTGTACTTGTATGTTATATTTTTATTTTAGTGACACAGAGTTCTGGTGCTTCTGGCATGTCTGGGGCTAATGTTGATATATCCAGTAGAAGTAAAGATACTCAGAATCTACAGGTAACTTTGAGTAGTTTAAAGCAGGAAGTAGATGCTCTTAAGACAAAGAGATTAGATATGCAAGTGGACGAGGCTTTGGCAAATATAAGAACTTTAGCCAGTCGTCCAAAATTAACTGCACCACATGTTCTTTTATTGAGACTTTAGTGGATATTGCACATACGACAAATCACAAAGAAGCAGCTATGTTTTCTAAGGCTTTCTCAACCTGTAAGAAATATGAAGACAATGAAGAGTTTTGCAGTTTAGTTTTAAAACTTTTTGGGTCGCAGGAGGATAAAAGAATAGCTTCTTTGGTTGCTGATTGGGCAAAATCTAGAGAGTATGAAAGTGGTGATAAAGTAAAGGAAAATACAAGGGGCAAGGTGCAGAATGATAACCCGGTAAATCCATATCCGATGCCAAGCTATCCTGGTTTTGGAATTATGCATCCTTATGGAAATTTTGCCGGCATTTCCTATGCCACCTATAGCTGCTTCTCAGGATTTTTCTCCTAGGCAGCAATTTTTTCGTGGTGGCAGGGGTAGGAGACAGAAATGTGTAGGCGCTTGTTTTTATTGCAAAAAGCCGGGACATTTTGTATCTAACTGTCCCAAGATAAAAATCAAAGCGCGAAAGCGCTGTAAAGGCAGTTAATTACAGGTTGTGTGTATTTTTAGTCCAGTTATATCATTATCTTGCATAGTACAGTGTACTTATCAGAGGTGGCTTTCAGTATTTAAGATTTAGAGTCCTCTAATGATATTGAACAAGTTTTATGAATGTCATATTCTGAGCACTATATGAAGGCGATTGTTCTCACTTGTTTATGAACTAGTGCATTATGTCCAGTTTGTACCTTTTTTATCTATGTTTATAGTCAAATTAGTTATCAAAGGTACCAGGATTATAATTTAATACGCCAGACGCGCGTTTCGTCTACATAAGACTCATCAGTGACGCTCAGATCAAAATAGTTATAAAGCCAAACAAGTACAAAGTTGAAGAGCATTGAGGACCCAAAATTCCAAAAAGTTGCGCCAAATACGGCTAAGGTAATCTATTCCTTGGATAAGAAAATCCTTAGTTTTTCGAAAAATTCAAAGTTTTGTAACAGGAAGTTTATAAAAATGACCATATAATTGATATTCAAATACTGTTTAAAATAGTTAGGCATTTTCTTTTTAGTAATAAGTATATGTTATCAACTGTATTTTATTCAACTCTGCAAATGTGGTTTGGTACTGGTAAGTATGGATGATAGTTGTTTCATTGGCAATCATAACACATCTCCTTATTTATATAATGATCTATATTCAACGACCTCAGGTACAAAAAAAATGTATGTAACTAAACTGTGATGGGAAACCTTTGACTTCTTTCTTTTATATAAACTTTTGATTTGGTACCATAGAACTATGTAGAATAAATGTACATTGCAACATGTCAACTCTTTCAATGACAATACTTTTTTAGAAACTATAACTCCAAGCAAAATTATATTTCCAAGTTTCAAGTAATTTATGAATGAAAAAAGGAGTTCTTAATTAAGAAATAAACTGATTTGCTGAGCTCAGCTGGATACACCCGCAGAGGTCCAACCTTGAACAGTTGGGGCAAAAATGGACACAATATTCAAGCTTGATACAGGTCTGAATTTGGATTGTAATTAAATATTTGACATATTATAGTTTCTGAATAAATGTCGTCAAAGAACTTGAAATAGGTTATATGAATTGAATTTATATTCAATTAAAGATTTCTTGCTGTTGTGCAATAAACTGTGCTGTTGCGCAATACTTAATAAATCTGTTGCCAGACTGTAAACAAATAAAGTTCAATTTCTTCTCAATGTCATATTTGAAATTTATGAAAATCTATAGGGAGATTACATCAATAGCTATAAATGATTCACCAAAGTTTCATGCGAACTGCTTAAAGCATTTTTGAGTTGTTGTCCAACAACAGTGCACACGCTGAAATGTCTCGCCTTCTTTACTAATCACTGATATTATGTTGATAGTCCTTAATATAAAGCTTTATTACAACTGTCACATAAACTTAACATTAACCAAGAAAACTAAACATTGACCAATGAACCATGAAAATGAGGTCAAGGTCAGATGAACCATGCTAGGCAGGCATGTACAGCTAACAATTCTTCCATACAACAAATATAGTTGACCTATTGCTTATAGTTTAAGAAAAACAGACCAAAACACAAAAACTTAACAGAGCAATGAACTGTGAAAATGAGGTCAAGGTCAAATAAAACCTGCACGCTGACATAAAGATCATAAAATATTTCCATACACCAAATATAGTTGACCTATTGCATATAGTATTAGAAAAAAAGACCAAAACTCAAAATCTTAACTTTGACCACTGAACCATGAAAATGAGGTCAAGGTCAAATGACACCTGCCAGCTAGACATGTACATCTTACAATCATTCCATACACCAAATATAGTAGACCTATTGCATACAGTATTAGAAAAACAGACCAAAACACAAAAACTTAACTATAACCACTGAACCATGAAAATGAGGTCAAGGTCAGATGACACCTGCCAGTTGGACATGTACACCTTACAGTCCTTCCATACACCGAATATACTTGACCTATTGCTTATAGTATCTGAGATATGGACTTGACCACCAAAACTTAACCTTGTTCACTGATCCATGAAATGAGGTCGAGTTCAAGTGAAAACTGTCTGACGGGCATGAGGACCTTGCAAGGTACGCACATACCAAACATAGTTATCCTACTACTTATAATAAGAGAGAATTTAACATTACAAAAAATGTTAACTTTTTTTTCAAGTAGTCACTGAACCATGAAAATGAGGTCAAGGACATTGGACATGTGGCCGACGGAAACCTCGTAACATGAGGTATCCATATACAAAGTATGAAGCAGCCAGGTCTTCCACCTTCTAAAATATAAAGCTTTTAAGAAGTTAGCTAACGCCGCCGCTGCCACATCACTATCCCTATGTCGAGCTTTCTGCGACAAAAACTGGAAAATCCCAATAAAACCCCATAACTCAGAAATGTAAAATCTAAAATTTATAAAATTCTAAAGGGAGCTTACGGATTGATAATTTAGTCTTAGATGCAAGATTTTTTTATCAGTTGTTAGTGGCTTTGAACTAGCTGTCAGTAACTGCGAGTACTCTCAGATCTGTACTTAGTGTCTTTTTGTTGTTTGGATGTACAACTACCCGACCACGTCCACTTGTATTTGTATTTATCCATCTGATGAGTTAAGCCTCTTTCAACTGATTTTTATAGTTTGTTCTTATATTGTACTGTTACACCACTGTCCCAGGTAAGGGGGAAGGTTGGGATCCTGCTAACATGTTTAACCCCGACATATTCTGTCCCATGTCAGGAGCCTGTAATTCAGTGGTTGTCGTTTGTTTATGTGTTGCATATTTGTTATATTCGTTCATTTTTTGTACATAAATTAGGCCGTTAGTTTTCTTGTTTGAATTGTTTTACATTGTCATTTCGGGGCTTTTTATAGCTGACTGTGCGGTATGGGCTTTGCTCATTGTTGAAGGCCATACTGTGACCTATAGCTGTTAATTTCTGTGTCATTTGGTCTCTTGTAGAGAGTTGTCTCATTGGCAATCATACCACATCTTCTTTTTTGTATTTACATCAACAGATATAAACAATTCATCAAAGTCAAGGTGAGACAACAAAACTTAGTGGTAAGATCTCTGAAATTTTTTACACGGTACAAGTTTTCTCATTATTGGAGACTGTACGGTGACAGTAACACCTGTAACTGCTTAAACCCATTTCTTATGCACTTTAGTTCGATAAACTCACTGAATATCATACCACATCTCCTTATTTTTATATGCATTACAATTTACATGTGCATGTAATTATAAATATATATATATCAGAACAAAATTCATTGCGTCACTTTTATTTCTGCATCCTTTGGCACAATACAAGTTCTAAAATTACACAACATAAAACAACTAAATGTTATTTCAGATGAAAGTTTTGTTTCAGTTCCATTCATAGGATTTGTGAGAATTTTGTATGTTTTGCCAAGTCAAATAATTCGTTCTATGTGCACATGTTAATTGGAGACTTTTCTATCCCGTATAAGAGTTTTGGAACTAATTCTGTTTCTTTTTTTGAAAAAAGTTAGCAAACAAATCTTGCACATTTAAACCTTTGTCTGCCATCACACTGTCACCTGGATCACATAATTGAACTACATTTTGTATTCTACATCTTTCAACTATTTCATAGTCACTGGTAGAACCAACATATGCATTAGAGACATAGTTGACTAAACCACCAGGCGTCGAACATTCAAGTATTTTCAGTGTTTCTGTTTTTATATGATGAAAAGGTTGCCTGAGCTCTAGGAGCTTTAGGTTTTATCACGGGATATTCTGTGCTGTCAATAATAATCCAAGTCGTAGGAAACTTTAATTTGAAGTTGGATGGCGAAAAATGCCTGACTAAACCACTAGATGGCCAAGTGTTAGCCTCACACCACTGTTTAGGCATAAAAACAATCCATGTATACACAATATTCTTAACACTAGATTCAATCTAGAATCTAGAAAGTTCAAAGTTGGTTGTATAATGCCTCAATTTCTTCAAAGTCATAAAAAAAAACTGATTTTCAACTGACACCCTATCAATTTGAAAATATATGTATCTCAAACAATGTGCTGTTGGACCAAGTGTGGTCAAAACAAATAAAAATTTAGTATACAACTCTAAACCGGTATAAAAATGCATGGCTGTGTCACGTGTCTTCATTTCAAAATTCTCTGCTGAAAACATAGACATTGATGGTGTTTGCGTAATTCCATCTTTGAAGCTCAACATTAGCTCTTAGTTGGTGGTGGACAGTCATAAATCCTTTCTGCAGTATGAATGACTTCTTCAGGAAAACCAACTTTACAATCAAAACTTTCCTCTAGATTTCTACTACAATATTCATCAAGTTTAGTTCTTTTGTTTTCACAGGAAACTGCCCTGATTTTTCTTTTTGCGGACGATTCAGTCTCTTGCTCGGTCCAGGAAAATAGGCTGGGAATGGCAGTAGACTTAAGTCTCTGTATGGTGGGTTTGCGCCCTGAAAAAGGTTATAAAACATTAGTTTTTTGATAATTAAATGAACTTCCATTAGCAATGTATACTTTGTATTACCTGGCGAAATATTAACTAGATTTATTCATTACAATCTGGATAAAACTATGTTTGCCTGATTCAATGTATGTTATGTAAATCCAAAGGACAAACAATGAGAGACTTATGCAACAAACGTACATTGTTTGTACCTAAATAACTATAATATAGATGAGAGCATGTCACTGTTTTGTTCCTGTTAACATTGTCATTGATATTTTTCAAGAAAGTCTATGAGGCATAGCTTATGCATTCCTGTCATTACTACATTAGCATAATTACTGCTAAAATAATTCTCAGTATGATATACCTCTTGTAAGAAATCATTATAATTGTAGCAATCACCAAAAAATCTCACACAGATCACATTGAATCGTAATCCAAAAAATTATGACGTCTTGAATTAACCACCCCCTTTTATTCTAAAACGATAATTGCGGTTGTAAACATACTTTGGTTTATTCGCATGGCGATTACATATATAACTATATATTTCAAAAAGAAAATAGAGTTTTACCATGAATAGTTTCCTGCACGTAGTCTTTTTCAGTAAAATGTGCCTTGCAAACAACAGCTGATTGAGATGGACTCCACGATTTCATCGTGTTCTCGTCCAATCTACGTTTGGGCCATGGCGTTGATCCAACTTTTCCTTCTTTTTAAGTCATTTGGAAATGCATGTCCTCCTCTTAAATGACATCCAGGAACACAACAACAAGTACTTGGCATCGTTAATTAAAAATGTAACTGAAATAGTTGCAGTGCAGAAACCGGAAGTTGAGGAACAGGATCGGCTACCACGGCGCCACCTATTCAGGAACGATAATTTGCTACTTTATATAACTGCGAAATAACAATAACGTTAGACGGGTTCACGTGCATAGACAGAAATGCGCTTTAAATTGTATAATATAATTAATGTTCAGTCGACTCTTAATTATTATATCAACGACTGAAATGATTTATAAACATCTAGATTGCAGATAACACTCGAAATTAACCCGAGCTCTTTCCACACGGAATTCAAATAATTCTAGTTTGTCAATCGGTTGACTGCTTATAATGCAAAATACAAATATATCAAAAGTTTTTAAAACTAACAAAACACAATGATCGTTTCTCTATTTCCCAATGTAAATGAAATGAAACAAAAAACATTTTATATCACAATAAGAAGAGGAGAGAATTCAACATTTCCGGATCTACTTGGAGCCTAATGACCCCCCACGTAGATAAGTTGGATATCACGGAAGGAAGGATTAACCCGGCAACTAGAAAGGCATTAAAGCACTGCCTTTAAAAAGAGTGACTGAACAATCTGGAAAAAGTATTAACTGTTCATTTGTTGATTTAGCATGTGTAGACTTTGTTGTGTTTACTTTATTATGGTTTTTTTAAACATACTTGAGGTTGTCACATAGAAGTGAAACAACAATTTTTTATATACCTAATTTTCTTGAAGACTTGTGTGTATATACATGTACTGATGTGTAGAATTTTGTGGGTATTCAGGGGAGAAAACTATCGATTATTTTCTTACAAGTATTTTAAGTTATGACAAGTAGGAAATAACTATGCCGTTTCGATATTTCTAATTTAGGTTACTTATAATTATTTTAGAAATGATAATGTACATTTTTGATGCCTGACTTTCCTCCTTAAGAGTGCTAATCTCTTAGTGGAATTTTTTATATCACGTGGGAGGGAGGCTGGGTATCTGTCTCTCTGAAAGTTTTTTAAATTTTCTATTTTTCTAAGAGGTGTCTTTTCTAAAAGAAAACAAAAAGTTTAGGTTTGATCCTGATATTCCAGAATGGGAATTATCTGCTGGTTTTGACCCTGAAAAAGCTCTGGGTCGGGGTTTTTCAGAATTTTCGTGGGTTAATGCTATCGGAGAGATAACCCAGCCTTCCTCACACATTACATCTGCAGAAGAAGTGGCAAGAGGAGACAGTTTTGATTTTGATCAACTGGTTTTTAGAGATCCAAATAACTTTTTAGCTGGTAGTTTAAGTAATAATTTAGCAGCATGGGAAGAAATTGATACCCCATCTGAGCAATTAGGTTGGATTAAAGATGGGGTAGACATTCACAGTATGTTTAGACATTTTGCTGGGAATTTTAAGGGGAAAAGTTATAACTCCAATATACCACCAACTTCTTATTTCCCAAATGCTTCAAATTGTAAGAATTTTGTAGAGTTTATAACTGAAACTTTAATGAGTAGAATAGCTAATGGGTCCATTTCTGTGGTAGGAAAGGTTGGGCAGTGCCAACCCCTTTATCTTGTGATGCCCATCACTATAGAGCCTTCCAAGCCAAGAATGTGTCATGATGAGCGGTTTTTAAATCTGTGGACTAAAGATCATCCGTTCTCTCTTGATACTTTAAAGGATGTGCCTAGAGTTATTTCTGAGAATTCTTATTTATCTTCTTTAGATGACAAGTCTGGCTATGATCACATTTTACTACATCCTCACAGTAAGATGTATTTTGGTTTACAGTTTGGTGGTTGGTTTATGGTTTATAATAGTATTCCATTTGGGTTTAAAGCTAGTGCCTTTATATACCATACTACTGGCCTGGTAGCTATGAGCTATTGTAGATCTTTAGGTGTTCCTGGGTCGCTATACATTGATGATAGATTGGTACCAGAGTGGAAAGGGGACAGTATTGATAAGGCTGACCCTTATTATTTGGCCCTTATAGGTTTATACATAGTCTGTCAAGTTTTAGTGAGACTTGGTTATTTCCTTAATTTGACCAAATGTGTTTTAACACCTACAAAGTGTTTAAAATTTTTAGGAATGTTGTGTGATTCCAGCAAAATGGCTTTCATTTTGCCCCAAGAGAAAAAGATATCTTTTTCTGAACTAAGGGAAAAAAATTTTGGCAAATGATGAAGTAGCCCTTAAAACTTTACAAAGGTTTGCTGGGAAGTGTATATCTTTTGTACTTGCAATCCCAGGATCAAGACTGTATTCTAGGGAAGTAAATAGGGCAGTTGGAATCGCATTTAAAAACAGCCGGCCGATAAAGATTTATAAAGAATTAAGGGCGGAGATTTCCATGTGGCGTTTTCTCGACAATTGGACGGGTTGTGCCCCCTGGCGCGATGAGAAACATATTCAGGTTGTTTTGGCGTCAGATGCAACTCCTAATAAATGGGGATCTTTTTTGGTTCACAAAGGAAAGACTAAAGAGTTTGGTGATTTCTGGATTCAGGGCCAGAATTCTGAGGAAGCTATACATGTTAAAGAGGGTTTTGCTTTACTTAATACATTGAAGTCTGTTCAATCTCAGTTAATGGATCATCGAGTCGATGCATTCTGACAATATGGCAGTAGTTAAGGCGTGGGAGAATCAAGGTGGTCGGGATCCCAGTTTGAATGCCGTATTGAAGGACATTTTTTATTTCACACATGAATTTAACATAAGTCTTCATGTGCATTTTATTGCTTCTGCTGATAATCCTGCAGATAAAGAATCTAGAAGGATGTCTAAAGCTGATGAAAAATTGTCAGATGAATATTGGAGGTTTGTTGAGGACAAGTTTGGTCCCCACTCCATAGATTTAATGGCTCTTGATTCAAATGTTATGCTTGATTCTAATGGTCAGCCTCTTAAACACTTCACGCCATTTCCCTGTAAGAGTTCTTCTGGGGTAAATATTTTTTCACAGGATATATCAAAAGAGATGAACCCATATGTATTTCCGCCATTTCATCTTATATTTGCGGTATTTAGACATCTACAACAGTGTAAGGTTTCAAGTTGTACCATGATAGTGCCTTCAATTCTGCCGAAACAAACTTGGTTTCCAATCATTTGGTTACATGTTGAAAAGTGGGATACTTTAGCAAGGAAAGGGGATTCTAAGGCTCTTCTGTACCCAACTGTAAAGGGATATGCTTTTGACAAAAAGGGTTTAATTTGGGATTTACTTGTGTTAAGGCTTAGTTTTTAAGAGCTGTATTTTTGTTCTTTTAGGCAAACATCCCTAGAATGTGGCTGCCACCTGAACGCTGCAGTGTATGTAATCATGTGAACGACTATGGTTTTAAATTTTGTCAATCATGTGGTCGAGACAATCTAGGACAACAGACTGGACTAGATAATGGAGACGACTATATTGTAGAAAAGCGTTTAGATTACTTAAATCTTATGATTTCCAGTTCAGAATACATGAGAAAAAAGTCTGCTTTAGAAAAACAATTTGAACTGTTTCTAAAATCTTTGGGAAAATGCGTTCTGACAGCCACTCCTAGGGATGTTACACGAATTTTTGTTCTCAAGGATGGAAAAGGGAAATCCCAGATTCATGATTTGAATTGTAAAAATTTGGGGAAGTTTGGTACTTTCACTTGTAACTGCCCTTGTAGATTAGCTGCTGGCACAGTTAAGTCATATTTAGGACAATTGAAATCAATCTTTGAATTAAGTGGAAGGGGGATAAATGGTATGATGCCACATCAGGTGGAAATCCTGCTTGTAGTTTGGAGGTGAAAAACTATTTGAAAGCCATTCAGTTAGAACAAGCAAAATCTCATGTGCAATAAAAACAGGCAAAGCCATTATTTCTAGGGAAGTTGAAATCGGTATGTGAATATTTGGATGCTAGATTACAAAATCCAAGTTTATCTTTAGCTGAGAAGTATGTTGTTTTAAGAGACCAGGCATTCTTTAAATTGAAGTATTTTTCAGGTGATCGTGCTAATTACCTTGGACTTATCCTTATTCAGGAAGTTAAAAGGTTTCAGGGTAGTTCTGGTATTATATTTTCCCATACTGTTGGGAAAACATTGGGAAATGGTAAGGTTAACGAGTTTTCAGTCTTTAGAATGGAGGATAAGGTTATATGTCCTGTTTTTTGCTTTGGAGAGGTATATTGAGGGAGCCAAAAATCTTGGGGTGACGATTGAAACTGGTTATCTTTTTCGTACTTTGAATTTAAATAGAACTATGGTGTTAGATATGCCTGTTTCATCAAGTACAATGAATGATAGGTTGAAAAAATATCTTACAAAGCTTTGTTTGTATGAGGGTGAAACCCCCCATGGGAATCGTGGGGCATGTGCAATAACAATGGCACTATCAGGGATAAACACGCATGACGCCATGGACCATATAGGTTGGTCATCAAATAGCTCTTTCAAGAGATATAGCAGAATTTCAAAGATGGTTGGTAGAGGATCAGTTGGCTCTTTGATGAGGAATATTGTCCAAAATAATAATCCTGTTGAATCTGTATTTGAGTCTCTTAAGTACAACAAAAGATTTTTGAGTTAGACACCATGTTTTTTGGTTTAAATGTGTAGTGTTACGATTTTTGTAATCCTTGGGAGATAACTTCAAAAATTTTAACATCAAGAATTTGATAAATTTTAACATTTAGAATCTAATAAGATTTTCTATCTATATACTGAGAGAAATTTGTTTTTACAGATGTTTGCTGGTGATTGTTTCCTTAATATTTTCAAGGTCCTTTGTTCATGTACTAAATTTCTACTTTCTTTTATGTTTATTTGCAACATTAATATGATTTTTTCAATATGTTTATAATCTTTTTATTTTTATGTTGGATCATCTTGAAGAACTTTTATAGTACATGATTTTCCCGGTATATTTTACTTTTCCGGAGCATCTCGGTTATTATGGTTATCTTGAATCTCTGCAGCAAACATCTTTATTATAAAAGTATAATGGAAAAGTTTGATAATAAAATATTTCATTCTAGGGTGTGATACTTTGATGATTTTATTTATCTCCCTTAGATTATAGTCTGTACATGTTAGTTTATTTTTTGTGTATCACAAAAAATAAACTATGTGTTGGGGACTGAATATCATACTGAAATCTACAATGTATCTTTGATATGAATCTTTATTACATGAATGTTAATATTTCATATGCATTTTTATGTAGATGTCTACTGTATTTCATGAATAAATTGGTGTTTTGTTAATGGTTGTTTCTTTTTAATGATTATAAGTTGTGGGTTGAGTATTGGGTGGATTTGAACTTATAAACGTATAGTCATAGACATTCAAGGGGAGATAGAGAGCAAACATGATGTTAAGTGGGAAGTTTTTATCCATCTTCACCCAATACTAACTATACTTAGTCACATTGAGTGTATTTGCTTAGGATAGTTCAGTATCTTAAGTAAATCTCACGAGATGTGACGAGAACCCTCATTCTGGTCGCAGTTCCCGGCAGGCAAGGCGTTTCAGATATTCTAAATAAGCCTTGTTGTAAGATAATGTTACACGGGTATTTGTATGGTTACATTGGAATATAGATGATTTGGATCCAGCAAATATGTTTAATGTCGGGAGCCTCTAATTCAGTGATTGTCGCTTGTTGCTGTATTTTATTTGTATTTTTGTTAATTGTTTTTGTATATGAATCTGGCCGTTAGTTTCCTGTCTGAATTGTTTTACACTGGATGAACAAAAGCCAGACTAGGTTTTCTTCAACATACACATACAGATACAGGTGTTTTGGTGTGCTTTATAGCTTATTGTGCAGAGTGAGCTAAGGCTCAGTGTTGGAAGTTGTACCGTAACTTAAAATTGCTCACATCAACGACATTTGATCTTGGATGGAGGGTGGTCTCATTAGCAATCATACCACATTTTCTTATTTCTGATTTGATTTGTCAATTACGTTTCTTAGAATTGAAATGAATTTATTTTTTAAAAACCACATAGGGAGGAACAGTCATCCAGAATACCAACATTTTGTGCATATTCACAATGCATTCAGGATTTTTCCGAATTTAGTACATGCATATACAGTGTACCGACAAGTTACATAGCTTAGCAGGAGCTGCCCACTTTGTCGACTTATCTGGGCCATGTCGAAATGTTCCTGGTGTACATGTTATGCAAATTTGCAGACAACGCGATTGAAGACTTTGCTTGTACACGCTTTGCTTTTATACTATACACGTTATTTGGTATGCTTTGGTATTTGGTATTATACATTTTCTTGGTGTGTTTTGTTTTTGTATGATTACGTTACTTGGTAAACTTGATCGTCCTGAATATGCATGAAATATTTGCCACTGGACGTTAAGCAACCAACAATCAATCAATACTTCGACACACACACACAAAAACAAAAAAAAAAAACAGAATGTAGTAAGCATACATTCATTTTTGACTAAGTTTTTATCCATCTTCACCCAATACTAACTATACTTAGTCACATTGAGTGTATTTGCTTAGGATAGTTCAGTGACCTTGACTCTTTGTGAGTCAAACGATTGATTGATTGTTGGTTGCTTAACGTCCAGTGGCAAATATTTCATGCATATTCAGGACGAGAACAAGTTCACAATAAATACAATAGGTAGGTTCTGTAATAGATTAGGGATTAAGGTCGGAGAAATTTAGACTGCCACGGGAAATGAGGATATATTGGATAGGGACAGAAATTTGGCCTTGTAACAGGTCACCTACGGACCCCTCAAAGAGTTGTTGCAAGGGTTCTTAACGTGCAAAGAGCGTGGCACTCTCTTTACACGAGGCATCGGATTTAACGTCCCCATTCTGACCGGACGTGGCTGCAAATTTGTACATCCCGCACAGCCAAACGGACGCCCCACTTTGACGAGGGTTTTACCGCCGGTCGGAGGAAGACCAATGGTGACCATACTTCTATTCCCCAGTCACCCTTGGGGAGGTGAGTCAAACGAAACCGCACGATTGACATAGCTCTAATTAACTAAATGTGAGACGAAGTAATAACGACATTTTTTTTTCTGTCTACCTGTGTGACTTTGCGCATTGTGTACGACATCAATTTATTTGCCGTCCGATCGGGATTTATTTGATTTCACACGTGATTATGTATTAACGACATCTATATTTTGAAGAAGTAACGTTAAATAAAACAACGATTGGGTACTTCTAACAAGATTGAAACATTTCGTACTACTTATGACAAAAATATTTTTCAACTACCTGTGTGACGTCACTAAAAATATAATATGTACCGGTATGACGGAATTGTTAGTAAATAGTAGATACAATGAACAATATTTATCATCATGATCATGTTTAATCTTTATGTGTGTTCATAGTAGACAGAAAAATCGAAAAATAATTGTCCTGTCCCCCAAGTACTTCATGTGTAATTTTAAATAGTACTTTAAAACATAAATCTTGTCTATGACTGAACAGTCCATCCATGAAGGAAACAATATCCGGACGCCTGAATTTCGTTTTCCTCCCAAAATAACAAAAACAGAATAATCATAAGCAAGGATGACAATGAAATGCGACTATGCATGGTACCTATAGGAAACAAAGGCATGATGAATAATTTATTGTCATGACTGTGGAAGGAAGAGAATGGACACACAATGATGTCATCAGAAGATATTGTGTCCTCTAGAATTATTAACATTAACAACCCTATTAGTCATGTTAGTGTGTGTCCTCTAGAATTATTAACATTAACAACCCTATTAGTCATGTTAGTATTTAAACAAAACATGGTCAAGATCAAATTAACATTCTGAATGTAAGGAGAAAAGTGCACGCAATGATACATGTGTCTATAAGTACTCCATATGGTGATAAATACTGAATGCCTGGCCTAGACACCAATAATCCACTTGTCCTCATTTTTTTCTGTTGAAAGATTAGTCTGAACCCCTCACGCTTTTTTCTTTTCCTTTGTAGACACTAATCCATCATTCCAGGCTTCTTCCAATAGAGTTAGGGTATCATCATCAATTTTTTCTCTACTTCTCTTCTAGCATAAATAAATTGAATTGAAAGTATAAATGCATTAATGTCCTGTTTTTTCTTGTTTCTAGTAAAATTACCATGTATTTCTAAAAAGCTTTTAAAATATTTACTTTCTCAAGTAAAAAACTAAAGTTTAACGTTCGTTTTCTTCTACAGGAATTTACAAATAAAGTCGGAAAGTGCAAGGACCACACGCTTTGCCTTTGGTCTGAAAGCACCGCGTGGTCAGATTTTTTTTTAAAGCTATACCATTTCTCTGGTACTTGTATAAAGTTTATATGTGTATTGAAGATTAAAAAGAATTGAACGGAAAAAAACTGTTAGCTACTAATCAATCAAAATGTCAAAAACAATAGATGAAACACTTATAATAAGTAGCGGGATGCTGAGAATGACATTCTGAACGACACGATATCATTTCCGAAGACAGCTGAAAGCTGAACATAGAAAATGATAGTGCGGATGGGTCATCCGTGAACTAGGGACTCATTATTCTTTTAAAATGATTTCTACGGAAAAATAGTAAATGGTTACACTTACGGATAAAAACGAACATGACGACATCTCCGATTATTGCTGAGAGATATTCTTTTCATTAAAATTTGAAAACAAACAACGAAAGAATAATTATCGGTATACAAATTATTGAAAAACGTCCTTCAAGTTTTACTTTTCTTGTTCATTTTCTAATCGAAGTGTATCCAGGAACAACCCATGAAGAATGACAAAGTTTATAACGATACCTTTTTCCAAGTGCAATGTCCTCACAGTCCCCCTGTATTTTCCTAGTTTGTGACTGTATATAAATTCGCATACCCCTGTTCAAAATGTTTTTCAAGCTAATCAAGTTCACTATCCATTAAACAATCGTGTCTATGATGTGATCCATGTTCACCCTTTGCACCCCTGACAGAACTTTTGATAATTGTTTCATCATTTCTTCTATTAATTCAGCAAAAGAAAACAGTTGAAAGTAGCCTTTTTCCATAAAGTATCAGTGTTCGTATTTAAATGAATGAAGAAATAAGATGATTTCAATGAGATGAAAGATGTGCACTTTATTGAATAAATATTATAAATAATAGTATGTTTTTATTTTATCAAATAAATATTTAAAAAAATCATGCAGAAAAAATTGAAGTCCTGTTAATACCGTATGACATTGGTGCTTAGAGAAATCTACTAAAAGTTAAAAAAAAATTAACTACTACCGTTTAAAAAATTGAAAACAACACGTTAAATGATTTCATTCGTCCGACGCGCTTTTCAGGAACGCTCAAAGCCAAACATTTCTATTCCTAGGGATGTCTAATTACCAAAACAGTTGAAGAGCTATATGACAAAAACACCACCCCAAGGGTGACTGGGGAATAGAAGTATGGTCACCATTGGTCTTCCTCCGACCGGCAGTAAAACCCGAGCTAAAGTGGGGCGTCCGTTTGGCTGTGCGGGATGTACAAATTTGCAGCCACGTCCGGTCAGAATGGGGAGGTTAAGTCCGATGCCTCGTGTAAAGAGAGTGCCACGCTCTTTGCACGTTAAGAACCCTTGCAACAACTCTTAGAGGGGTCCGTAGGTGACCTGTTGCAAGGCTAAATTTCTGTCCCTATCCAATATACCCTCATTTCCCGTGGCAGTCTAAATTTCTCCGACCATAATCCCTTAATCTATTACAGAACCTACCTATTGTATTTATTGTGAACTTGTTCTCGTCCTGAATATGCATGAAATATTTGCCACTGGACGTTAAGCAACCAACAATCAATATACCCTCATTTCCCGTGGCAGTCTAAATTTCTCCGACCTTAATCCCGGAAGCCCCTATTACAGAACCTACCTATTGTATTTATTGTTAACTTGTTCTCATCCTGAATATGCATGAAATATATGCCACTGGACGTTAAGCAACCAACAATCAATCAATCAATCAATCGTTAACCTAAAGCGGGACAGACGGACGGACAGAACAAAAAACATAATGTCCATAGAATTGGTATAAAAATATTACAAACTAAGGTTTAAATGCTACCATTCCTACCAAAATTGGTGAAAATCTATGCAGTACTTTTCAACATAACCAGATAAGCCACCAACTTAGTTTCAAAGTGTGTCTCAACCTTTGGTTAAATACAGGTTCAAAGCTTTGGATGCAGTTTTCCTGTATTCATCTGCCCATGTCTCCTTCATTACGCTTTGGAATGTTGTTCCCGTTCTTTACATTTGCACAAGCTTCTCTCCACAGTTGCTCGCAGTTTGACTGTATTTTTTTCAGAATAGTCATTGGCGGCTTTTAGCATGAATTCCCGAAATTCAGTACTAATCCGGTTGTTGACCTCCGTAACTTTCACTTTGAAGTAGTGTTCTGTTTCAGTAGAACAGAGATGCGGACTAAACGATACTTTGTGAATTCTGGCGTAATTAGGCATCTCGTCTTCTTAAGTCCCTAAAAATACTTCTACACATGTTACAACAGCAAGAACTAATCGAATTGTAATTACATAGTAATTATAAATATTTGTAACATGAATGTTAAATTTTCCTTTGTTCTTCTAGTGAGTTAACTTCGGTTATTTTTAGAGGAGTGCGTTAAACGAATGATTTTTTTAGTTATTTCACTCTCCAACCCCGCCGTTGAAGACTTCTCGTTTGAATAGCATAGAATGGGAGGAGCTTAAACCAGTGCATTATTTTCAATCTCAAAAGTTGTTAAGCACAGTCTGGCTCCGCCTCTTTGGGTAGTAATAAAGGAGCAACCATTTAACTCGAAGGGGGTTATGTTATTTTTTCGCGCATCGATTTTATTAGGTCTTTTAACGCTATAAATCAAATATTTTTTTTTCAATATATAACACTATGAGGTATGGGGGAAATTTGGATTCCAAATATTTTTTCTTTGTCATCTGCTTGACCAGAAAGGTCTATTTCCGTGTATTGATCATGCTTCAAACATATGTCCCTGGAACCTTGGCTTACACGCATTCAACACGCAACCATAGCAATCAATTAACCGATCTTTTCCCAGTTTTGGGAAATGAACGAAGATTATTTTGAACTACCTTCATAAGGAAATGTTTCCTTTTTATCACAACATCCCTTGAAACTACACGCCTTGTTTTCCGATGCTAGGGAAAATAAAATAGAATTAAAATTTTGTATTAACCTGCCACAACCAACACAGTGTAGGACAGTCGGGCCAGTAAAAAAAATTACTTCACAGGCCCAAAATGCATATTAGTAGCCCAATTATTTTACTAAAATTTTCTTCAGTGTTGAAGGAAAAAAACGCTAATAAAGCAATATCAATAGATTTTCTTTATTCTTCAATCAAACCCTCCCGACACATAACCCTAAAAACCTTCCCCTCATTCCCATAGTCTTCATTGTCACTAAATTGGTCATCACTATCTGCACCATTCTCATCATCTTGGACCAAGTCCATACTACTTTCTTTGTCTGCTGCAGCCTCCACTGATAAATCATCAGTGATTGTGACCTCTTCATCCACATGCTGGGATTCAGTTTCTTTTGCAATGACTTCGTTTATATCAGAATTCACCGAGTGTTTTGCCTTTCTGATCAAGTTCCGCTCCTTGGAGTCCATGTACAGTGGTCTTCTTAGACCACCAGCATTCCAAAGTCGTATGGCTGGAACAGGATCAAAGCTGAAAAATTTAAATTTATTACTAAAATAGATCAGTCAAAGTAATGTTCCTGACCTATGCTGTTCTTTAATAGCATTTATCAACTCTGTTTGGTCTTGTTTCATGCTGCCCAAAAATCTGATGATTTCATCATTTGTAGAGGACTTTCTAGGTTTGCCAACAGGTGACGATGAACTACTGGTATCTAGCTTTTGTTCATCACATGTAATTGTAGTGTTCAGAAATGTCATGACATGATCATTCATTTTGTTAAGAGATGTTTTCTGCCTCTTTGGTTCAGGAGCTGAATCAATTGACTTGTGGTCATCCCCATCTTTTGAAGAAGTACTTGCAGTTATAGAAGAACTTGAACCCATTGTGAATACAGGTGTCCCATTGGGTCTGTAACCTAAACACTCTTCCAGTTCTTGAAAGTAGGCACTCTTTTTTTTTTTTATCATTACCACTCTTTCTATTGTGGTCTACAGTATCTCTGTATGCCTTTGTAATGTTTTTCCACTTTTGTTCACACTGTGAACTGGCAAACTAAAAATTAGATTGGCTCGTGTCATTGGCAATTTTTTGCCAAACCTCTTCTTCTTAATAGAGGGTTTTTGGAAGAGATTTTGGTACTTTTTATGAAGGTCGATCAAAGAATGCGTCGCTAGTCTGGACCATAAACTTGTCTTTGGGGTTAATGGTGCTTTGATCTCTTCTTCTGACCTAAATTGGTCCACACTCTGGTCGTTTTTCAAATATAGAGAAAAGGAAGTATATATCTAGGTTTTTTTCTGTGTCAATAAAATAGAATAATTGAACCTCCTTTGCACAAATGAGGACCACATACACTTACCTAAGTTTTGACCTCACTGAAAACCAAATATTATATATTTTCATAAAATTGATAAGAATACATTGATGATGGTTTTACTTGCGGTGGTGATCATGAAAACTTTATAAGTGCCATGCCAACATAAACATGATAAAGTCCAATGGTCAGGGAAAGTTAAAATGTAAGCAACACAAATGGAATATGAGGTTAAACAAACAAAAATGAACCTGCTAATAAATAAAAGTAAGGATTAAGCATCATTTATATTTAGGATTGTGCTTAATTCGACCAGCACAGATACAGATTAATAGTCATACAAGTTACAACATGTACAAGCCTTGAAAGGTATAAATGTAGTTGCTTTTGTGTAATTTATGTATTGTTGATAGAGTTAAGCCATTTTTACTTAATATTTTATAATGCATCTTTTTAAAAGGTAATATTATACTGCTGTATCAGGTTAGGGTTAAAACAGTCAAACCTGCTGCATATATTACAGTTGCACCTTTCCTAAGTCAGGAGACCCTGTTCAGTGGTTGTTGTTTGTTGATATGTTTCATAAAATTTAATGTAAAAAGATAAGACCGTTGGTTTTCCCGTTTGAATAGTGGTACACAGGTCATTTTGTTGCCCTTTATAGCTTGCTGTTCAGTGTGAGCTAAGGCTCTGTGACGAAGCCGTTCTTTGACCTATAATTGTTAACTTTAAATACATTGTGACTTCAACATACATGGTTTGCGTGCTTGTCTTTTGTTTTGTTTATTCTGTAAGTTATAATTATTTGTTCTTTGTTTCTTAGGTTTGTATATTGTTAGTTTTCTGACTTCCACTCCGTTGTTTAATTATTTTTTTTAGATAAGTCAGAATGCAAAAGATCGGTTTGAAAATTTGTTTTTCTATTCTTATGCTTACCAGGTAATGCATCTGAGCAAACAAAGCTTTCAAACTCTTTTGACCAGTCTATCAAGGTGTTAAAAAGCCATGGCTGAATCTCCATCACATCACTTTAGCCTCCCTCTGTTAAGTTATCCATTACATGTTGGTATACTGTATCATTTTTCTTTTTCGTGATAACTGGAATGTTGGCTGCTCCAGCTAATTTTGTGAAGGTTTGAGCATCTGCAACATTACAGGACAGGTAGGACTTTAGTATGTCCTGGCTGACATATTGATGGAAATTGTTAGGTAATAAGGTACAAATTGGTCCAATTGGTGGACCTTCAATGTATCCAGCTAAAAGAAAAAAAATAACCAATTATTACATGTGTATATAGGTGAGCATTAATATGTTGTTGAACATCGAAGTTAGCAAATGCATTAGTCCTCTGGTTTAATTTATACAAGTAAAATAGTTAAGTAGATTTTTTGGACCATCACCACAAACACATCAAAAAATGGGTCCAATGGCCATAGATGCTGCTTGTAAATTTATTTGTGTTTTTGTTCTTTAATGTTAATGTTATGGTAAATTTAGATAACAGAAGTGACAGGTTTAACAATTTTTATGTTTATAAACTCACTGTAATTCAGTGGTTGTCGTTTGTTGGTGTGTTACATATATGTTTTTCGTTCATTTTTTGTACACAAATTAGGATGTTAGTTTTCTCGTTTGAATTATTTTACATTTGTCATTTCGGGGCCTTTTATAGCTGACTATGCGGTGTGGGCTTTGCTCATTGTTGAAGGCCGTACAGTAACCTATAGTTGTTTATTTCTGTGCTATTTGGTCTCTTGTTGAGAGTTGTCTCATTGGCAATCATACCATATCTTCTTTTTTATAATAACTCAGAAACGGTATAAGTGATGCTTCATCATTTTGAACTTGATCTGTGTATTTATGGTAATAAGCATTGTATATGAGTTTCATAATATTTGGTTAAAGGAAACTTCAGTTGTAATTACAAAACAGGTACATTCTCTCTCTATATGTAATTGTACCTGTTTTGTAATTACAACTGAAGTTTCCTTTAACCAAATATCATGAAACTCATATACAATGCTTATTACCATTTATACACAGATCAAGTTCAAAATGATGAAGCATCACTTTTACCGTTTCTGAGTTATTATAAAAAAGAAGATATGGTATGATTGCCAATGAGACAACTCTCAACATGGGACCAAATAGCACAGAAATAAACAACTATAGGTTACTGTACTATACTGTATTATGTGGTAATAAGCATTGTGTATAAGTTCCATAGCATTTGGTTAGACAAAAACAAACAAAAAGTTAGAAAACTGAAACATAAAATTTGTACCTGATCTTAGTTTTGTGGTAATGAATATTGTGTATAGGTTTCATAATGTTTGGACCCCCAAGGGTGACTGGGGAATAGAAATATGGTCACCATTGGTCTTCCTCCGACCGGCAGTAAAACCCTCGCTAAAGTGGGGCGTCCGTTTGGCTGTGCGGGATGTACAAATTCGCAGTCACGTCCGGTCAGAATGGGGACGTTAAATCCGATGTCTCGTGTAAAGAGAGTGCCACGTTCTTTGCACGTTAAGAACCCTTGCAACAACTCTTTGAGGTGGCCTGTTGCAAGGCAAAATTTCTGTCTTTATCCAATATACCCTCATTTTCCCGTGGCAGTCCAAATTTCCCCTACCTTCATCCCGGACGGCCTCTATTACAGGACCTACCTATTGTATTTATTGTGAACTTGTTCTCGTCCTGAATATGCATGAAATATTTGCCACTGGACGTTAAACAACCAACAATCAATCAATCAATCAATCATAATGTTTGGTTGTGGCAAACTTAAGTTACAGAATGGAAACTAAACATTTTGCAATCTTACAATTTATAAAGGGGCATAACTCAATAATGGTTAAAGTGACACTACCCAATTCAACTTGATCTGTGTTTTATCAGTGGAAGTCAAAATTAAACATTGCATTGTATGAGGCATTGGTTGTAGTTGATTCAACTATAATCATGGACAAAGGAAGATAACTCCCAATTTTAAAAATATTTAGAACAAAATAAAAATTTTGCAATTTTTAAAGGGCATTACTCTAGAACGGTTAAAGTGACGCCACCAAAATTATGGGACGTACGGACGGACGGACGGACGTACAGACGGACGATGGTAAAACTTAATGCCCCCACCGCTACGGCGGGGGCATAAAAAGTCAATGAAAGTTGGACTGACACTGGATATTGAAGGTATACTGAATAGAGACAGCAATTTGCTTTGTAACAGGCTCAGATGAAAGGCCACCGACAGCCCCTTAAAGATGTGCAATGGTGCTTCCTCAATAGAGGGTGGCACTTTCTCTAGTCTACACAAGGCATCGGATACAATGTCACCACTCTTGACATTTGTTGAAAATTATACACCCTACACAATCAAACGGACGTCCCAACTTTGGCAATGGTTTACTGACAGTCGGAAGAAAACAAAAGTGACTATATTTCTATTCCAACTTGCATTTTAAATATATATTAGAACTCATTTGACCTTGTCCATCGAATGACTACATGTAAGAACAGGTTATGCATATGGTCATGATACTTCTGTTTCTGTGAATTACTCATATAAAGAGAGTAGTTCAAATACCACGTTAATAACGATTTTACGAAGAAGTGTCTGGATTTGGGGGGTGGAGGTTGAGTCGTTCATTTCTGTATTCTTTAATTTTTAAGGCATTTTCTCTATTCTTTATACTTTTGGCACCTCATTATCATCTATTCCATTTTTTTGGGACCATTTGTTCTATTCTTTATATTTTTGCCCATTATTCTCTGCTCTGTAAACCCCATTTCACACCCTTATGAAGTAGATTTTTTATTACAGCAGTTATTTACCTTTGTAGGACTATTGGGGTGTCGGACTAATGGGGTGTCGGACTAATGGAGTGTTGGAATATCGGGGCGACCCCCCATTTTTTTTGAGTCTGCAGATGATAGCAAAATAAACAAACACACAAGTTTCATTTGATAGCTACATTTGTAGGATCCACTCAGTTACACAGTTTAAATCATCTATTTTTGGTAGATGTCTATTGTCCATCAATTGTCCATTTAAATCTATGCAATTCACAACATGTATTATATGAGGGGAGCTTCTCAAACTTCTTTCCCAACTTAGTTTATTTTGCCACCTTTTGCAGGAACGAAAAAAAAAATTAATAGCAAAATTTTTAATATTCTGAAACTTAAATTTTATTTATATAGGTCCAGCCATACTCTAAAACTTTTCAAGATGCACTGGTTTGTCAGTACTCAGAGTGAAACTTTTAGTGTAAAATACGGCCATATTTGCGGAAAGGTTATGATGAACCTTAAAGCAAATTAAATAAATTAAGGGATATCCCTTATTTTGGAGGTTGTTCCCATCAAACCTGTTTGAAACAATGTATGAGCACTCAAATGAGTTGTATACATTACCTTCTGCACTGCTAATGCTTCTTTTGCAATCGTGAACATTAAATGCATCCGAATCTCCAAACAGTTTATCGCAACCCCCACACTGCATTAACACTGCCGCCATCTTCTAGTTCACTAGCACAAATGAATATCAAGTCCAAATGAACTAAAAAACGAAGAAAATACTTACAGGATGTAAAGACAAAAAACAGTCAGTAGTCTTTGACGGACGCATAACCAAGCTTGATTTAAACTGGTCCTCCATAACGTTTCCTGAAATTTCATCGAAACCTTTTAATGCCTCTTTCGAATTTCGTATGCATTGCATTAAATATATACACTTTAAACAGAGAAATGGTAATAGTACATGGGATATGACCGCTGATGACCAGAAAAAAATGAATACTACGAAAACTTTGAGGCCTATGTAAAACAAAAATCCCACCATAAGATTAATGAGATTCTATGTACGTCCTGCCATTCTACTGATCTTTGAGTAGAATTTAGTCATTTATACTTTGAATCCTTAATGTAACGCTCGCTATTTCTAGAAAGTCCGAGTAAGCTATATTTAAGCAAACCCAAAAAGGAGGAAATTCCTCCAACACAGCAGCGACTCTTTTCACAAAAAATCTTACGACTAAAATTGATCGTAAGTTATACTGAAATGTGTATGACTTACGAGTATTTTTACTCTTAAGATTTTTTGTGAAAAGAGCCGCAGGTCTCTAAGTATCCAATTGAAACCAAAGATTTCGATTTGTCTCTTCTATTGAAAAATATTTCGCCTACACCAAAAAACTAGAGGCCTCAAAGAGCCTGTGTGGCTCACCTGATATTTTTATTTACAATTTATGCCTTAAATAATGCAACCGTTATATGTTTACTATAGTTTCAGAGATGGAAGTCAAAAACTGCATTTTTATAGATTGGATATCAATGTAAACTGCTGACATGATCAGTTTTGTTAAGCTCTTCTTGTTTGCCAAGTTTCGTCAATATCCCAGTACCGATGGTTGAGTTGTGGCCCTTATTTAGTTCTTTCAGTAACTGTTTATGTATCGCATGAGTATTACAGCTTTCAGTTTCTCAAATTTTAAAATTGAACTTTCAGGTGTGACTGTGGACACTGTGGGTCTTTGCCAATAGCAAGGGAATGCATTTGCTGCCAAGACTTAAGCAGAGTTACCGAAAAAGTTGAGGAGCTACCCACATCAGTATCATGAATAACAGAACATTCTGGATTTGAATCAGTGTGCCTTAACCAGTATGTTCTAAAAACTACAAACTTCCAATACAGACAGCAGTGTGGAGAAATACAAGTAAGTTATTTATAATTTTTTAGCACTTCAATTTTCTTTATCAATTTGTTAATTGATTGATTGATTGTTGGTTGCTTAACGTCCAGTGGCAAATATTTCATTCATATTCAGGACGAGAACAAGTTCACAATAAATACAATAGGTAGATTCTGTAATAGATTAAGGGATTAAGGTCGGAGAAATTTAGACTGCCACGGGAAATGAGGGTATATTGGATAAGGACAGAAATTAAGCCTTGCAACAGGTCATCAATTTATTAATAACTTTTATTACATACAAACAACATACATTATGGCATGCTAACTATGAACAGGCAGACATGTGCTAAACACAGATGTAGAAGCAACCAAACAAAAATATAATACATTGCGTATTTACATATGAAATATGCAACTATAATTTAAATGTTATTAAACCATGTTTAAGGAGGCTCGAGGGTATAAAAATTTCAGCAAAAATTTAAACATTTTATTTATTACACTATTAGTTGTTACTTTATGATATGGTACAAAAATCAACCAAAAAAATCAATTTGTTTTGGCCCCAGATGACTTCTAAAATGTTAATATCATTGAAAATTCTCCAAATTATTTCCATTTGGTGCGAAAATGCCATTTGTTGTATTAAAATTGAAATATCTTTTTTAACTCATCGGTGACCTATATTTTTTATTATTTTTTTCAAATAATCTGTACTTAAACTATACAATTGTGAAATTTCAGATTTCTGTAACTTAGTTCTTTTTTTCTTTCGATATTACCTCTATTTCTCCTATTAGTACAACAGAAAAAAAGTACCCTTGTACCACCCAGGGTATAAGACACAATGTTGGCTAACGTTTCAGCGTACGACGAAGAAGCCATGGAAGTTAGCGAGAGTGAGGGTGAAATAGATTCTGACCTCAATGAGGCTACAGAATCAGACTATGATAGTTCTGGACACTGAAAACAATAACATTTGATGTATAAATTTATACAATATTAGTTTAGAAATGCATGCCTGTTTATAACGTTCAACTTTAATAGCGTACTGTGTAACTGACAGATCTATTTTTGGAACTTGTACACACTTGTGTTGTATTATCGGAGTGGATTAAAACATGGGTATTATTGATTTTTCGTTTCCTATTTCTGAATGACCGGGTCGATGTCTTTGCAATATTGTAATGGGTAAGTTTCAATTTTGTTTTAACTACAAAATTGGGGCGTGTATAAGAAGTCGAAGTTCTGAACGCACGATTTTCGGTAGGGGCTTTAATTAGAATAAATACGGTAATATGTACAAATTATTCATTATAACCATTAAATTTCATATAAACATTTTTATCACTTATATTTTCATTAACAATATTATTATTGGCTACTTAATATAAATAGGATTCAGAAAAATTATCACAATACACAAATGCATATGTGTTGAATCATCATATGAAAACATGCAATGAAATTCATGTTTTAAATATTTTTTTATAGAATTGTTATCACCAGACTTGAAATTAATGTCACTAAGTCAGCAACCCCTTGAATTTCCGATAGACACATCTAGGATATAATACACGGTCTGAAGAATAGAATGGTTTTAAGTAATGTATATGTCTAACACGTATTATTTTATCCTTCTATGAATTAAACACTAATAAAAGATTTGCGGTCATCTACTCAGGAAGATTGCTGGTTATTAATATATAGCAGTGCTAAATTTGTGGATTGTCATACAACTTTTCTACAACATCTCAAATTGAAAACTTACGGAATGATTGATTTATCTTGTAATTTGGAAAGTGTATGCTATATCTTTCTAATCCATCTTTTGTAACTGCTTGTGGTCTGCCAGAGTTCTCGTTGAAATGCAGTGCTGTAAGAAGCCGTTTGCAATATAAGAAAATTTCAACATTTGATATAAGAAGTTACAAAGGATACAGGATTTGGTTTAATACAAGGCTTTGAGACTCATTTAACATTGTTGAACAAATGTTGTAACAAAAATAACTGACATGGTGTAAAAATGTCCTTCTCCATGAGAAAATTATATATAGTAGTGCTTTAGTTAATTTCTATAAGTTAACAAACCCTTATTGAATTTACAAACCTTCTCTTTAAAAAACTAGGCACAGCACTTTTCCAGTAAAATAAAATATCCTGAATACAGGAAGCCAAAACACAGGGCGATCTGATGTCATCTTGCACCCGCCCTTTTAACTTTTTGGGAAATGTCCTTACTTTCAGTTTGAAGTCACGTGACATAGTGTATTTATATTTTTTTTTAAATAAAAGTATGGAAAAAAATCCAGGATAGACGCTTTCACCCTTGTTTACACATTTAGCCTGCATTTTTGGCCTTTGGGCAGAGAAAATTACGAATTTTGCTGTGTATGAAAATGGGATTTTCTTGAAACGCCCTTCACGTCCCTGTGTATATCATAAAATTGAAACATTGAGAGATTTAAAAGATAAGACGAAATAAACGTTCAGATCCATCGTTTAAGAAATGTGAAACTGAACTAGAAACTAACTAGAGAGGACAAACATCTAGATCAATCGTATAAGATATGTGAAACTGAAAGCGAAACTAAATCTAGACAGGACAAACGTTCAGGTCCATTGTATAAGAAATGTGATACTGAAAGAGAAATTAAGATTCGGACAGATAAAAAATGTTTAAATCATATCAGAAAATTGATTCAATGAGATTTTCATAAGATAGACGAAATAAAGGTTCAGATCCATCGTTTAAGACATGTGAAACTGAAAGAGAAACTCAAACTAGACAGGACAAACGTACAGATCCATTGGTATCAGAAATGTGAAACTGAAAGAGATACTAAGACTCTCAGTTTCTCTTGTGGGTTGATATTTTGTCAGAGTCTTTTCTCCTTGTGTATCTTTGTTTATTTCATGAGACTTATTATTATTTTGGTCAATTGTAGATACAGTTGCAACATACTTTTCAGGTGTAAGTAATTGTGGGTTTAGTTTGGTATCATCCTTCGCAACTAAAGTCTATGATTTCATTAAGATCACTTTATGTGTCACTGGTTGTTTCGTTAACATCATTTGACTGGTTTTCGTGCGAGTCTGTAGGATAAATGTCTGAATTAAATGTTATGACAGTCTACAATGTTGAGGAATTTTGGAAGTCGTTATTGACGAATTTGACTTTAAAGTTTCTTTGAGTTTGAATGATTACCGTGTTTATAAAAAGTTATTTTGAACAGCAATTGAATGTCTTTTGATTGATTGAATTGTTGATTGTTGGTTTCTTAACGTCCAGTGGCAAATATTTCATGCATATTCAGGACGAGAACAAATTAACAATAAATACAATTGGTAGGTTCTGTAATAGAGGCGTCTGGGATTGAGGTCGGCGAAATTTAGACTTACACGGGAAATGAGGGTATATTGGATAGGGGCAGAAATTTAGCCTTGCATCAGGTCACCTACGGACCCCTCAAAGAGTAGTTGCAATGGTTCTCAACGTGCAAAGAGTGTGGCAGGCACTCTCTTTACACGAGGTATCGGAATTAACGTCCCCATTCTGACCGGCGTGGCTGCAAATTTGTACATCCCGCACAGCCAAACGGATGCCCCACTTTTGCCGAGGGTTTTACCGCCGGTCGGAGGAAGACCAATGATGACCATATTTCTAATCCCCAGTCATCCTTTGGGGGGGATGTCTTTTGGAGAGATCTCAATACAAATAGACTTTGTCCCGCTTTGGTTTTCATCCAGGAAATGGGTTCATCATACCAACTGACTTGGAAGTATTCCATTTTTCCATAGATCTCATTGTATAAAATAGACAGGCCCTTAATGTATGGGTAAATTTTCTGTGCAGGAACTTTAAATGCCGCCATATTAGCTTGAGGCACACAAGTGTTGTCGTCAATTTTTTTGCTTGAGTTCTTTAGCTTTACATGTGAAGATGACAAGTTTTTTTTGGTAAACATTCTTTTAGATAATCTTTGAAAACACTTTTTAGTGATAGGTCACATGCTTCGAGCAAGTCGTTAGCTGCATCTTGATTTGAACATTAGTGGTGCTTGCCGTTGCCTTATTTACTACATCGAAATGTTGCTAATCACAGGCTATGGGGTGGCTTTCGTGCTTGTGGACAAATTTTAATTTGTCGCAACATTTACTGAGGGTCGCCGTTACCGGAAGTCGAACATTATATAAATTAGTATAATTGTACCTCTTCATACAGTAAACAACAAATGTATTTTCCATTACCTGCGTGACGTTCAAAAAATAATTGTGACTTATTGTACTGTTACTTTCTGGCCTACATACTTCATTCGTGAGGTATAATTACACGATATTCTATTAACGAATACGTGAGGGATGTGAATAAAGATTAAAAAAAAAATACGTGAGGGATTAATTCCCTAGGATTAAACTTATTTTATGTCACTTCGACCTGCTGCTGATAGGTGAGAAATAAGAATACCAGCTACTAAAACACCAAAAACTGATGAATCATAAACTTGGACTTGGTCGCCCAATGTAAACTTGAATAATTAATATATTTCACTCTATTGTAACTAGATGCCTGTGGGATCAAGATTTTATTAATAGACATAATCTTGCATAAAATGTAGGCTACACTTTATATTATATATAGATGTTGTTCATGCTAGCTGCTTGATTGCTTGCATTCAGTGTAATCCCTTGTACATAATCTGCGTTTAAATGCATCAATCCCATTCATTTAAACCAACAAAACAACAAAATGGTATCTTTCTACTCTTTATTCTGACATAACACATTCATCACAGATAGATGTCATCAAATAAAACAGTCAGATATGTTTCAGTTTATTTTCAATGCAAATTTCTATATTAAACTAAACTATAATAAACAGGATCTTCTTTTTATTAAGAATGATTGATTATTGTCTTGAAATCTGAAAATGGTTGGTGTACACTTTTTAAGGGATTGTGCAGGGTTTCGTACACTTTGGAAAATGGTGGACAATTACATTGTATGGAAAAAAATGATGACCCATGAAAGATATATTTTCCATTTTTGCTGATTCTACATCCAAATCTCAGACATAAAAGAGTAGTATAGTCATTATATTTGGTGGATGATGTAGTGTCTTCTGTTCTGTTCATTTGTATTTTTGTGTCATCTTTACCTGTTATGGCCGGGTTTGACATTTTTACTGGATTCCGGTCCTAATCACTTTATCAATAGATCTAGTTCCTCACTGGTAGTTACCCTATCCAATATACCCTCATTTCCCGTGGCAGTCTAAATTTCTCCGACCTTAACCCCTTAATCTATTACAGAACCTACCTATTGTATTTATTGTGAACTAGTTCTCGTCCTGAATATGCATGAAATATTTGCCACTGGACGTTAAGCAACCAACAATCAATCAATCAATCACTGGTAGTTACACTAAGCTCTTGCATAATACTAAGAAATGTAGACTTCCATAGTGTGTAAAATTCTGGTCTGTCGTTAAAACTAGTGAGACGGGTCAGTAGTAGATCCTTCTTGAGTAAGAATCTGGTTAACTCTGATGTGAGAGACTGTCAAATACCTGCAAAAGCACCGTTACCGACTGTTTTATCTTCCATTTCAAGGTTAAATGGTGTAGAATTGACATTTTTAATGAATGCACTCAAAAGAGGTCCTCGTGGAGTAGGCTTAAAATTGGGAAATTTATATGGCTGTGGAATGCGAGTAGATGCCTGTTTATCTGTCATTTGTTCGATCTCATTTTGTGTTTCCTTGATCTGATTTTCTGCATGAGGAAGTGAGTTTATGTACTGTTCTGTGCGCTCAGCTGTGTGTACAACCTGAACCATATTATATTCTGCAAGCAGCAATTCTCTTTGACTTCCTTCGCTTTTTTTCAAATTTTCTAAGTGTTGATGATAAAAAACTAAATAGGAGTTGTATAAAATAGAATGTTTTGGTAGTTTCCTCTAAGCCATACTTTCTATAAACCATCACATAAAAATGAATGTTTTTTACACGACGAATGATTTCCGGTGTAACAGTTGACGATTGCGTGTACGACATGTGATATTTTACATTTGATTTTTTGAAAGTTCCCACTGTAAATTTTCCTTCCCTGAGCATAAGGGTAATAAATTTAGAGAAACGTTCATATAATGGGCGTTTACATCTATTTTTTATGTGCAAGCATAGCCAAAATGGATAAGCACTTATGCACATGCATTATGATTTACACTTGGACTTTGGTATGGTCGTTTACACTTTGCATGCCGACATCAAGTTTTATTTGAGATCCAGTCCGTGATCTTGATGAATATATAACTAAATGAACATAATATCAGCATTTAAAAGGCAATAATATATAAAATCTCTGAAGGGGGATGTGGATCATTCTAATTTTCTTCCCCCAAGGGTGACTGGGGAATAGAAGTATGGTCACCATTGGTCTTCCTCCGACCGGCAGTAAAACCCGAGCTAAAGTGGGGCGTCCGTTTGGCTGTGCGGGATGTACAAATTTGCAGCCACGTCCGGTCAGAATGGGGACGTTAAATCCGATGCCTCGTGTAAAGAGAGTGCCACGTTCTTTGCACGTTAAGAACCCTTGCAACAACTCTTTGAGGGGTCCGTAGGTGACCTGTTGCAAGGCTAAATTTCTGTCCCTATCCAATATACCTTCGTTTCCCGTGGCAGTCTAAATTTCTCCGACCTTAATCCCTTAATCTTTTGCAGAACCTACCTATTGTATTTATTGTGAACTTGTTTTCGTCCTGAATATGCATGAAATATTTGCCACTGGACATTAAGCAACCAACAATCAATCTATCAATCTAATTTTCTTCTACCACACAAGCATTATTTTTTGTCGCGATTTTTGCATTATGAGTTTTATGACAAAAAAACTCACGTTACGAAATATATTCCCCTTTTCCCTGATAAGATATTTAAAAAAGAAAAATTAAAAAATCAAGTTACAGTTGAATGATAGTTCCCAAAGACCTAATTACGCTAAGAGCTGTGTGAAAAGAAAAGAGGACCAAATATATATACAAATTAAAAGATGCAAGTGGTATAGAGACAAATACCCGCAACAGACCAAACGACACAGAAATTGAAAAAAAAAAAACTATAAGTCACCGTATATATGGGGAGGACCTATAGAAATATTCAATTCAAATTCCAATGTTTAAATATGTTCAATATATATTCAAAATATACAGTTAAAGATAAATATAGCAACCTAAAATTAGTGTATACTGACAATTGAAGAAACAGGATATATTGTTTGATTCAAAATAAATCCAAGTGCTGTATATCGTTTACTATTATTTTTTCGGTTCACTCTATACACGTACGACGGTCGTCTTAACAAAAGCTAATTGCCATTCCAATCACATATACACAGGATGTCCACCTCCGGCTTTCACCACATGTGTATTACATCCAGCTGTAAGTTACCTGTGTATAGTTTTTAACTTTTAATTTTAAAAGAATCATGAAGATGTACAGATAGAAAGATAGTTTATTCCCATAAAAACATGAATATAATTTTAAGTTGTCATAACATAAAATAAATATTAAAAATAAATTAAATTAAAAAAAGTAGATAAAATAAATAAAAATATGAGAATACAAACTAAAAATGTTTAAAGAAATAGTGTTTAAATATGTTGAAAATGTGGTTGAGAAGAAGGGGTAATTTTACTGTTGATACATTTTATGAAATTGTAAAAGCTGTGAGTGTTTTGGGTTTTTCAACAGTTCGTTTGGTATCATTCAATATTTTCCTTTCATCTTCTTAAACTGGACAAACAAGAGTAGTGTGATAGTCGTCTCCGATATGTCCATTCTGGCATATAGAACACATATTGTCACTTCTGTCAACATGACACCTTCTCCCTATATCTATAAGCAATACATTTTTGCACATTTCATTCTGAAACACATTACAAGTTTGATTCGTCCGAAGTTCGTACTGACCATATTTCAACTCTTTATGGACATTTTTTAAAGTAAGATACAATGCATCTACAAATGGAAAAGGGGGGAGGGGTGTTAAAATTAAGTTATTATTATTATTCTCTATTTTTTTGGGTACATTTTTCTTTATTATTTATATTTTTACATTCAAATTCTTTTTCCTGCAAACCCACATCCACACGCTCTCAAATTTCTTGCATTTTTCGGAATTTTAAAAACTTAAATTTTTGTTAAAACAAAAATGTCTTGTACAGTTTTAATACTATTAACACATATATATATGTCATAGGAAGTTTTTTGCAATGATTCATATTGGGTCAAAATCTAAATCAAGTGAAAGTTTTTATGAAGTATTTGCAATATTTATTATGGGCCTGATTTAATGGGTCTCATTTAACGGCTTTATAATGATCATGTAATCGAATAAACATAAAACAAAGACATTAAATTGAAAAGTGAATGAATGAAGTTTATTCCCTTAAATCTACAAATCATAGTCAGAGATCAAATTTATATTTACAATAATAAAATAAATTTGACGTTAGCGATTTATTTAGCAAGATATATATACAGTTTTAAAATAGTGGAACCCGATTTTTACTAAGAGCGGGGATTGCCAGTTTAAAGGTTTATTTTTCAATAGTCGCTTCCGACGTTAAAGCTAGATAATAAAAAATACGCAATTCCGACCACAGATTTCTTTTATATTTCAATTTATAGCCATTTAACTTTCAAACATATTTCATTTTGGGCAATTAAACAAAGCAAAAGTATTTTTGACGGAAAGATTGATTGTTGTTAGCTAAACGTCCAGTGGCAAATATTTAATGCATATTCAGGACGAGAACAAATTAACAATGAATACAATAGGTAGGTTCAGTAAAAGAGGCGTCTGGGATTAAGGTCGGAGAAATTTAGACCGCCACTGGAAATGAGGGTATATTGGATAGGGACAGAAATTTAGCCTAGCAACAGGTCACCTACGGACCCCTAAAAGAGTTGTTGCAAGGGTTCTTAACGTGCAAAGAGCGGGACACTCTCTTTACACGAGACATCGGATTTAACGTCCCCATTCTGACCGGACGTGGCTGCAAATTTGTACATCCCGCACAGCCAAACGGACGCCCAACTTTAGCAAGGGTTTTACTGCAGGTCGGAGGAAGACCAATGGTGACCATACTTCTATTCCCCAGTCACCCTTGGGGATAATCCTAATTTTATACAGGTGTTTCATTTGAAACAGGGGTTTGACGGAAAGAAATCAATACCATTGAGTAATCGTTCAATGTACTGAAAATTATAGCCAAACCGCGAATGAAGGGAGACAAGCCTTATAAATCTGCACACAAACTATTTTATGTCAAAATCGATACATTTACCTGGCACTGAACATTCCCAAAACGACTATTTTATCGATGTACTCAATAGTACGAAAACGTTCTTGACGCTACTGAATTGAATGCAAGGCGTTTTCTCTTAATTACCCGAGTCAGTACTGAACAGTACTGGATCTCCTGCGCGGAGCAGGGTACTGAACACGTACTGAATAACTGAAAAAAATCTTGACATTTTTTCTTGCGGTAATTTCAGGCATTTAAGAGTTGATAAAAACAGTTACTAGTGATGTTTAAACCTACAACGAGGGAAGAAGGGACAGTCATTACTATTATTATAGCATTTACACGACATATTTACACTTCCACTAGTTACCTGTGATTGTTGATGTGTTCTCCTGTTAGTGTATGAAAGTGTAGCTGCATTTGAGTTAAAATGACCACGATTTTGTGTATTTGTTATATAACCCTGGGATTGCACTGACACATTGTTTTGTGCTGTGGGAGATGTGATGTGTAATAGCCAATATTCAACTTGTATGTTTCCCCAAGATAAATTTGGATTCTTTTCTATTTTTAGCCTAAATTGCTCGCCCAGTTTTCTGACCTCGTTGCCGCTTATCTGATATCGCGCAAATATTTTAACAATTCATGTGCCCGTGTCCTGTATTTCTCAATGTAGACACTCATAAAAACCATGAATGCTGAAGTCCATTCATTTATGGACAAATAAACTCCCGACGATCTTCTTTCAATGCAAATTATCCCCCTTTTTAATTTCAAATCACCCTCGTCAACCTCCTCCATTTCTCTTTGCGTTCTTAAAAGATAATGAAGCTTTATAAACTTTCCCTCCCAAATATTTTCCTTAATTTTAAAAGGCATGTGTTCCCCCACTGTGTCATGAATGCTAGACTCTTGTGTCGGAGTGAAATCAATGGAATTATTTGCCATTTCAAAATATTTGTGTGACGGGTCGTGCCTGAAAGAGGGGAATGCCCGTGTGTCCTCCTCCGACTCATTACCGGATGATATTTCAGCATGTTCTTCTGGTCCTTGTGTCTCCACGTGTCCCACCTCCTGTGTTTTCCTGACCATTCTTTTCCGTCCAACTCCGTCCTTCTATTGTGTGATGTCTTCGTTCCGCACTCCCTGTTCTTCATTCCTGCTGGTCGTCCTCTTCTTTCCAGTGGCCCTTAATGGCGATCCCCTGGCATTTCTTTTGTTTGGCCTTTTTTCGTTAAAATAATTTAACTAATTTCTGCAGCACCTGCTTTGTTGTCGACAGCAAATTAACAAGTGCCCGATACGGGAATTGCAAAATTCAGATTCCGTCTGAGAGCGCCATCTGTGGCCAGGCCAAATATGACAATGAGCTAAAGGCTACAACACCCACACAAATATTTGATTGAATTAAACCAGATTATTGAAAATATAAATAAAATTTGATAATCTCTATTAGTTTCAACAGTCGATTTTCGACATTCAACAGTCGTTTTCAATATACAAAATTTGTTTTCAACATTCATTTTCATATTTTTCAACATTCGTTTCGAACATTGAACATTCGTTTACATCATTCGATTTTTTTAACATTCAACACTTGTTTTCGTCATTCAACATTCGTTTTCAGCATTCAACATTTGTTTCAACATTCGATTGTCAACATTCAACATTTGTTTTCAACATTCGTTTTCAACTTTCAACACCCCCAAGGGTGACTGGGGAATAGAAGTATGGTCACCATTGGTCTTCCTCCGACCGGCAGTAAAACCCTTGCTCAAGTGGGGCGTCCGTTTGTTTGTGCGAGATGTACAAATTTGCAGCCACGTCCGGTCAGAATGGGGACGTTAAATCCGATGCCTCGTGTAAAGAGAGTGCCACGCTCTTTGTACGTTAAGAACCCGTGCAACAACTCTTTGAGGTCCGTCGGTGACCTGTTGCAAGGCTAAATTTCTGTCCCTATCCAATATACCTTCATTTCCGGTGGCAGTCTAAATTTCTCCGACCTTAATCCCGGAAGCCCCTATTACAGAACCTACTTATTGTATTTATTGTTAATTTGTTCTCGTCCTGAATATGCATGAAATATTTGCCACTGGACGTTAAGCAACCAACAATCAATCAATCAATCAACTTTCAACATTCGTTTTCAACATTCGATTTTCAACATTCAACATTTGTTTTCAAGATGCAATATTCGTTTTACAACTTTCAACATTCAATTTTCAACTTCAGTTTTCGTTTTCAACATTCAAAATTCAGTTTCAACATACACAACTCGTTTTCAATATTCAACATTCGTTTTCAACATTAGTTTGCTCATTTATTTTTCAACATTCAATATTCGATTTTCAGCATTCAACATTCGTTTTAAACATTGAATATTCGTTTTCTTCATTCATCATTCATATTAACATTCAATAACTTTTTGTTTTCAGCATTCAATATTGGTTTTCTAAATTAGCCATGCTTTTTAAAATGCAAATTGGTTTTTTCTTAATTTTTTCTATCATTTTTTTTTCTTGTCAACATTTGAAGTCGACATTCCATTTCAACATTCGTTTTAAACAATCGATTTTCTCTAATAATCAATCCGATTGTGAACTAATTAATTGTGTGTCAATACTTTCGTATAATACGTGTAATACGTATAATAGAATAGAAAAAATTATGGTTTCAATTAGAAGAAACTCGTCATAATATTAAAATTTGCGTTCACTGTAAATTCTATTTGAATGGAGTTCAAGATTCCGATTCATAAAACCGGTTCTAGGTTTTTTATAAATTATTGCATTGTTTGAAAATTTATTATTGACTCTCTTGTATATGACACTGACAAAGCACAAACAATACAAAAACTTTCAAGATTCATATATAATTATATATTGATTGATTGTTGGTTGCTTAACGTCGTGTTGCAAATATTTCATGCATAATTAGGATGAGAACAAATTAACAATAAATACAATGGGTAGGTTCAGTAATAGAGGCGCCTGGGATTGAGGTCGGATAAATTTAGACTGCCACGGGAAATGAGGGTATATTGGATAGGGACTTTAAGGCTGAAATTTAGCCTTGCAACAGGTCACCTACGGACCCCTCAACGAGTTGTTGCAAGGGTTCTTAACGTACAAAGAGCGTGGCGCTCTCTTTACACGAGGCATCCGATTTAACGTCCCCATCCTGACCGGACGTGGATGCAAATTTGTACATCCCGCACAGCCAAACGGACGCCCCACTTTGGCGAGGGTTTTACCGCCGGTCGGAGGAAGACCATTGGTGACCATACCTATGTTCCCCAGTCACCCTTCGGGGGTGTAAATATATAACATGTCTTTCCAGGTAGGTTATCGTACGGTTTATTATTTTGTTTTAAATCGTAAGAAAATGAAAGAATACATAAAATGTCTGATTTTTTAACCACTATTAACATTCATTAGTTTATCGCATGGGAAGCCTGTTTATTGCATTGATTAGTATCTTCTATTACTTGGCCACGTGCGGTCAGAATGGCTATGATTAGTGCATCAATTTAAGATTATACCAAACCTTCTGCAAGTACGGATACCTTACAACAACTCTTTTAGGTCCAAGGGTGATTGGTCTGTTGAATTATAAGATCAATAAATTCTTTTTCAGACCTGCCATATCAATAATGACAAAGTTGGGCGTTCGTTAGCCTGTTCTGGATGGCGTTTATACATAGCCACCTTCAATCACAAATACCTCAATCCAGACATATTTGTATCTACAAGAACCGCAAGAGAACTTGGCAAACGAGTGAAGGAAAATTACCATCATGTTTGAAGATATAGAAATCCTCAAGTTCATGCATAGTCCCAACACAACAGCGATTCCTCTGTGATATATCCCTTAACAGGACGAAAAACCCGTCACACTATAATTCCTTTTCATGTGTTTATTATTCTTATTCGTATGGTTTAAAAGAGAACGTGCCATGTTACCTACTGAAAAACATTAAACATAAACTATTAGAAATTTTAGTAAGGTTAAAGTGCAGTTAATTATATTGAGCCATTAATTTAAGAATGGGTCGCATGACAAATTTTCCTTTTACCTTCAAGAGTTATTTGTTTTATTTGTAAGCTTAAATTCCTTAACATTGGTATGATTCAATAATTTGAAACTGGTATACAATTTATGGGCTAAAGAACATCAGGCGAACCTTAGCGAGATTTTCTCCCATTTCAAAGGGATTAGTTTGTTTTTTTCACAAGGCTTGAATATTTAATCCTACGATACAATAGTTACCACAAAAAAAAATAATCATTACTCAACTGTTTATGATACAGATGGGGATGGCAAGTAATGAAAGTACTTTATCAAAATCCCTCTTATTCTATTCGATCAGTTGTGATTTCTAATGAAATTTTCATACGGACATTTTTAATTTTTTTATAATTCTTTTTTTAGAACAGCAGAGTAAAAAGAGTAACCTCTCTTTACACACGCCCCATTGCCAAATTGGCAACACTTATGTCTTCTTAAACAATGAGCTTTATTAGCTTACTGTGAAAGACAAATATTTTCTAACCATGCAAAAGGCCAAATTCTTCAAACTGAAGGGCCATACTATTTACCATCAGAACAGGTTTATTAATACAGATTATGCCACGGTAAGTAGTATTAAAAAAATAGCGGACATCTTTAACCTCTCATTAATGTGAGCTGTATATATACTTACTTTCAAAAGGTAATACGTACTTTATTTGGCCTTAAAATTAAGAGCTTCATTGGCAAGCCTTGTGTATACATACAAGAAACGCACATCTTGTGTACAAATTTGTAATCTAGGTATCCTCTTAAGTTTATTATGTATATATTGCAAAAAAGAATTTCAGTAAAAAAATATAGAAATCTCTGGTTTTGAAACTGTTACCAGCACTGGTAAACAAATAACCTATATTTACGTAAATCATTTAGTTTAAAATTAGACAATTGGTCGCCACAAACTCTTATTCACAATCTTCCAAGAAAGAATTGCTCTTCTTTTCAACCGTAATATATCGCTATGACTATAAATATAATGAATTTTTGAAACTTTAGGACTAAATTTTTGAATGCATAAATCAAATAAAATAATAAAATATATATGAAATATTGATATATATTTATTGTTTACACAATTAAGTAAATATGACTATATAAAGTTAATCTTACGCATATCGTTATGGCAATAAATATAATGAATTTTTGAAACTTGAGGACTAAATTTTTGGATGCATAAATCAAATAAAACAATAAAATATATATGAAATATTGATATATATTTATTGTTTGCACAATTAAGTAAATATGACTATATAAATTTAATCTTACGCATATATCTTTTATTTTTAATTAAATTCAAGATGATGAAAATCTCGCCATTTCAGTGCGATGAGCAGCGCATCAAAGCACTTATTACCCCAACCCCAATTGATTTTGGCGATGATGCAAATATTGGCCTCTTTACACAGGACCAATTGGTTACCATTTCCGGGTAATAGGTAAAAGTAAGTATCGCAATAAATTTGAAATATCGGTAGTTCATAAATCACCAATAAACGATTCGTTTTTTAAGGTTCGATGTGTACTTACTGATACTTCATCTCAAACACATGATTTTTTTTAATTAATAGTTATTGACTTTTGACTGGTTTAGTAACTGCGAGTACTCCTTAGATATGTACGTTGTTATGGGTTTGCCAGGACTGCTACACAGAAGCAAACGAGGTATTTATTTCAATATTTATTGAAAGAACATGAAAACATATACATGTACTACATTCATTGCCATGAAAAATTTTGAGTTATTACGTGTTTGAATTGTAATGCTTGTAGTAGTTTTGTCACATATAAATGGATTTTAATTGTGTATTATTTGTCAGTTATCAATAAATCTTGTCAGCTGATTGATTTACAGATTAATCAATTAATTAAATCATGAAATTCAAATTTTCACACCTTTATAAATGGATTATGTTTAATTATTTATACTGCTAATTAGAAATTAGGATATGTTTGCATAAAGATACAATATTAGGTCAATGTCAGGAAAATAAAAAGTTTATATTTTTCTGATTGTTTTTTTTCTGCAACTTAAATTAATACATAGATAGCTATTTAAATTTTAAATTATTGCCATCCCTTAATGAACTTCTAATAGTAGAAAAAGTGATCCATGATGAAATTGACATTGCACAAAATATAGCTGTGTTACTATATTTAGAAAATAAACACAACTAGTTGCAGTATAAATATGTTAATGTAATGATTTAAGTTAAATATTAAAACGGTTAATTATAAACAATAATGTAATTTAATTTTTATTCCCTATGGTCTTTTAAGGATACTTCAATTGTAATAGAAAGATCATTTTAAGTCCCAGATCCTGTGCTAGAAGAGTCCATTACAGATGCAACAGTTGACCACAACCCAACCACAGAATACCTTGTTGTTGACTTAGGTAGCAACCGTGGCAAAAGAAAGCTTGTTAACACTGATGGCTCCAGCTTCACAGTGAATGTAAGGTTAAACATATAAAAATAATATGTTTCTTATCTACTGTTCAAAAAAATACTGAAGTACCAGTATTGATCAAGTTACACAGTGTGTTAATGACGAATGTTGCAAGCAGCTTTATGTGTTTAAACAAGACTGGGAAATCATATAAACTGGAGCTTTGTATTTGAATATGTAATTGATGCAAATGTTATTGTGTTCTGTAGGTCTTGTGCTAATTATGTTTGTACATTTTCAGTTACAGTTGAAACACCAAACTTTGTGTATGTCATTTAAATATTGAAATAACAGGCATTCCTCATCATGAAGAAATAAAACAAAACATAAAATGTCATTTAAACATTTAAAGAGGAAATCCTTTTCCTGGATATATTGATCGATTGATTGTTGGTTGCTTAACGTCCAGTGGCAAATTTTTCATGCATATTCAGGACGAAAACAAATTAACAATAAATACAATAGGTAGGTTCTGTAATAAAGGCGTCTGGGATTGAGGTCGGAGAAATTTAGACTGCCACGGGAAATGAGGGTATATTGGATAGGGACAGAAATTTAGCCTTGCAACAGATCACCTACGGACCCCTCAAAGAGTTGTTGCAAGGGTTCTTAACGTGCAAAGAGCGTGGCACTCTCTGTACACGAGGCATCGGATTTAACGTCCCCATTCTGACCGGACGTGGCTGCTAATTTGTACATCCCTGCACAGCAAAACGGACGCCCAACTTTGGCGAGAGTTTTACCGCCGGTCGGAGGAAGACCAAAGGTGACCATACTTCTATTCCCCAGTCACCCTTGGGGTTTCCTGGATATAAATATGTTTTTTTGGCGGGAAAATATTACATAACACATTTGATCTTTTGACCGTCATTCATGGTAAAAATACGTTTAGACTTATAATTTCATATCACTATCAAATTGTAACATATTCCTCATCCAAATAGTTTGAACAAAACAAAAACATAACAAAGATAACAACCATGTTTTCCTGCACATACATGTTAGAATAAAAAAAAAATACGTGCGTAAAATAAAACTTATTTACATTACATCTGATGAAAATCTTTGTTTTTTTAGTGCATTGATTCAGCATCATTTTCGTTGGCAATTTTCCAAGCACAGATGGACAACTTCATGAGTCCGCCAATAGTGGAGGCAAGTAATGCACCAACCATACAAGTAAATACACGCATATCTGTGAGAGGAGAAATATCAAGAGTAAGTTTTTTTCAAACTAATTAAACATATTGCAATAATTATTAGTATGTGGAGAATTCATTATCATTTTTTAACATATAACAGTTACCTATCAATTTAATAACTTTTTACTTTGAACTTTTATCATTGATGTATCTCTTCAAATTTTAATGAATAAACATGAAATAAAATGCATTTTTTTATTGGTTGACATTTCACCAGCAAGTGTGATGTTTTTAAAGACATTTTGCAATTATTGCAATTGACCAGAACTTGAGAAGTAACATTATAGTATAAAGGGACAACATCAAAAGATTAATGTAGGATAAAAAACTTTAATCAAATAGTTTGGGGGTGGGTGGGTTAAAATTGCTGCAAGTTTTCGGGATTTCGGAGTTGATCCTTTTGGGATCCCGGAATTCTTTTTTCGAATTTCGTGATTTACATTTCTTTAAATTCGGGACCTCGGGAAGCCCGGGATTTCAGGATCAGGACCCCTCCGACCCCCCCCCCCCCCTCCCCCCTTTTCCCCATATATCAATATTGGTCAATCAATTTTTGTCAAATTAAGTTACGAAAAGGGAGGGATTCAGTGAAATAACTGTGAATTAGGTTTTTTTTATCCTACATTGAACTTTTGATGTCGTCCCTAATGGTAACAAACTTTTTGATTGTATTTAACTATCAGAATAGAAATAATTCATGAAAGCTGTTAATTTGTTATAAATACACACATGGCCTGGCTTAATTTTTTTGTTTGTTTAATTCCTCCATAATGCTTATGATGTATTTCGAACATCATGGCCTGGGCCATGTGTAAATTAACAACAAATCTTAGCTTCCATGATTTTTTGAAGTGGTGCCAAAGAGCAAAAAAATTTTGTAACTATACTTTTATTGGTTGCAATTGAATACTAACTTGCACTCATTCTTTACATACATATATTTATATTTTAAATCTTTTTCCGATTAATTATTATATAATTAATACAAGATAAACATGCATATAAAACTTACATTGTTTATTTATCATAAAATAGATTCCATTAGAGCTTGAGTCGTCCAACGAGGCAGAAAACACCTATAGGGGACTGCGCCTCCGAAATCCTACCCTCAGACCTCGCTCTCTGAAAGTCAAACTTTGGCGGGAAAAGGAATACATGACCACGGGCTTTGCCGTGGCCGACAAGCTAGTCATAAAAAATCTGAAAGTGGCTGAATATAGGGGTTCAATCTTCCTTAACTCGATGAGATACCAACATAATGTGAGCTGGATTTTGTTTTCAAGATCTTCATCCATATGAAATTTAAAAAAAAAAAAAAAAAAACAAACTGTTATCTTTTTTTAAATAACCATTAATTTCACTAATCAATTAGATATATTCTAACAAAGTAAATAAATATTACCTGATGTTTGAAATGATAAATATGTACAACAAAATACTACTTTGCATTTAAAACACATTTAAAGCTAAAATTAAGTAGCATTTTGACCAATTATATATAATGTATATTGGATCCCTGTTTTTAATTATAAAGTTAACTATTAAACTAAACCAAACACTGAAGATAAAAACAGAAAAAATGTTTTCCATTCAACTTGCAATTTTGCAATTATATGAAAGTTTGTTTATCTGTTGAGACTTATATAAACAACATACCATTGTTATTGGTCAATCCAACTTAAATTCAATTATATTGCAGAATGACACCGAGTTTAAAGAAACGGTCGAGGTCTCATCATTGGGGCTTCTTTCTTAAGGTTAGTAATACATTAAACATTAAGCCAAACCCTTTCACGTGTTTTAAGACTGAAACAGAAAAATAAAATGTATTTGGAAGCAAATATTTTAAAATGTACTGGACATCTAGGCAGTAAAGCTATGATAATTGCATGTAATCTATTTTTACCTTAAATACAATGGAAGTCTCCTTTTTGTATCTTTAATATCAAGTACAATGTAGATTAATGAAATTTGAAAATTGAAAATATGTTGTAAGAAGTGAAGAACTGTGTATTTACATAGAAAATGAAGGCTTGTACACTGTTTCCCCCGACATTATGAGAAGCATATTCCCATTGCATAACTTCACAGAGGGGACCATCATCAGATGTAGAGTTAACAATGGGGAAGTGACGTACATTGTAAGTTTATTTTCGAAGTCTTGTTATGTTATTTACTGTTTTAAGTTATAATCATTGAGTTGAAGTCAAACTGGTTTGCTTGTAAAGTCTTTCATATTTAGGTTGCATTATCAACATTTTAGTTCCCTAAAAATTTTCAAAATATTTGTTCAATTAAAATTCATATTAGAGAAGACAACTTATTTTAAGTTTTTCAAAAGACATAAGTTAAGACAAATAGATTGATTGTTGGTTGCTTAACGTCCAGTGGCAAATATTTCATGCATGTTCAGGACGAGAACAAGTTAACAATAAATACAATAGGTAGGTCCTGTAAGAGAGGCCGTTCGGGATGAAGGTCGGGGAAATTTAGACTGCCACGGGAAAATGAGAGTATATTGGATAAGGACAGAAATTTAGCCTTGCAACAGGCCACCTACGGACCCCTCAAAGAGTTGTTGCAAGGGTTCTCAACGTGCAAAGAGCGTGGCACTCTCTTTACACGAGGCATCGGATTTAACGTCCCCATTCTGACCGAACGTGACTTCGAACTTGTACATCCCGCACAGCCAAACGGAGGCCCCACTGTAGCGAAGGTTTTACCGCCGGTCGGAGGAAGACCAATGGTGACCATATTTCTATTCCCCAGTCACCCTTTGGGGGAAGACAAATAGAAAACTAGAACAAGTTCACAATAAATTCAATAGGTAGGTCTGGTTATAGAGGCCATCTGGGATTAAGGTCGTAGAAATTTGGACTGCCACTGGAAAATGAGGGTTTATTAGATGGGGACAGGAAAGAGTTGTTGCAAGTTCTTTATGTGAAGAGAGCGTATACACTATTTACCCGAGGCTTCGGGTTTAAGATCATTTAACGTCCCAATTCTTACCCGGCGTGACTGCAAACTTATTCATCCCGCACAGCCAATAGGACTCCAAACTTTATCATGCGTGTTACTGCCGGTCGGAAAACGACTAAGTGACTACACTTCTATTCCCCAGTCACCCATGGGGATTTGAGATCGAGGAAATCGAGTAACCAGTGCTTTTACTTAATTCACTTATCAATGCAATAAACCGGCTCACCATTTGCAAAAACTAATGAATATGAACAGTGGTCTTATATTTGATGTGTTTCAATCAGTTTTAGTTTGTAACCCGGATTAGGTTTTTTTTCTCAATCGATTTATGAATTTCGAACAGCGGTATACAACTGTTGCCTTTATTAGGCAAATGTATGCATTGAATTTTACACAATTCAGATTCATTAACATAAGGTTGTTTCAAGTTCATGTGAAAAATGAAAAAATCAACCACTTCAAAACCTTAGTTTTACGTAGTCGATTGATTGATTGATTGTTGGTTGTTTAACGTCCAGTGGCAAATATTTCATGCATATTCAGGACGAGAACACATTAACAATACATACAATAGGTAGGTTCTGTAATAGGGGCTTCCGGGATTAAGGTCGGAGAAATTTAGACTGCCACGGGAAATGAGGGTATATTGGATAGGGACAGAAATTTAGCCTTGCAACAGGTCACCTACGGATCCCTCAAAGAGTTGTTGCAAGGGTTCTTAACGTGCAAAGAGCGTGGCACTCTCCTCTCTTTACACGAGGCATCGGATTTAACGTCCCCATTCTGACCGGACGTGGCTGCAAATTTGTACGTCCCGCACAGTCAAACGGACGCCCCACTTTAGCAAGACTTTTACTGCCGGTCAGAGGAAGACCAATGGTGACCATACTTCTATTCCCCGGTCACCCTTAGGGTTGTACGAAGTCGAAGAACTGGTTTTAGAATTCGGAATCTTTAATACCATACAATACGGCAGTTCCGGGATACGGTTTTTAGTTGAATCTGTCATGTGAAAACCATCACCACGTGACCAAAATGTAGGCATCGTTACTGTCAACACATGTTGAGCAAACGAGTGAAAATTTTGATTTTATACTGCACATAATATTTGGGAAATTAAAATCTAATAAGATGGTCCCCCTTTCCTACGTCGTACGGGAATCAAGTTTATGTACTTACGGAACATAAATTATTTCTATACTACTCTACAGAATGACGAATATGAACGTGCTGAAAACTTTTAATAGAGCAGGGATACAGGCGCGCCTTCTATCTGGTTAATGACGTCACAAAGACGATCTTTTCCGGTGAAAGACGTGATTCCCGAAAGGACGTATTTATAGTGGACACGAATTTTAATCTTTAAAACCACCATAACCCACAATATGAAGCGGGTTGTATCGATTTAAATTATATACGCAAGATTTTTAGATCTAATTATTAACATTAATTGTGTTCCCCAAAACACCCTAGAGGTCGCTAGAGTACTTAAGCTGTGAAACCTTGGAAATATAAATGACATTGCTAGAAATGTTTATAATGATATTTATGTCATGGACCTGTTGGTTAGTGAAGGGTCCGTGCATATCGGATCTGTTCTTTATGTCTATATTTTACCGGCTTTGTAATAACATAAGCAACGCCATGGAAATTCTAAGGAATATGGTCAATACACATAGTAATCCTTTCGTAGCATTTTAATATTGTTATTGAACTGTAAATTTTAAGTAATATTTTATACAAGTATATATGATAATAAACTGTATTTTTTTAAATAAATCAACATTTATTCTTTTTTACAGCAAAATAATGCAGACAACAAATTCTACACAGAGGGAATAACTGGTGGTGCTTTAGTGAAAAAAAATAAAATCATGCAAGAAACAGAAGAGACATGGGTAATATTTATGATAACTCTTTACATTGATGCTAAATTTAATTTATGTAATTTATTGATTTGCTGGTCACTTATACTGTTAAATAAATATAGATTACAACACTAAAACAAGTGTGTTACGATATTTCTCCACTTTCAACAATTAAATTTTAATGTTTTAAGTGTGAATAGTTGTCACAGGTACCAGGATTATAATTTAATAAGTCTACATAAGACTCATCAGTGACGCTCAAATCAAAATAGTAATTAAGCCAAACAGTTTAAGAGCATTAATGACCCAAAATTCCTAAAAATGTGTGCCAAATACGGCTACGGTAACTAACAAATTAAAAAAATAAAATTGCCACAAATTTTTTACTTTTATAATGTAATCGCATTACGACTGTGCGAATGTGGGCACATTGGCAGAGTTGCAGTAACTAGAACTGTCCATATAGCTTTACTAACACCCCAGCATCTTGATTTGATTTACAAAAATATATCTTACTAGTGCTATTGACTGAAATACCGGAAATGAATGAATGCAGTTGGTATAAACTTGAACTGTTTTCTTATGTTTTTCTTAAGATTGTTATATATGTATCCCTTCAAGTATTATTTGAACATAAAAAAAAGATGGGATATGATTGCCATTGACACAGCTCTCCACAAGAGTCCAAATTGACACGGACATTAAAAACTATAGGCCTTCAATAATGAGCATATCCCATACCACATAGTCGGCTTTAAAAGGCACCATATTGTCAAACGTAAAACAATTCAAAGGAGCAAAGAAATGGCCTAATATGTAAAAAATATTGAATGAAAAACAAATATGTTACAAAGCTACAACTGAAAACAACTTAATTACAGTCTCCTGATAGGCTTGGGATAGGTTCATACAGAATGTGACAGGGTAAAACTCATTTTAAGATGCCAACCTTCCCCTAACCTGAATTCTAAGAAAATATTTAATCAAAATATGTTTCTATTATGAAAATAAGGAGATGTGGTTATTGATTGTCATTGAGACAATATCCAAATGACATAAACAGATTACAACCACTGAACCATAGGTTCCTGACTTGGGATCGCAATGTGGTGTCCCGGTTTAACAAGTTTGAAGGCGCCAACTCTCCCCTGCTTTTTGTCTGTTAAGTACTTAATTATTTGTATGCTAATTGCTGGGTAAACACGCAAGCCTTGTGCAAGTCATGATTTGAAATACATGCAAAGTTAGTGTTTTGACTAAGATTTAGAAGTACAGTTATCATGAAAATGTGATGAATTAACTTGTTCCAAGGGTTTAGTTTAAGGTATTTACCATAAATATGTTTTCTCGTTTTCTCTATTTTCCAGGAATTGAGCGAGGGAAGCGGCAACACTGTTGTATCAGTTGCCACATATTCTGAAACAGTATACTTGAAATATCAAAAGTTGATGGAAATCCATGAACAAAAAAGTGGTTGCGATAATTACTTTCATACAATTTGGTTCAGGCAAACTAAAGTAAGAAAACAGAAACCAATTTTGGGATAAATAGGCGTTTGTTCAAGAAAGGGACATACACACTTACAGAAGAATAAGGGTAAAACTTAATAAGATGGTGGCATAACAATAGCAGTATGACGACAGGAATAAAAAGTGTATGTACACTAGATTCATAGAGGCACTCATAACCCTGTGAAATTTAGCATTGAGGCAATAACATTTGAGATTTTTGGTTTTCAGCCATTCATTTGACATACTATTAATCACTGCCTCTTAGGATGACACATTGTTAATTTTCAGTCTTAAAGAACCATCCTGCCCCAGGAGTAAAGTGTGAGGATAAAAAGTTCTGGATCCGCCACTTCATTGTTAAGCAATAAGAAAGTAATTGTGCGAGTACATGGACTAATGTTATTTATTCATGTAAATAATTTCTACAGCACTTGTATTGATACACTGAGTTATTCTAAGAAGGTAGGAGTTGACTTTGTTGCTTTAACGCAAGCCTTATCCTTGTTACAATATGTGTACAAATATAGTTATTAATCGTAACACTGAAAAGGCTGTGATACGAATTGTCGTTGAGTCATTGTTTCGTGCTGTCGAACGAGTTGATGTCCATATATCCACATTGGAATGTGAAACAGCTAGTATTCAAATAACGGAATTAAAAGTTTTTTGGCATCAAAACCATTTGATCGATGTTTTGACAAAACAATGCACTTTTCTACCAAAGCCGGTAGTTACCTTTACTAATCTTTGGCGTTAGACATAAGCCATATGATTATCGAGTATTTAAAATTATGTTCAATCACACCATTATCACTTGTCAATTATCCGACGGATTGGTCAAATCATAAAAATGTTGCATAATTTTCAGTCTTACCGGATAATTTCTTTCGATACACTGGTTTTTACTTATTTATTAATAAACATTTGTAGAAATGTTCATAGTAAACAAAAGCGCGAGGAAATGTTAGATTTCTTTTGATTTTCTCTTCAGCGCATGGCAGATCCGAGAAGTAGTGTTTGTGATACTCATTTTCAAAATGAAGTTACATTTATCTGAATTGTCGGTGAACATTCATTTTTTTTTTATTCAAGCTGTTAAATTTTTCAAAAGAGTAGTAACTCAAAATTTCAAAAGCATCTTCCTGAAATCACACTAGTACTACATTATCTTGGAACCGAATATTAGAGATAGTCTGCCACTTCCGGTTTGAGGCCGATGCCTTAAGAAAGTGTTGCTATAGCAAACTTTCAGAAAATAATTTTATTGATTTTGGACACCTTTACTTTATGTCTGTCCATCCATTAGTCTATTTGTTATTCAATATGCTAGTCTTAGGGAAAAGTAGGAAAATACAATTAATCGCAGTATTTCAGTAATTTAGTAAGCATGGCCTACTTATTTCTCTTCCAGATTGGCTAGAGATCGAAAGCGATGATTTAGTTCTCTCTCATGTGCACTTTTTTTTAATGTAAATGAGATTGATTTACGCTCATCGTCTTTTTTGTGTGGCTTTTAGTCTGAAATCGGAAATTTTTCTGTGATGATTTAATTTAGTATGTTTGAATTATGCCACGATTGATCATCTGATTATGGATAGTATGTTTGAAAATATCATTTTCTCTATAGAAACTAATTTTAAAAATATATTAAGGCAGATTTTTCAAGTTGCCGAGGAAGATATTTAATTAGCAGACGCGTTGGGGAAAAAAGGAGAACGTTCACTCGGAAATTGGTCCGCAACAAAATATTGAACTGTTTTATGAGAAGAGTGTTTCGCAAGCTGTTGATTTATACGATTTAGGCACGTTTGATATAGGTGATTTCCAAGTATAAACCACTTCGAAGATTTTGACAACTTAAAACTATATCTTTTAGGTCCTCATTTGGGCAACAATTCGTTATGCTTTATGTTTGATGTTTGTTTTTGCAAGTATATATTTCATTTTTGTTAAATTTGCGTCACTGGTAAGTCTTTTGTAGGCGAAAAACCGCCTCTGGCGTTCATGCAAAATTTCAATACTGGTATGTATGATGAGTTTATTTAAACATTACATTTTCACACGTTTACGGACCGAATTTGGAAAAGAAAATCAATAGTGCAGCTTATAATCCTACATTGCTGAAAAAAATGGACAATCGCTAGACTGAAAGGTATCACATCAAACACATAAAAAAACGCACGTGGTGAGGAACCCATAACTTATAATGTGATATACCATAATCCATCACCAATGCAAAACGCATGTGGTGGTGATAATGCGCGATCCCATAATACACCTAGCACAAACAATAATAACGAAAACACGCCCAGTAATGACAATCGCGTTTTGATACTACATATGATGATCAAACTGTGATAAACTTTATTCTACAGTCAGCATACAATGCATTGTAAAACACGAACTGCAGGAAGCGAGGAACACTTTTCAAATTATGAAACCTCAGGGAACATGGTGAGAACAGCGCGCAGGTATTCTGCAGAGACTTGTGGAATCAATTTCATCCCAGTTCAGAAAGTATATTATATCAGGTATAGACATTAATATACCATCCTTACTGATACATACTATTCTGGTTCAGGAAGTTGCGTGTTAAACTTAAGTGAAGACAAAAAAAAAAATAAAACCGACGAGAAATTCAAGATCCTAGTCTCTGGGTGGATTTATTCAAGCTTTCGGTATTATAAATATAAATAAATAGAAATATAATGTATACAACATTTCTACACCGTAGAAAAGACATGGATCTTAATCGCCGTGATTTAGAAGATATCGCCACCAGGTATCCGGGGAAGGGATTTTAAGAGTACAACAAGGAACTTAAACACAATCTCCGATATTAACTACTATGCAACTAAGCGCACAAACTCCAGCAAATAAGCATCAACTCAATAACAGAATGCGTAAAATAGCCAAGGTCAAAACTTCATGTTATTCCAACGTATTATAAATCAAAACATAAAGTAGACGAGAAATGAATAATATTCAAATAGATATAAGATGTGGTATGAGTGCCAATGAGACAACTCTCCATCCAAGTCAACATTTATAAAAGTAAACCATTATAGGTGTATGTATTCGATATTCAGCTTAAAATACTTTTTTCCCTTTAAAGACATGTCAGAAATGAAATCATCCCTCAAAGTCAATATCAATACATAAACTGCTTGATAAATGAATAAAGTATTGACAATTCACTTGGAAACTCAACATATACCCTCACGACACTTACCAAAGAGGAAATCCTAGATAATCATAGGTCTGTTCTATGTTCCTTTGGAATTTCAACCAAAGATGAAGAACTGGATCTTCCATCACTGTATTGGATACCTAAACTACATAACAACGGTATATTGCTGGGTCTTCCAAGTGCTCCATGAAACCTCTTTCTAAATTATTAACATCTATTTTATCACCAATCAAAGCCGGGCTCCAAAGTTATTGTGAAACTGCCTATTCTAGAGGTGGCGTGAATCAGATGTGGATACTAAAAAATTCCAAAGATCTTTTAGAGTACATACAATCTAAGACTCTCTCATCTTGCAATAGTATTAAAACATTTGACTTTTCTACACTTTACACAAGTATTCCTCATTCCAAACTAAAAGACAAATTGAAAGAGTTGGTATTACTTCGTTTCATTAAAAAGAATGGCGAACGTAGATACAAGTATATTGTCTTGTGGAGGGATAAATCCTACTTTGTAAAGAATCACTCTTGATTCAAAAAAAAAATTTCTCTGAAACTGACATCATCAAGATGCTTGATTTTGTTGATTGACAACATATTTGTTACGTTTGGAGGACATGTTTTTCAACAGACTGTCGGAATTCCAATGGGAACCAATTGTGCCCCTCTTGCCGACTTGTTTCTTTATTATCATGAGACTGACTTCATACAGGAACTTCTTAGGAAGAAAGATGAGAAGTTAACAATATCCTTTAACTCTACGTTCCGCTATATAGATGATGTTCTCTCACTAATTAATACAAAATTTGGTGACTATGTTGAACGAATCTATGAATCACCTGAATTATTTTCAAGTTCGTAGGTCGTTGTATAAATGTTTCGGCAGTCTATTATTACAGCGGTGTGAGGGTAATTTTCTCGGAAAGATTCGGGACATAGTTTGTCTGAACTGAACCCCACCAGAAATCGGGGGTGATCTCAGGTGCTCCGGAAGGGTAAGTAGATCTTGCGCCACATGTGGCACCCGTCGTGATAAGGTTGTCACACTAAAAGATAAACCTAAAAAAGCAGCTTTACGAAAAATAAATAATCTTGAAGAAATTGTAACTCTATTGCCAGAATATCCTGGCTGTAAGCTCACATTTTTAGAAATACCTATATTTTCCATCTACGTTTGGAGCCGTCTTCATGATCATTCGGCCCCCAAGGGTGACTGGGGAATAAAAATATGGTCACCATTGGTCTTCCTCCGACCGGCGGTAAAACCCTCGCTAAAGTGGGGCGTCCGTTTGGCTGTGCGGGATTTACAAGTACGCAGCCACGTCCGGTCAGAATGGGGACGTTAAATCTGATGCCTCGTGTAGAGAGAATGCCACGCTCTCTGCACGTTAAGAACCCTTGCAACAACTCTTTGAGGGGTCCGTAGGTGACCTGTTGCAAGGTAAAATTGCTGTGACAGTCCCTATCCAATTTACGCTCATTTTCCAGTGGCAGTGTAAATTTCCCCGACCTTCTTTCCGGATGGCCTACATTACAGAACCTACCTATTGTATTATTGTAAATTTGTTCTCGTCCTGAGTATGCATGAAATATTTGCCACTGGACGTTAAGCAACCAACAATCAATCAATCAATCAATCATGATCATTCTGATCCCAACAGATTTAAAAGCCGATGATAATACATTGATTAAACATATATTAGTTGACCAGAAAAGAGCTTTGAATGACGAGCACTAGTCAAGATCTTCAAAGTTGTCAGCTGATATATACCATTAAATTGCATGAAATTCCCAGAACACACACAGGCAGTTAACAATGTTAAAATATATGAACAGAACAAATACCAACATAAATGAAGATACAGATTTATTTGATTTTTATATCATGGAACAACAACACAAGACTATTCAAAATTATCTGGTATGAGTGCAGACTTTGCATCTGTTATGGTGGGAAAGATGTGGCCTTGTTGCTCAGATTAAAAGGGACAGAACAACTGTAATTGCTATTCATTGCATTTGCCATCGTATTGCCTCAGCATGTAGATGCTTCATTTGTGTCAAATTTTTTGTGCTTATATTTTTAAACCAATTTAAACTGTGGTTAAAATATTTAATCCATGATAACTTTGTGTAAACGAAAGATGGAATACCGTTGACCGCCCTGCGTCATATTATTCTAATTTTCAATTACTGGTTATCCCGCTCGATTAAATAGTTCATCTTCCGACTTCAGGTGAAAATGCCGGAAAGTAGAAGTCTTTGAAATCACTCTTAATAATCAGTTAAAAATCAGGAATTACTGAAAGTGCATGTAATAATTCAAAACAAACACGATGGAGCACTCATGGTTGGACATCTGTCAGTCATGATAACCTGGAGGGATATGTCAGTATCAGCACTGAGGCCAAACTTGTTCGCAAATCTTCCGAGGTCGGAAGGGCAACAACGTATGTGCCTGGGAAAATGCAGGCACACTTTGGTCAAAATGAAAGCAAGTTTTCTGTTAGCCCTACGTGTATATTTTTCTTTGCTACTAGAATATGTCTTTAAAAATCCGTGTTTCTTCCTGCTTATCTTTATTTTGTATCAATTTTCAATTTGTTCAATGGCAAAATTGGACCAGCAAGAAAGATAATAGCATTGTTAAAGCAAATAAAAGAAACTGATAGGAAGTGATTCGAAGAGCAGAAGTGAGTCAGAACAGGTATGTACTTCTAGAGATCGCAACCAGTTTAGTAATTTTGGATCCAGGACATTACATTTGCTTTGAATTTTAGTCAAATGTGTGGTTATTATACATATACATGTAAGTAATTTAAGGTAGCACAATACAAAGATTTTTTTACTTCCAATCTCCAACCTTTAAAATGCTGTTACTTTCTTAAGACTGCATATAATAAAAGAGGTAGATATAGATAGATAAAAGATTAATCTTTTAAATGAATACAATATTTTTGATATGCAATCATTATGTAATCAATTATTATGCAAAATCTTGGTCAGTTCACTTGAATAAATTTAGCTCTATCATCTCTATAACTATACAGGAAATTTTAACGAAGTCTTAATAAACACAGCAGGAGCTTCAAAACGGTGTCTCAAATTATCGCTATCGTATTCCATTCTCTCATAAATCTGTGATTAGTGTAAACATCCTTACCACATAAAAGTAGATAATGTTTGATTATGTGTTAATTTTGACCTATACATTCTATACGAAATATGAGACACCCTTTTGTAGATAATGGCATTAGAAACAACATATAATAAAATCAACCCTCTCGGGGTATCCATGAAGAAGCTAATTTCAATTGAAAGTGGAAATTTCTGGTAAATTTTTTTAGACACAGTTAACATTATAATTGATTACATAATTGTTGTATAATACTAACATTGTATTAATTTCAAAGAGTAATCTGTTAGCTATGCATAAATACCACTTTATAAATTTTCAAGCATTATAAAGAAAGTTACAGCATTTTAAAACTTGGGAATTAGAGGTATAAAATCTTTGTATTGTGCTACCTTAATTCACCTCAATGACATGCTTATAACATATGTAGGTATATATATTATTCTATTGCACATGTACATGCACAGAAAGGTACTAAAACAATGTACAAAATGCCTGGCCTACTATATACACATAGATGAAAGAAGATGTGGTATGAGTGCTAATTAGACAACTCTCCATCCAAGTTACAATTTGTATTTCAAACCATAATAGGTCAAAGTACGGTCTTCAACCCAGAGCCTTGGTTGTAAGTTTCTGTTTCAGCACTATTATTATGAATTTTTTGTAGATTATAATAGACAACGAAAAAAAATATATGTTACATTCATGGGGGATTTCTAATACATAATATTGACGCATTTGCATATCAACAAATTAAGCCCATAGGACCTGGATTACAGCTAGATTTTCCAAACAACTGTTTCATCCTTGCCGGCAGTATATACTCAAATAATATTCTGCTAGTTACTCCTTATAAGTCAGTTGAAATCTAGAGACAATCACAGCAGGAACGCCGAAGGAGAAGGGTATTCAATAGACTATTTTTTATATTACCGACTTTTGACTCCGGTTTATATTATTTTTCGACAGGATACCTACGACATCCTGGTACTCGGTCAATTATATAAGTAAAAATCAAACATTTAATCGGTGTAATTTGAGGGAAATTGAGTACTTACATGAACCACAATAAGTACTTTGACCCCCAAACTATTGGGCTATTTGGTTTAATTACCAACCATATTATATTTGGGATATTTTACAAAGTGGTAGAAGTGTTGAACTTGGCGGTGATGGAAGATGTGACACTCCTGACCATGTTACAAAGTATGGAAGATACAACATGATTGATTTAGAATAGGGAACTGTTGAAGATATTCAATGAGTTCACGTGTTGTTTTACTTCCTGTGCTTTACATGTTGATACATGAATATGGATCAGTATTTTAACAAAGATTGTACATAAATAAGATGTATGAATTATTTATTCTGATTAATCGATATATAAAGGTTACGGTCTCCTTTTATTAGCTCACCTGGCCCAAAGGGCCAAGTGAGCTTTTCTCATCACTTGGCGTCCGTCGTCCGTTAACTTTTACAAAAATCTTCTCCTCTGAAACACCCCCAAGGGTGACTGGGGAATAAAAGTATGGTCACCATTGGTCTTCCTCCGACCGGCAATAAAACCCGTGCTAAAGTGGGGCGTCCGTTTGGCTGTGCGGGATGTACAAATTTGCAGCCACGTCCGGTCAGAATGGGGACGTGAAATCCGATGCCTCGTGTAAAGAGAGTGCCACGCTCTTTGCACGTTAAGAACCCTTGCAACAACTCTTTGAGGGGTCCGTAGGTGACCTGTTGCAAGGCTAAATTTCTGTCCCTATCCAATATACCCTCATTTCCCGTGGCAGTCTAAATTTCTCCGACCTTAATCCCTTAATCTATTACAGAACCTACCTATTGTATTTATTGTTAACTTGTTCTCGTCCTGAATATGCATGAAATATTTGCCACTGGACGTTAAGCAACCAACAATCAATCAATCAATCTCCTCTGAAACTACTTGGCCAAATTTAACCAAACTTAGCGACAATCATCATTGGTGTATCTAGTTTAAAAAATGTGTCCGCTGACCCGGCCAACCAACCAAGATGGCCGCCATGGCTAAAAATATGATTGATTGATTGTTGGTTGCTTAACGTCCAGTGACAAATATTTCATGCATATTCAGGACGAGAACAAATTAACAATAAAAACAATAGGTAGGTTCTGTAATGTAGGCCGTCCGGGAAGAAGGTCGGGGAAATTTAGACTGCCACTGGAAAATGAGGGAAAATTGGATACGGACAGCAATTTTGCCTTTCAACAGGTCACCTACGGACCCCTCCAAGAGGTGTTGCAAGGGTTCTTAACGTGCAAAGAGCGTGGCACTCTCTACACGAGGCATCGGATTTAACGTCCCCATTCTGACCGGACGTGGCTGCGTACTTGATACATCCCGCACAGCCAAACGGACGCCCCACTTTGGCAAGGGTTTTACTGCCGGTCGGAAGAAGACCTGTAGTGACCATATTTCTATACCCCAGTCACCCTTGGGGTGTAGCTAAAAATAGAACATAGGGGTAAAATGTAGATTTTGGCTTATATCTCTGAAACCAAAGTATTTAGAGCAAATCTGACATGAGGTAAAATTGTTTATCAGGTCAAGAAGATCTTTCTGCCCTGAAATTTTCAGACCAATCAGACAAGACGTTGTTGGGTTGCTGCCCCTGAATTAGTAATTTTAAGAAAATTTTGCAGCTTTTGGTTATTATCTTGAATATTATCATAGATAGAGATAAACTGTAAACAGCAAAGTAAGATCTCCAAATAAGTCAACATGACCAAAATTGTCAATTGACCCCTTGAGGAGTTATTGCCCTTTATAGACAATTATTTACAATTTTCATAAATTTTTGTAAATTTTTACAAAACATTTTCCACTGTAACTACTGGGCCAAGTTCATTATAGATAGAGATAATTGTAAGCAGCAAGACTGTTCAGTAAAGTAAGATCTACAAACACATCACCATCACCAAAAAGACAACTCAATTATCCATATTTATTGTGAATACACTATCTATCTTCGTCTTAGGCTTTTTGTCTGGTAAAGTGTCTGCCTCATGGACGAAAATCCCATATCTCAATTCATCATAAAATAATGATAAATAGATGTAGTGTGATTCCCAATGAAACAACTCTCCACCAAAGACCAAATGACATATAAGTTAACAACTATTGGTGACCGTACGGCCTTCAATAATGAGCAAATCAATACCGAATAGTCAGCTATAAAAGGCCCCGAAAATACAAATGTAAAACAATTCAAAGAGAAAACTAACGGTCTGATTTATGTAAAAAACTATGAACGAAAAACAAATATGATATGCAGTACATGTACTGCCACAAACGACAACCGTTGAATTAAAGGCTCAAGACTTGGTATAGGCACATATAGAGTGTGGCGGAGTTAAACATGTTTGCGGGAACCCAACCTTCCAACTACCCTAGGACAGTGGTGTAACAGCGAAACATATGAACAAATTATAAAAATCAGTTGAAAAGGGTTCGACACAATATAATTGAGAATGGAAATGGGGAATGTGTCAACGAGACAACAACCCGACCAAAGAGTAGAAAACAGCCCAAGGCCATGCACCAATGGGTCATCAACACAGCGAGAAAATCCCGCACCCGGAGGCGGGCTTCAGCTGGAAACCTAAACAAAAATGTGTACTAGTTCAGTGAAAATGGACGTCACACTAAAACTCCGAAACATATAAATGAACTAAATTCAAATATACATATAAAAAAGAAGATGTGGTATGATTGCCAATGAGACAGCTCTTTACAAGAGACCAAGTGACACAGAAATTAACAACTTTAGGTCACCGTGCGGCCTTCAACAATGAGCAAAACTCATACCGCATAGTCAGCTATAAAAGGCCCCGAAATGACAAATGTAAAACAATTCAAACGAGAAAACTAACGGCCTATTTAATGTACAAAAAAATGAACGAAAAACAAATATGTAACAGCAACAAACGACAACCACTGAATTTCAGGCTCCTGACTTGGGACAGGCACATACATACAGAATGTGGCGGGGTTAAACATGTAAGCGGGATCCCAACCCTCCCCTAACCTGGGACAGTGGTGTAACAGTACAACATAAGAACGAACTATAAAAATCAGTTGAAAAAGGCTTAACTCATCAGATGGACACAAATAGAAATACATCTAACAAAAACACAGAGTGGACGTGGCCGGGTACTTGTACATCCCAACAACAAAAAGACACTAAGTACAGATCTGAGAGTACTCGCAATTACTGACAGCTAGTTCAAAGCCAATAACAACTAAAAAAATCATGCATCTAAGACTAAATGTATGTTCTTATGAATTCTTATTTGTACCTTAACTCCCCAAATAGACCAAAATTTGTCAAAAGTATTTGACATTTGATATTCGCGGATAAGACAGTATTAACAATCAGATAGCATTATAAATGAGAGTGTTACCTTGTTTTTCTTATACATTTTCATTGTTTTTTCTCTCACAAAGGATACAAAAGGAACATTCAAAAACAAGAACTCGAATAAAAACAGACAAGAAAAACTACGAAACTATAAACAACAATCCACAATCATCTTCTTTATTACCAAATATATTTGATAAATTTGCCTGACAAACAACAGAATCTCATATATCAGTTCATTTCTCCTAGTCTACACCACAGAACATGTATAAGCTTCCCCTTGCATGTTTCAGGGCTTTGTTATAATTTGTATGTCTCTGTGAAATTCATTTGTCTCAACTTTAAATATGCTATCCGAACTAACGAAGTTACTTGCAGGCTGACATAGCTTTAATATGTTTTGATGCCGTTGTGACCAAGCCTAACATTTGTCTGGAAGATAAATTTGATTAGAAATGTAGAAACATGTGCATAGCTCTTATTCAATGAGTTTAATTGGCGGTGACTTTGGATGCTCTTGACGCATAGTACATAGTTATAATAATAAAAACTAGAGGCTCTAAAGAGCCTGTGTCGCTCACCTTTGTTTATGTGCATATTCAACAAAGGACACTCTCCAACATTGTAGACAGGAATATAATTCAATCTGTTTTGTTGATCTTGTATTGCTGCCTATTTAGTTTCTCTCATCTTCTTTAGTTTTTGCTCAAAACACAAAAGAGGATAAAAAAAATCCTCATTTAAGGGCAATCATTCCTATAAAGAGTGACAGTTTACTAAACTATATCGGCAAATTTGACTTGTTAGTAGATCTAGACTTGATGATCATTTTTGTGATTTAAAGTGTATCTTTATCTATTATAATTTTCTATCATATATAGCAAAACGTAAAAAAAAAGAAGGTGAAAATCGTCTTTAAATAAAGGGCAATAACTCCAATAAGGAGTCTTCTGACCATTTCCTCCATATTGTCTTCATTGTAGATTTTGTTTTGCTGATCATTTTTGCCTAGCTAAGTTTCTATCTGTCTATTATAATTTTAAGATATAAGGCAAAAACGCAAAAAATTGGTCAAAATCATCATCAAAGGGCAATAACTCTTTATTGACGATTTCGACCATGTTGACCTATTTGTAGAACTTGTCTTGCTGATCATTTTAAAGTTTCTCTGTATCTATAATGATTTTCAAGATAATAACCAAAAACTGCAAAATTTACTTAAAATTACCAATTTAAGGGCAGCAACCCAACAACGGGTTGTCTGATTCGCCTGACAATTTCAGGGCAGATAGATCTTAACCTGATAAACATTTTTATCTCTGTCAGATTTGCTTTAAATGCTTTAGTTTTAGAGATATAAGCCAAATACTGCACTTTACCCCTATGTTCTATTTTTAGCCACGTCGCCCATGTTGGTTTGCAGGCGATGTCATAAGACACATTTTTTTAAACTAAATATCCTAATGATGATTATGGCCAAGTCTGGTTAAATTTGGCCTAGTAGTTTCAGAGGAGAACATTTTTGTAAAAGTTAACGGACGACGGACGCCAAGTGATGAGAAAAGCTCACTTGGCCCAGTGGGCCAGGTGAGCTAAAATAAAAACTTATGTCATATTTTTCATGACAAAATAAAATTCCAATGGTACGTTGCATTCGGTCATAATCAATTACAGGAGAACGTGATGTGGCGAGTACAAGTAAAACCAAGTATAACTTTTCTAAAAAGGTATATATAGTTCTTTGAAGTATTACAAACTGACGCCTGGTTTTGTTTCTTTTTTTTAATGAATGTTAGGGTTACAGTTTATTAGTTTATTTTTGTCAGCTTTTATTTGAAGTTCAGTCACATGATATGTTAATGGTATAACACAGCCGACACGCAGCCTAATAAGAAACAGACTCGTAAACCAAATTAAGCTCCATCAGTTTTAAGTGTCACGAATTACGGACTGTGAATAGAAAATATAAAATAAAATCATAGTAGGATTTTCTTTATTAAACAGACACGCGATACCGTTTAAGCGTTTAGGTAAAAGTCCATTGACACCCTCGACTTCATCATCACTTAAGTACATAGGAAGAGTACGCATAAATTGATGCGTTTTAACCGTGATGCAAGTGTTTCACGCATACATTATTGACGTCCTACACTTTTTTGTTTTACTTGTTTTGATGTGCACGTTCTTGATCCATACGTTTTAAATTGATTAGTATGATAGTCGTACTGAGCAAATGCATCAGTGAATAGAGCTATTTATATCTAATGTCGTTGACTAATGACATGTTATTAAACGTCATACGTAGGAAAAAAAGTGACATAAACTAATTGTGAATGATTGAGAGTAACCTAAGGGAATGTGTATAATGATAAATGTATCAATGTCAATTATCGGCCCTCATCCAACAATGTGTATCAGACGCGATTAGATAATAATGTATTAATCGATCTGGTCTCCAATACCCATACAACTATTTTTTCAATCTGGTTTCGGAACGTCTGTATATGTTTGTTTCCTCTTCAAAACGTGTTTCCAAATCTATAACGCATTCAAGCAAATTCAATCTAAGCAACATCTATTAGTTTCAAATGATATACACGTTGAAATAATTACTGAACATAAGTTAGTTCTAATGTAAAATAGGACCTGCATATTGACTGCATATCTTCCACCTGATTATGAAAGTGCATTTTTTTATAGTTTACTATAATTCTGTATTCTCATTTTAATTTTTCTCTACGTAATAGCGACATGGTTGGCTATATATAAACATCTAACAATGTAAATATTATTTGATATTCAAACTATTGATTTGAATATAAAAACAAGTACTAGCTTTCCAAAAACAAGCTTGCATGACTTGATATCTCTTAAGTGAGATGAGATGATCAGCTAATAACTACGTTTTGTTATTTGATGCTGAAATAAAATCGAAGTATGATCATGGCCTCCGATCTTATAATTTCAACATATATCCTTCTTTAGTGGAACCTTTATTCGTGTTTTACTTTTACCTACGAAATCCACGTAAATTGATATACAACAGTTGATAGTGAATCCAAATTAGAATTTAGATAAGTTTATCGAATTGGAACAACATAATGAAGGACGAGAGCTTTACTGCAACCGGAGAGGCCGCATGCCAGGTACATGAAGGTATTAATACATAATACAAAGGTCAGGACGGAGAAACGCGTACATGTACAAAATACTAACTTAAGTATAGAGCCTATTAAACAAATGTGTCTGTAATGGGTTGATTGTTTTTTGGTAAAAGGGAGATATAAATTGGATGTATGTTCCACCGCCCATTACTAATGCATTCTATATATAATATCAGTACATGTCCTTATTTTGATTAAGACGAAACAAATTATTCAAATATATTCAATATTTTAGCTAATAAACGCTCTAGTGTTTAACTTAATTTTGGTTTCTACTGCTGCTGTTATACTGGCAAGTGTTCAGAGAGCTACCCATGATAGACTGACAGGTCTCCAGGTAGCTACTCATTTGAAATACTTGCAACATGGAAACTGTTTGAGGTTGTCAGTCATAACCATGCCAATTTTGTTTAGCAACATGTGTATTTAAGAAGACTCATGGTTGCATTTAATTATACGGTTTATGTATGCCTGATGCTTTATTGTATTTGTCCTTTGTATACGTTTTTACGTTCGGAAACAATATCATTAACGCTGACGTATACGTATAAATGATAATAGTATGCTGAATTCAAACAAATATTTCTATGTCTATGTCTATGTCTATCAAGTATAGCGATTCAGAATATCGGGTAGACAATAAAACACACATGGAAACAAGGACCATTTTGTTTTAACAAAGCTTAGAACAAAACTAAGTACCATAAAATGATAATCAATTTGAAAACCTGAATAGCTGCCTTGAATTGGATATAATAGATAATGGAGTTGCTTACCGTTCAGTACATTTGTAACACTGAATCAATAACCAAAGGGTCTTCCAAACTTTAAGATGAGTTAGGAAACTCAGTATGGACAGACAAACGGACGGACAAATTGGACAAAATAAATATTTCCTTCTCAGAAAAAGGGTAAAATTGAGTAAATAAGGATGAGTCAATGTCTTATAGGCTGATGAAGCCAGCAGGCAACAGATAAATTACCAATTATAGTGCAAACCATCTGAGACAGAAGTGTAACCGTAAATGGTGTAGGGACTGTAAACATTCTTGTGTATATGTACTGATGGAATGAACTGCTAAAGATTGACCTAGTTTCGTTGTGATATAATTAAGAAAAAAGTATGTGCGTTTACTGAATAAATTTGTGCACCCTCCCCTTTCTACCTTTTTTTTTTTACATTAAGGACTATTATAGTCGCATTGCCTCCCTCATGGACACAATATTAAAACAGTATATGATAGAAAGAAATCTTTACTTGCCTTCCTTATTTCTTTCATACTGTGAACAACTTTTTGAAACAAGTTGCTTTCTTTAAAAAAAGAAATGCAATCGTAAACCCAAATGCTTGTTTGGCATTAAATATTAGATAATTGTTTTTTTTTTAGATAAGAGTTAGTTTCTAGGCTTATGTTTAAATACAAATGTGAAGAAATTTAATCAATTAATGATTATTTGTGCTTAAAAAAAGAAAAGCAATACGTGAAACTTAATAGCTGTTTTTATTGGAATTTGAGATATGTTCATGGTTATTTGAACAATGGCTTGATATTGTTCATTATTAAGATCCTTACACCTGCTCTGCAATGTTTTTGTGATGCTTAGGGTAGTAAGCATTGGCAATTTTAAGTTGTGTGCTTTGTGCTCTAAAACGTTTTAGATGACAAACCTCTTTTGTTAAAAACAAAAACTTTTTAAAACCTTTAACTCGATTTGAAGATATTTTTTGAATGTCCCTTTTTATTTTGATGTTTTCTTATATTTTAAATTGTGGGTCATGAAAAAAGGCCTGCAAGTTTAATTGTAAATATATATAATTTGAATTGCACTGTATTCTCTTCACCTTGATGAACAAAACCAATTCATTTATAAAGCTATTTACAGCCTAGACAAAAGAGCTTACACCTTGTACTTATAAATAAACAAACTAAATTGAAAACAACAAAACAACTAACATAATCAAACCTGAAATTATCACTGAATACCCATTTCTAAACATTAGTTTGTTTAAAGGCCACATTTATGAAATGTTGTAAGGTGTTCCTTTTTTGTATTTGAACACGTTTTTTCATTAACTTTTAAAGGGTGTCTTTTACATGGTAAAGTTACACTACTGTCTTATGGTATGTATGTAAATTCTTTTAAAACAGGTGTATTCATAAGCACATGTCCCAAGTCAAAAGCATGTTGTTTAGTGGGTTTTTTTTTTTTGGTGCAGTTCATATTTGCTTTTTATTTCTGGTTTGAAGTTAAATTAGATTTGATATTTCCTGTTTGAATTGTTTTATAACAGTGTCTTGGGGCCCCTAGTAGGATGCAGTTAGCTTACTTTGACTACACTGTGTCTTGATGGAGAGTTGTCTCATTGGTATTCCTACCACATTTAAAACAGATATTCCCTCTGACATTTGACAAATCCATTAGAATAATCTAAATATTGAAATGGAACTGAAGTTGCCTTGTAGTTTTCTTATATTGACCTATCCTTTTTCTCTCGTGCTGGATAGTTTTATACTAGTCATTTGGGGGCACTGTATAGGCTACTGATCACTGAGATGGCTTGTATTGAAAGAAAAAATGTAACCTGTAAAATTTTGCTTAATTGTACCACATTGTGTCTTGAAAGGGAGTTGTGTCATTGACATTCATACCACATCTTCTGATTTTGATATTGATAAAATTGAGAATGGAAATGGGGAATGTGTCAAAGAGACAACAACCCGACCATAGAACAGACAACAGCAGAAGGTCACCAACAGGTCTTCAATGCAGCGAGAAATTCCCGCACCCGGAGGCGTCCTTCAGCTGGCCCCTAAACAAATATATATACTAGTTCAGTGATAATGAACGCCATACTAAACTCCAAATTGTACACAAGAAACTAAAATTAAACATAATACAAGACTGACAAAGGCTAGAGGCTCCTGACTTGGGACAGGCGCAAAAATGCGGCGGGGTTAAACATGTTTATGAGATCTCAATCCTCCCCCTATACCTCTAGCCAATGTAGAAAAGTAAACGCATAACAATACGCACATTAAAATTCAGTTCAAGAGAAGTCTGAGTCTGATGTCAGAAGATGTAACCAAAGAAAATAAACAAAATGACAATAATACATAAATAACAACAGACTACTAGCAGTTAACTTACATGCCAGCTCCAGACTTCAATTAAACTGATTGAAAGATTATGTCTTCATCATATGAATATCAGGCACAATCCTTCCCGTTAGGGGTTTAGTATCATACCATCATAACATATATGAGAAGAACATAACCCGTGTCATGAAGCAGTTTTGAATGAAAAAAATCATTGATTTCCAATATTGATTTTTTTTGTTTAAACTCAAATTAGTCGACACTAAAGAAACTAATTCCTCAATTATATATGTCATACAATGTCATGTTTCTTGCTGCTTCTATGTTTAAGTGAAAGAAATCATAAATGCAAACAACAAAGCAATTAAAAACCAATAATATTTTATTTTAAACAAACATTATACTCACTTACTGTCTTGTAATCTAATTAATTAGTACAACAACCGATTTGTTTTTGCAACGCAAATTTAACATCACAAAGAAACACTTACAACCCATACACCGTAGCTGTTATATAAGACATCAGAGAAAGTTTAGTTTACACAGTTATGAGAACAGTTGACCAGAAGCTTTTAATTAATTAGATAACGCGTTTACATCGGTACATTATCACAATGGTCACACAAAGCTCTGCTACTTGTGGTCAAAATTATAAAAATATAACATAAATAAAACACACAAACTTCAAAATTTCCTAACAACTATATTACATGCATAAAACCTAAGTATCAATTATCCTATCGTCTTTCAAAATGTCCTTGCACTATTTTACATTTCGTATTTAATATATTAAAACCGAAAATTCATTATCTGATCGTTTTCAAGAAATAATAATTATTTTTTTTATTTTGACGAACATTTTGAAGAGCCTTAATTACTACAGGTTAGATAATCTGTTCCCTGGCCCAGATAACTATAAAGAGAAATTATTTTTTCTTATCTCTGCCTGCATCTGTCATCACTCGGTGTCTATAAATAGACATTTGATATCTTATCGCTGACCCTGTTAAGTCTGCTGAAATTGCATGCATGATTAATTTTAAGGTTATCGATCGTAATTAAAGCGGCACATTTAATTCGTTTTTTCATTGCTTGAAGTATTATTTCTTTCATCTGCATGGTCAAATGTATTTTTTTTTAAATATATTTTAGATTTAGATTTCAGTTTTAGTTTTTTTTTCATATTCAATATTTATTTATTCACATTCTAATATCGAAAAAGGGTCCAGATATACCTATAACAATCTGATTTGTTATTTTAATCAAGGAGGTTATATGACCTCCTTGTTTTTTAAAAAGGAAACAATGTTGCAATATTTAAACAAACAAAATAACTGTATTTCAATTTGCAATGTACTTTCATAATTAATTTAAACGTTATTTTTAATAAACGATATTCTTTTCGAAAAATCCTCGTTTTTTACATCCATTCAAGGACGTTTAATAGATTATATACGTCCTTGATCTATTCTAGACGTGAAATTTTAATAAAGTGCAAGAAAGACTTCTTTTTTAATTTCAGTATAAAAAAAAATGAATTAGCCTGCTTTGTACATCAAGTACATCTTCCCTAGACTCAAAATCTTAAATGAAATGCTAGTAATACTTCTTTTATAGGTTTTAGAACGATTCTCGTTCCGAATATAAATCGCATTGTTTACATGAAATCTTATCTCATATCTAAACACAGCTGGTTTCAACGTTCGACTAAAATAAGTACGCATATATGTAGGTAACTGATATTAGCAGCTTGTAATTGCGTGCAAGGAAGTATTCAAATCTTTATTAAAGTAGCTTGCATCATAATAAATTTCGCATCATATGTAACATATCTCTATAGCAACTTTAAAATGCTAATGCTTATTCAACAGGTCAATTAATAAGCTATTGCGCATGTATATGAAAGGTGGTCATAGAAAGAACAGATGTATTCCGAATAACATCCGGTGTTCCGAAAGACTACGGACATCGTCCAATATATACTGCGTAAACCCTCAGGGGTTTACTCAATAACTGCAAAAGGCAAATTTTAGATGGGCGATTTTATGTAAGATGTCAGTAAGTTCGCAAACCGACAGAATGCAGCCAAAATTAAATACGGTGATGAACAGTTTTCCGTAAACATAGACAGTTTTAAAATTTTGTAGGAACCTTTGTCGAACGGGTTTGTCATTTGAAGATATTCATGCATATTGTATTCCGATATTTAGTGGAAATGCAAATTCTGTTGTCGGTTGTCAAATTACTTTAGTTGCACCGAGGAATCATCAAAGACTAACATTGTTCTTTCGTATAATTTATGAAAAACTATTTCAAATATAGTTTAATATGAACTAAATATCTCCCGAAATAATTTTAATTATACCTTATTCTTTATTTCACGGAAGTTTCTTGTATATGAAAGCAATTTATATACGACACTAAATGGATCGAATAAATAATAATATAAATCGTGGGTCATTTCACAACTATTTCAAAACTTGTAGAGGGTACGACACACATTTTAAAACTGTTGCAACGTGGATGTATGGGTACAAATGTAACAACCTTTAAAAAGTTGAAACAATTATTTATCGATACAAATACAAACATTTAGAACATCTAAAAACGTTGTTGCAAACGTCAACGTCTTAAGGGCATACGATACAATTACAGGGGAGGTAATGACATATCGGGAAAAGATGCATTTTTCGACTGTTTTTATGATGTAAACTGATTTAACTTGAAAAAGAGCACATGGACCCCTCTTTTTAAAATGGCATTAGGTTTGATTACGTATGAAGATTATTTGTACCAATTTTAATGAAAAAGTTAACAATGAATTTTTTTTTTAAATTTGACAAATATACCGCAAAAAATGCCGTTTTTTTCCTAAAATCCTGAAACTTTGCTAAACATTAACTATTTCCAAAGAATTGTTGTACATATTAAGATCATATTTCTGTACAGAAGATTTTCATAATGTTTTTACAAAAATCAGCTTGTGTATATCTGTTGAAATAAAATAGTTAGGTGTGTCTATCCAAAGGATAGAAATGTCCAAAAAACACGAAATTTTGAGTAAATGTCTAAAACTTCGACCACTTGTATCTCTTAAAGTAGCACATGAAGGTATATTTTTTATTTCATATTTGAATTGCTTAGGTGAAAAATAGCTTGTATGCAAATTTTCGTAAAAAAATCATCATGGAGTGTTAATAATCATTTTACATTACAACGTTCTCGTCCTGAATATTCATTCAATTTGATGCTGGACGTTAAACAACCATTCATCATCATCATCAGTCATCCAGAGACGCAGACAGTCGTACAATAACTGTCACTGGTATAGACTGTTGGTTTTTTTTCCCGGCGCACCGTAGTGAAAGGACAGTCTGAGCACACTATCAACCTGGGAGTTAAAATTGCTATAACCGAAAAATTCTGATGGAACAAAATTATTTGTTGCAACATATTAAGTGCTAGTCTTTGTAAGAATCAGGCAATTTTGAAAAAAATCTAAACATGGCCGAAAAAAATCCACCGACCTACCCATCCTATTTTGAAGTTATCCTGATCCTGAGTTAGACATGGTAGGTCTTTCATTTCTGCGTGTCTGGTAATTCGAGAACTCTTTAGATAACTTTTGGTTAGAATGATAGCAAATTACGGAGTTAGCTCCCCTTAATTGGTAATTTCTAGTGCATTTCAACCAAACTATATCTTGAATTACCAGAACAAGAAAAGGAAACTAATGTTATATTCATGCACCATTATACATTTAAAACATAAATTAATGTCAACTTGAGAGGGCTTTTGTTTGTCATGTTTTCAGCACTGCCTGAATCTGCTTTTTTTATTTTTTTTTTTTTATTTTTTTTTTTTTTTGTAACGTGACTTATATATTTTATTGCACACTATTGCTGCTAACAATTTACTTAGTATACAGAATTGCACCAAGTATCCCTGATATATTAGTTATTAGGTATCCAGGGAGAATATCTAATAAGATTGAATTGATATCACATTACAATATTACAATATTTAAAATAATTTCATGTTTACCGGAGTATTCCATTTCTATCCGATAATGGTTTTTCATATTAGTTAATATACAGCGTGTTTGCCATCATCATCTTTGATTTTAATGTTCTTGATTATTTAAATGAGAATTTGAATATCTGATTCTTAGGCAGATTGGCACTTAATGATTTCGAGCGAAACATATTGATTAAAGCGTGTCAAAAAGAAATTATATCAAGTAAAATACAAACAGGAGAAAGAAATATCATGACCTTGCTACATGCCAGGTAGATTACGGCAGTAATTCATAATACAAACGTTCGGACAGGGAAGTCTGTCTTAAGTACCGAGCCCAGTAAACATACAAAGAATGAATTTATCAAGAGTTGATTGTTCTTAAAAAAGGGAGATCTATGTTCCACCCCCATTACTAATGCATTCTATATATGACGGCAAGTATATTTATTTGTTTTTCCGAGCGTTTCAGAAAGAAACTATATTGAGTAAAATAGAAAATAAAAATAAAAATGTTATGACCTTACCTCATGGAAAGTACATGACGATAGTAATACATAATACACACGCCCGGACGTTGAATCGCGTACAATATACTGACTTAAGTAACGAGTCCCATATGTAAAATGTGTTTGAAATGGGTTGATTTTTTTCTAGTTAAAGGGAGATAACAAAATCTGAGCTGTGTTTCACCGCCCAATCATCAGTCCTTTATATCACTTTTCAGCAGATGTATGGCCTTCTTTTCTGCAATTATCAACAGCATTTTATAACAATTGCTGTACGTTTTTGCCAACGTTTGCCTCCTCTGTAAGGCAGTTAAATTTTGTGATGTAAATGATTTGAAAATATAAGAACATTCCCATAAGGATATTAGAAGTTTTATTATTGATAAAGAAACCATATTTATATGATATATAAAAAGGATAATACATTTCTTGAAACCATCTAAACGACAAATCCATTTCATTTTCCAGTCGACCTTGTCATTCACACTTTCTTAAAATCAAATAAAATGAACCCAGATAAAAAGTTAATGTAACTGTTGTTGTATACATCCTTGTCCTTTGGTTTTTGGTGGACATTTGTCTGATTGGCAATGTTCATGGATATTTGTCTGATTGGCAATGTTCATGGACATTTGTCTGATTGGCAATGTTCATGGACTTTTGTCTGATTGGCAATGTTCATGGATATTTGTCTGATTGGCAATATTCATGGACATTTGTCTGATTGGCAATGTTCATGGACATTTGTCTGATTGGCAATGTTCATGGATATTTGTCTGATTGGCAATGTTCATGGATATTTGTCTGATTGGCAATGTTCATGAATATTTGTCTGATTGGCAATGTTCATGGACATTTGTCTGATTGGCAATGTTCATGGATATTTGTCTGATTGGCAATGTTCATGGACATTTGTCTGATTGGCAATGTTCATGGATATTTGTCTGATTGGCAATGTTCATGGATATTTGTCTGATTGGCAATGTTCATGGATATTTGTCTGATTGGCAATGTTCATGGATATTTGTCTGATTGGCAATGTTCATGGACTTTTGTCTGATTGGCAATGTTCATGGATATTTGTCTGATTGGCAATGTTCATGTGTCTTAATTATTTCGATGAACCAGATAATCAGAATAAACAGTCTTTAAATTTAGCATTCTGTGTCTCTTTCCTTAACAAACATAATAGGTAACTCACCAGGTAAATTCCAATAGAGTATTTTGAAGCTTTTTTTGTGCAAAATGAAACCGTAAGTTTACAAAATATGCGGAATTATGATACGCACAGAATATTATAGAGCTAAGTTTATATGTGACTTTTCCAGGAGACTCTATTGTAACAACATACATAAATGACTGCTGAAACTTTATGTCATTGGTACAAATACAAATACAAACACTGAAACATATTGTCAATATAATTGTGGTCGAGTGGTGACTGTATCATTAGCCTTTCAACATTGGGGTTGTGAGTTCGAATCCCGCACATTACATATGCGTTTGACCACAATCTTGATTGACTAGGATTGCCACTCTTCCTTCTGAAGGTCTATAGTTCTGATCAGTTCTCTATAGTTCTCTCCGGGGAACCACGCTTCCGCCATCAAAAACTAAATGGCAGCTGCAGCTAAACAGTTAAAAGTGTTGGAAGCGGCCTTAAACTCCTACAATCAATACAATTGTGACATATTTATTAAATTCTTTCGTGAAATATACCGATCGTGTTACTTGTAAAATTGATATTGATGTTATGAACGCAAATACAGATTTATTTTAAAGCTAATCAATCCGTAAAAACAATTGTTCAATGAAAAGTATCAAGGCTTTTGGCTTGATGTTTAACAAACAGGATATACATTATTTTATCAAGACTTATGGGTTACCGTATCTATCACGGTTATCTCATTTCTCCTTTTGTCAAAGGTTAACAATGTCAAAATACATAGAAAACAAACCTTCCTAAAATTGTCCGTTTATAAAATTTTAAATTATAAAGAAACTAAGGTTTCAATTCCCTCAGGAAATGTTGACCTAAGATGGATTTGGCTATTGTTTTAGGTCCTTTTTTGGTCATATAACTCTTCAACTGTTTCGGTTTTTATATATCTTTGGCTTTCAAATATTCGGTTTTGAGCGTTCCTGATGAAGGTAAATCCAGAAAAACGTTTCGGACGCATGAAATTTATAACGTGTTGTTTTTTCATTTTTTTCAACAACGAAATACATAACAAGAAAGTTGAAATGAAAATAAAACTAAGTTGTTCAAGGAATTTTTAGTAGTATTGGTAGTAGAAGTAGCAGTAATGTTATATTCATAATAAATAGTGTTATATTATGATTGTAAATTTACTGTTTCAAAACATCCCAAAAAACAAAGTATATCTTCGTTTTTTATAAGAATATAGTACATTATGTGTAAGCATTTACAAACAAGTGTCTTATTTGTACAAATCATGAGATATTTTTGACTGGATTGAATTCGAAGTTTCACAGTCGCATACATTACAGAGTACAACGGCAAATTTCTTTTGTCAAGGATTTATAAATATATCAAGTCATATAAACACGAAGTAGAAAAGATATTTGATTGCTGCCAAACTAAATATGTAAGAGTGAATATGAGCTATAGAAGGAATTTCTGCGACATGCCTGAAATACCTATTTTGGACAAAGATAACTCCTAAAGTGGTCTTAGTACATGCCCTAGTCCTAGTTCTAAGACTGCTTCGATAAACAGGCCCGTTTGTTTTCTCTTTTAAAGTTTACAATACGAGTTTTGATTATTGTCGAAGGCCGCACAATGAACTGTAATTGTTTCATATTTGTCAAAATAAATATTTGTCTTATTAGTAATAATATTACATATCCTTATTATTATTAGGACAAGACAAATCATTGAAGTATTTATTTATATATTTAATTGCTCTCTAAATATGACAAGGAGATTTGGTATGATTGCCAATGGAATCAGTATCCACCAGAGTCCGGACTAAGCGGGTTTAATCGATTGTAGGTTACCGTACTGTTTAACAATGAGCAAAATATTGTAATCCTAGTAATAAATTCAATGTTTTAGCTTATATGAAATGCTTAACTATCTAGTGCTTTTCTTAAACTTTTCGCTGTTAACCACTGTTGATCTACTGGCAAATGTCAAGACACCGAACCCCTGGCGGGGCAATACTTTTTTGTAATTTTAGGTCCTGAATGCTCTTTAACAACGTACTTTATTTGGCCTTTTGATTTTTTTTTATTTGAGCGTCACTGATGATTATTTTGTAAACGAAACGCGCACCCGGCGTACAAATATTTAATTCTGCTATCTGTGATGATTTTATTAAGCTATTTGGTGGTATAATAGCAAATAACAGTGGTGCCATATAACGTCTTTATCTCACAATCCCCTCTCAGTTCTTACCTAACAGTGAAACAATACAAATACTACAGTGTACCCGATGAGCTCCCACGGAAAAGTCGTATGTTGATTGTTTGCATGTTTGTTATCTTTTCAACCGCAATATTATTTGTCATATCAGGAGCTCATTTTCATTTCGATACAACTATCTGCGATAAAAGAATTGTTAAATTTCTTTTTCCTAAAGAAAGAACTAATCATTTTTTTTTTTTATTATTTTTTGAAACGTTTCTCGCATTTTCAACTAAAGTCACGTTACAGAAAGTTTTATCCCGCCATATGGTTGAAATATTTTCAGGGCCACTGTATACAGACCAAAATATGCCATTCGGCTGTCTTTTGCAATTTTATATCATTACATGTATCTGATGTGACGTTTGATTTTTTTTATTGAACCTATGTCTAACAACAAATTTGGGTACTTTTATAGTGATTTAGATTATAACACAATGTTGACTGCTGTACCCCTACTTTGACATTTTTGCCTATTATGTCTGTTTGTTTTGTTCACGCATCGTTGTCAATATAATGAAATTTGATGCGACTGTCATACAAGTGAGAGGTTTAGCTAGCTATAAAACCAGGTTCAATCCACCATTTTCTACATAAGAAAATGCCTGCACCAAGTCAGGAATATGACAGTTGTTATCCATTCGTTTGATTTGTTTGAGCTTTTGATTGTGCCATTTGATTAGGGATTTTCTGGTTTGAATTTTCTTTAGAGTTCAGTATTTTAGTGATTTTACTTTTTTCGTATAATGTTTGTTAGAATTCAAGTTTTCAAAATTGCTCAGATACCAGTTCCCCTACCTCCGAATCGAAAGTATGGAATACTTGTTAAAGAGATCCTCATTCCTTGTATTAATAACAGACTGTCAAAAACGAAACTGTGATTTCACTATTTCACTGCAGATCTACCCTCTTAATAAAACGATGGACACTATTCAATAGTAATAACATAATTGTTGCGATTGAAAACATTATTATGTCTTTTTTCATAACCAAAAGATTATTCACCTCACTTTCGATTTTTGAGTTCTCTTGTGAGATATATTTAAAACAAATGAAGTTAACTCACTGCCTTTTTACTTACAACTGTATCCAAGGGAAATTGTAATCATTAGTCGGAAAGGATATCAGTAAGAAATGACAAATAAAACAACCGATACTATAGCTCAAATTCAAAAGAAGACTAACATTCAGATGCTTATCGAAATCCACCCAATCAATTGACACACGACTCGTTTAATTGGAATTGAACGCAGGTGTTCCATAATAGCTAGCACTTTTTTTTATACCACTATGTCCATATAATATTCGTAATGATAAGTTAATTGCGGATAGGTATATTTAGTGCGGTGACTGAGGGCAGATTTTTTTTTTTGAATTTAATCTCCCCACCGAACACACACTTATATAATATATCATTGGAAGAGGAAAACTTGTACTATAACAATATGCCTGTCGTAAGGACCTAATATGGTCACATTTTTTTTAATTGAGGTCAAAGGTCATCTTCACAAATCTGTGAAAATTATGAAGGGTTACAATTTTGACATTTTTTTCTATTTCTTATATCTACCTTAATACAAACGATACTGTTTTGGCTTTAGTAATGTTTGTTCTTATACATAAACCTTAATCATAATTATTTTTTTCTCAAAAAATTTCCCAAAACGACGTTTTATAAACAAAACTTCAAAAATCCAGTTTTCATCCCATAAAATGTTTAAAGCACCTTAACCTTGTAAATTATTTTAATTTCAGGTAAAAATCAAGTGTCATGAAGGACAATACTTCAAAATTATTTTTTAATCTAGCATATTGGGTGAGGTATCAAGCCAGAAGCAAAACTACAGTCAAATATGACCTCAAATTGAATTGTGGATACTTTTATTTTTATAGACTACTCGTTGCTTCTGTTTTATTCACAATTTCTGCTGCCTCCATAACATTATCTACTGTTGTGTATTTTATTCAGGTTAATGTCTATTACATGATCGGTTTTACACCCATAATCCCCCCCTTTTTTCCATGGCAACGTACCACAGACTTCAAAAGGTATATAATATAGAAAAAAGAAGATGTGGTATGATTGCCAATGAGACAACTCCTCACAAGAGACCACCTGACACAGAAATTAACAACTATAGGTCACCGTAAGGCCTTCAAAAATGAGTTAACCCCATACCGCATAGTCAGTTATGAGGCTTGTTTTTAAAAAAAAACTGCAAGTGAAAAAAATGGGAAATGATAAAAGCCCATACAACATAGTCAGCTCTAAAAGTCCCCGAAAGGACAAATGTAAAACAATTTAAACGAAAAATCTAACGGCCTGATTTATGTACAAAATAATGAACTAAAACAAATATGATATACAGAAACAAACGACAACCACTGAATTACAGGCTCCTGACTTGGGACAGGCACATACATAATGTGGCGGAGTTAAACTAGTTGGAAAGCACACCAACCCTCCTCCCCAAGGGTGACTGGGGAATAGAAGTATGGTCACCATTGGTAAAACCCTTGCTAAAGTGGGGCGTCCGTTTGGCTGTGCGGGATGTACAAATTTGCAGCCACGTCCGGTCAGAATGGGGACGTTAAATCCGATGTCTCGTGCAAAGAGAGTGCCACGCTCTTTGCACGTTAAGAACCCTTGCAACAACTCTTTGAGGGGTCCGTAGGTGACCTGTTGCAAGGCTAAATTTCTGTCCCTATCCAATATTCCCTCATTTCCCGTGGCAGTCTAAATTTCTCCGACCTTAACCCCGGACGCCCCTATTACAGAACCTACCTATTGTATTAATTGTTAATTTGTTCTCGTCCTGAATATGCATGAAATATTTGCCACTGGACGTTAAGCAACCAACAATCAATCAATCAATCACCAACCCTCCTCTAACCTGGGACAGTGGTGTAACAGTACAACAAAAGAACAAACTATAAAATCAAGCCTGATCTCTATCATCTTCGTTTCCATCAACCATCACATGACGTGTATTAATATATCTACACATTTTACTTGCCTGGCATGGACACAGGTCTGTACATGAAATGTTCTGCTCAATGCAAACACATTTTTTTGAGCACACAGTTTTTCCTTTACAAGTACAGACAAGGTCTTGTAGGAAGTCTGCAAAGATGCTCGAAGCAAATGTTGCCTTAATATTCATTCACAAGGGGAAGCTTGGCCAAAGACGCATCTTTAGTAGTCGCAAGTTTTACACGTAATTTTTTGAGGTCACTATGTACGTTTTTAAATTTACTCTTTTAATCAAAAAGCAAAGCCAGGAGCTTCGTTGCAAATGAAAGAGATTCATCATCGTCACAATTTGCCAGGTTTACTAAATCGGACACATCACACCACACCTGCTTCAAAACTTTGAAAACCGTTTTTTTTTTACTTATACCGAACTTTGCAGATGTGGTGGCACATTCTGAAATTGCATCAACGACAGGCAAGCATCGACTGACGATGGAATTCAAAGTATTGCATAGTTCATGCACAGGTATAAAACGTCTTGCATCCTTGGAGCTGCTTACAGTTTTAGTTTAAAACCAAAGTTCTGCTGTGTTTTTCAGGGAAGAAAAATAGTGGACACAAAGAACTAAAATATCCGTGTCAGAGGATTTCACTATGATCCTTCATTTACAGCTACCACTTCCATTGTAAAGTTTGATCTTCGGTCCCGTTCCGCTGCCTTGATAGAAAGTTTGACGTCATATCTGTCAAAGACATCAACAACGGAAGAAGCCCCTGAAAAACTGCGGAGCTGAAATTGGACGATCTCTATCCCAGGTCGCCAAATGTTTTGAAATGTTTAGCATTGGTACACTGGATAAGAGACATACCATCCCTAATCAAAACGGTATGCAATTTATCGAACTCGGGGAGAGAGTGACAAAAATGATGTCTCGTTTTCGAGTTGATGGCAAAGATCGGATTTACATGATTTCTCATGGTTCCAAAATCATGAAAAAGGACGGTAGGGATTGGACCAATCGGAAATGACAAAACCTTTTCAACAGTGACGTCATCGCGACTATTCGCTAACACCAATGCTCGACGAAACACAAGTTCATGATTGATGTGAAGATTCAACATTTCTCCTGTTCTAAATTGTAATTTTGTTTTTTTCATTAGGTCTTCAAATGTTTTTAACTTTGACCGAGGGATAGAACCAAAGAAACTACGAGTCTTGCCTTTAGCAAATGCCCCGTCAATAAATGATCTTGCCATTGTGTTACCATCATCAACAGCCGACGTCAAAGAGGTCTGTATGTCTTTTGAAGCGTGCATTCCAGTTGAACTGTTTATATGTGATGGTGGATGGAATTCTGTGGCGAACGGGTCAGTCATTTTTTTTAGAACATGGTCTACAGTTTTCTGAACGTGTTCTTCATCTCGAATCAAAGCTGTTGGCTTTACCTCATCATGCTCAACGCTTTTGTCATTGCTGCAACCAGACCTGGTTTTCATCTCTGACGTAAAGTCTGCAAGCACATGTCGAGTAAGTGACCATCTCATTATGGCTGGTTTTTGACGTGTTACACCACAACCTTTGGAATCCTTTATGACAGACTTTTCAGTTGCCATGTCGCTCCATACTCTATTGAACTATCCGGGATTTTGACGTATCGAAAACTCACCTCGCTGAAATGCTTATTCAACATCCAGTGGTAAAGATATCATATCTAGCAGGTAGACAGGTAGCCATCTTGAGTAGTTGATCCTAATTGTAACATATATATAGGGCAACATGGCAGCAGTAGAGTTTAAGTGAAGAGACCAATTGCCCTCCCTTTCTGTTCTAACGTTCTGAAGAAGTATTTCAATGGCTTGCAAAAACATGTCCCATAACATAAATGTGGGGGACTTTTCACAACCCCAACTCCGGAACTCTCCAGTCAAATGCAAAATGTGTGTTTCAATAAAAACCTTCACCTCAGCAAAATGTTTGGCATCGGCAGTTTTCCCTATTTGAAACGATGACATGAACGAGGAAAAAAGGCTCCATGTATTTTCTGGAAGCTGTTCAATCTTATCATTATGCCAACGAAAGAATGCAGCAACCCACATGGAGCAAAGTGCCTCATAAACTAATGTTAGGCCTCTTACTACACGGTTAAACTGTTTCCCACCTAACATCTGATCCACAATTGCATCAACAGATGAATCCAATAACAAGTCACGAAGACCTTCATCCCCCCATAACTTACCAATAGCAGCAATAAAGCACGATCAAGTGTGAAATCCGCCCATTCGTAAGACATGGCAGTCAAAGGTTGTTGGCAAAGCCCACTTTACTTGCTGAACAATTGCATACAGTTGTTGGTCAAATGTTTGAATAGCATGATCTAGTCCAATAGACTTGGTCATGTCCAAACATTTGTTAATGGTAATAAATACTGTTGACATATCACTTGGCTTCGAATCATTGATGGGTGGGTATGGAACAACTAAATGTTCTGTCCTGACATCTATCGAGTGTTATTATACCCACTCCAGAAAGGAAGTTGGGGAGTGTCAGATGGTAATGCAAAAGGTCATTCAAGAATACCTCTAGATAAAGATCTCAATAACACCCATAACATATCCTGTGAATTTGTTCTTTCTGTAGCACAAAGTGATATTTTTCCATATACATTAGAAACTCTTGGTGGTTCTGTTCGAATTTTTGGTTTATGGAAAACAACACAATTCATCATGGATATGGCATCTTCGGTCAGTGTCAACGATCCCTCGTTTCCACGTTTTGTCTTAACCGGTTCAATATAAGATCTTTTCGCATTACATACTTGAAAAACTGCCCGTGCCATTGAATGAAAGGTGTTTTTTCCATCTATTGTTTACGTATTCAAATCAAGGCTATCAGCACTTCTTGAACAAGACCCCCACCATGGGCAACCTGGGAAACATTATACGGGACGTACACATCATCTTAAATTCGATCAATTTCATGGTTGGCAATACTTGTTAGATAGCGCCGCACTTCACTGTACAAAGCACAAAATCCATTGGCATTCAATGTTTCAACAAGGTGTTTTGATCAAGCTCATGATACATTTGTAAAGTCAATCCTAAATGAAACGGAGTAAAACTGGTTTTGGCAACAGAACATGCAGAAACAATTGACTCAACAATTGCCAAGCATTTACGCAATTTCTCTGGTGCCATTTCCTGAGAATAAACTTAGCTGTATGCAGTATTATCCAGTAACCATGAAATGAATTGCAATAAAGACGAAGGCAAAGACTGAATTGAAGAAGGAAGAGGCAATTCATCAGAAGTTGGGTATTCTTCTGTGGAAATCTGTAGAATTTCGATGTCTTTTCTTAGTATACTTGCAGCGGAATGCAATATCTGTTCCTTATTTGTGTCTATTATTGTTGACATTGATGCCTGCATCTCAGGGATTTTGAGATCAGCTTTTAATTGACTAGCAGCTGATATGGCATCCCCAATAGTTATGTTGCTACTGAATATTATGTTAAATTTGCCTTAACCTTGCTGTGGTTGTTTGACAACTGAATTTCTATAGTAATCAATGAGTTTAGACTACAGCTTCCAAGTAGAATAATTTAACTTAGAATCAGTAGGAAGGAAAGATCTATATTTATCAAGTAACGTTGTCATGAGGAATGCTTTCTTTTTCACCATTTAATCATTGTAAAAAGCCAATATAAAATTAGTAAAAGCAGTATCGTGATCCGTGATTTCTGCTTCCAGTGGTTCAGATTTTTTTTTTTTTTTTCGTTTTTAGCAAATATGTTGTAATGCAACCAGAATGATATAGTGCTTGAAGTTTAATGTTTTATATTTGTTTATGTTTTTGGACCTTTTATAGCCGACTATACGGTATTGGTCTTTTCTCATTGTCGAAGGCCGAACGGTGACTTATAACTGCTTATAAAAACTTATTGGAACTCTGATGGATAGTCGTATCATTCATGTGTCATTGCCAATGATACTACATCTCTTCATTTATATTTTTATAGAAACAATTACACGTCTTCCATACTAAATTTAGACAACAATAGTTTTCCAATGTTCAAGACTCATCAATCGATCAAGATGAAAAAATTAGGATAACAAACAAAAAGATAGAGTATTGCTCGAACTTAAAAAAACAAGATAAGGTGCGTCGGCAGGATAAGCATCTCCTTCTATGTATGTACCACTCGTCATGCAAATTCACACTCAGTCATACAAGAGAACAATGAAAAATATACGTCTATAACAGACAAAATACACAAAGTTTATAGATTCTTAACAACAGACAAAATGATCGTTTTGTAAAAGCTTCGCAGATGTTTTCAAAGCCTGCTATATAGTGTTTTTGTAATATTCAATAATTATTAATGTATAATTTATGAAACAATGTTTTTAAAACTAAAAAGTGATTGATATATGTTAACCTTCAAAAAAGAAAGAGAAAAAAAATGTTTGTACATGTTTAACTTCCTTGTGTATTTATTAAGTATTTTTGCAATTTATTAAATGTGGATAATAAAATACTAAAAAAAGTAAAATCACAAAAATACTGAACTCCGTGGAAAATTCAAAAAGGAAAGTTCCTAATCAAATGGCAAAATCAAAAGCTCAAACACATCAAACGAATGGATAACAACTGTCATATTCCTGACTAAGTACGGGCATTTTCTTATGTAGAAAATGGTGGACTGAACCTGGTTTTATAGCTAGCTAAATCTCTCACTTGTATGACAGTCACATCAAATTCCATTATATTGACAACGATGCGTGAACAAAACAAACAGACATAATAGGTAAACATGTCAAAAATAGGGGTACAGCAGTGAACATTGTGTTATCATCTTAATTAATATAAAAACAAACAAATGTAACAAAGAAGCACAAAAAAAAGCATACATCAAATTTAACATTCTCATTTTGCTTTTTTATTATACAATATGAACCCATAGCTTTTGTCATTTAATCTTTTAATGACGATGCATGTGATAAAAAGGATTATGACATAATGAGTACATTTTTTTTTATAAATTCTTTTTAATTGCAAATGTTCTATTTTTGTTTATTTGGGATTTTATGGTTAAAAAATTCAAAACACTCTGTATGAACATTCACGTAGAGTCATTATAGTCAACCGTAGTCATCTGTATTAGTTTCTAACAGCAATTACGGGATATTTATTTTCCAACAATGCTGTGGTCAGTTAGTTTATCAATACAACTTTAACATCATATTGCTATGGTTGATTTATATTTACATTAACGAATCATTTTCTTATTAGAAATTTTAAACTTCGAAGGCCAAGTTGACATTAAATGCGGTTAAGCCTGGTATCTATAATGAGATTTTTGCCTCTTGGATTCAATTATTCTCATGCGTTAATCCCTTGTTTGCCATATAGAATAAGATTTAAAGTATAACAAATACCAACGTTTTTTTCAGATTATTGTACAATGATAAATAAGGTCGAATCAAAAACTTTATACAAAATAAGTATTGACAAATAAATCAACTTCATCCAAAGGCAAAAATTAAGGTTCCAAACAAGAATTACAAATCCTTACATCATAGATCGTTTGACTGTTATGTGTATGCCCTTTTGGATGTATCTACTAAAACATGACCACAAAGGAGGAAGAGATACATTTTTTGATTGATTGATTGATAATTGGTGTTAAGACCACCTACAGCACTCTTGCTTATAATGTGGCGGCCAGTTTGCTACTTGTTGAGAAAGCCGTAGTCCCCTAGAGGAACCACCGACATTCAGAAAAAAAAACTAAAAATGCTAGTAAATTGCGATCTGAGTCGAACGCACCTGCCACGTCCAGAGTTTGAACTCACAATCTCAATGTTGACAGGCTATTGATACTATATGAACTACTTAAATCACTTGTTCACCGAGGTTCTCAGAGAGAAACGACACATGGAAACATATATTTAGGACCGGTATGGAAACATATATTTTTTCTTAATCGCCGACATATGGTTGAAATATTTTCAGGGTCACTGTATACTGCCCAAAATCTGCCAATCTCTTCGGGAACTTTATACTTCTATAAGAATTTATATAAATACATGTATCTGATGTGAAGTTTGCTTTTTTATTGAACCTGTATCCAACAACAAATTTGGGTACTTTCATATAATGTTTCGTATAGTAAAAAAATAAAATGCTCAGATATTAGTTCCCCTATCACCAAATCGAAAATATGGAATATTTGTAAAAAGATGCATAATCCTTGTTTGAATAACATACTGTGAAAAATGCACTTGTGATTTCACTCTTTCACTGCATATCTACCCCCTTAATAAAAAGATGGACAAGATTTAATAGCAATAACAAAATTGTTGCGATTTAAAAACTCAATTACATGCTTTTTTTCTTTAGCAAACGATTATTCGTCTCACATTCGATTTTTAGTTCTCTTGTGAGATATATTTTAAACAGATGAAGTTTATTCATATGCCTTTTTACTTACACCTGTCGTTGCTCTCTATTATGTTAGCGTACAAGTATCAAAGGAAAATTGTAATCATTAGTCTGAAAAGATATTAGTCAGAAATGACAGATAAAACAACTGATACAATAGCTTAAATTCAAAAGACGATCAATATTCAGAAGTTTATCGAAATCTACCCAATCAGTTAGAAATGTTGACAGGCGAACCCGTATAATTGGAATTAAACGCAGGTGTTCTATGATTGCTAACATTTTTATACCACTATGTCCATCAAATATTCGCACGTTATGGTAAATGATATGTTAATAACGGATAGGTATATTATAAAAATGATTAATAAACCCTCGCTTCATGTACATTCTCGAACTCTTGAAAATGAACAAATTGTGAGAGATTTGTGATATGAAAACAGGTTTCAGGACAAAAGTTTAACAAAACCATGCTGGACATTGAACCGCCACATTCGTTTTATGCATGTCCCTAGTTAGGAGCTTGTATTTCAATGTATCATTGGTTCATGTCTGCGATACCTGTCTTTAGTTTTCTCGTTTGAAATGTTTTATATTTGTTCGTGTTTTTGGAGCTTTTATAGCCGACTCTACGGTATTGGTCTTTTTCATTGTTGAAGGTCGAAAGGCAAACTATACCTGCTTATAAACACTCAGTGGAACTCTGATTGATAGTTGTCTCATTCATGCGTCGTTGCCAATAATACTATATCTCTTCATTTTTATATTTTTATAGAGACAATTACACGTCTTTCATACTAAATTTATACAACAATAGTTTTCCGATGTTCAAGTCTCATCAATCAATCAAGATAACAAAATTAAATAAAATAACAAACAAAAAGTTCGAGTATTGCTTGCACTTAGAAAAGAAAAGATAGGGTGTTTCGGCATGATAAGCATCTCCTGTGATGCATGTGCCATCCGCCATGCAAATTCACACTCAGTCATACTGTTCATACTGTCATACAAGAGAACAATGAAAAATATACGTCGATAAAAGACAAAACACACAAAATGTATAGATTCAGAACAACAAGATCGTATTGTAAAAGCTTCGCAGACTGTTTTCCAATCCTGCTATATAGTGTTTTTGAGGTATTTAATAACTAATAATGTATAATTCAAGAAACAATGTTTTTAAACTAAAAAGTGATTCATATATGTTAACCTTCAAAAAAGAAGGAGAAAAAATGTTTTTACATGCTTAACTTCCTTATGTATTTATTGAAATTTAGTCAACCGTGAATCATGTGAATGTAGATAATTAGATACTGACAGTGTTTGTTTTTTTAATCTTTTAATGACGATACATGTGACAAAAAGTCTTATGACATGATGAGCACATTTTTTTTATAAATTCTTTTGATTGCATATGTTCTATTTTTGTTTATTTGGGATTTTATGGTTATAACTTTCAGGTAGAATCATTATAGTCAACCCGCGTAGTCATCATTATTAGTTGCTAATAGCAATTACGGGATATTTATTTTCCAACAATGCTGTGGTAAGTTAGTATATCAATACAACTTTAACATCATATTGCTATGGTTTATAATTACATGTAAGAATCATTGTCCTATTAGAAAGTTTAAACTTCGGAGCCAAGTTGACATTAAATGTGGTTCAGACTGGTATCTATAATGATTTGTTGTTGCCTCTTGGATTCAATTATTCTCATGCGTTAATCCCGTGTTTTCCAAATAGAAGTTTAAGATTTAAAATGTAACAAATACCACTTTTCTTAAGATTATTGTAGAATGATGATTAAGGTCGAATCAAAAACTTTACACAAAATAAGTATTGACAAATAAATCAATTTCAACCAAAGAAAACAAATAAGCTTCCATAAAAGGATTTAAAATCCTGACATCATAAATCGTTTTATCTGTTCTGTATATGCTTTTTTGATGTATCTACTTAAACGTGACCACACAGGACGAGGACATACACTTTTGATTGATTGATTGATTGATCATTGGTATTAAAACCACTTCAAGCACTCTTGCTTATATCGAAGCTACTGGTTCAGAAAGCTGGAGTCCCCTGGGTGAACCATGACATTCAGAAGAAAAAAATAATGATTGTTAATTACAATCTGAGTCGAACGCACCTGCCCCGTACAGAGTTCGAACTAAAAAGCTCAATGTCGACAGGCTAGTGATACTGTATGAACTACTTAGATAACTTTTTCATTGAGGCCCTTAGAGATAAACGACACAAAAAAATGAAGATTCAACAACTTGTTTTGATACTCATATCAAGAACTCATTCATGTATTTGTCGCATTTCGTGGTGTTACAATCGAGGAAAAGGGATTAGGGTTCTGGCTACAGCAAATAAACGTATCCAGGTGACCTATAGTTGATAACTTCTACGTCATTTGGTCTCTAGTGGAGAGTTGTCTCATTTGGAATCATATCACATCTTCTTGTCTTTATTTTATCGGGGGTCATATTTGACACAGATATTATATACGGTTAATCAAACCTTGACAGCGTGTGTAATATTTGCAAAGGGATCAATCACTTTATCCTTATGAATATTGTGTCCAATGTCTTTCAAATGGAAATCTTTTAACAAGAACATCACGATCAGAAACAAATGCTCTATCAGCTGGGATATACTTACTCTATACACAAGCACTAATAAATTGTTGCTATAGGAAACTATAAGGATGACACATCGGAAATTGAAAATCAACTTCTTGCTGTAAAGTTAATTTGTTATCGGCCGTCTTTGAAAGTCAAATACTCAATAGACTAAACTTTAAATGTGGTATCCTATATAATTTCAAAGTAAATGACAGAAAATCATTTTTTTATAAATCGAAACGAAAATTAAAACGATAATTTTAATTTCTATCTGTTCTTTTTGAGAAGCTTCTGTAAAAAACTTGCATCATACGACAAATAGATCTAGTCAACAAGACGAGGTGCAAAGGTAGATCCCACTGTAATATTAACTGTCTGAGGGACTTGAAACCTCAGAACCTGAGATAACCCCTAGTTTTTGATAGGGTTCGATTTGCTCAGTCTTCAGTTTCTTATGTAGTGTTTTGTGAACTTGTTTGTCTTTTCGTCCTGTTTCGTTTGTTGGACATTGCGTTGTCAATTTCTCCCCAACTTATGAGTTTTGAATGTGTTCTGTCTTTTTTATGTTTCTTACAAATTTATGAACGAAGACTTTTTAAAACGTACGTCATAAATCATATCCATATTCGGCATTGGTTACTGAGCTGATGATACCTTTTGGGATTAGTTATTCAAAAGTAGCGGTTTCGACCCATAGAAACAGAAATAGCATTTTACTACTAGACTTACCTTCATCTGATTTACCAAAACCAATAATATGATCGCTGGAACCGTATAAATTTTTAGGACAAAAATGCCAATATTGACATAAAAGAATAGACAAAACAATTTCAAGTTAAGTTGGCTTTACAAAGGAGTTACAACCTTAATTATTTGATAATTTATTAATTGATCAAAAGAAAACTATAGAATATGTTATAATTCATATAATTTAATTTTGGATGTAACGCGTCTTCTGATTGGCTGACGTTGTTTTGTTTATCAGCTCATAGACATAATTTTGTCATGTGACCGTGACGTCTTCAACGTTTTTTCATGGTTTACTCAGGTTTAAAACGAAATTAAGAATTAAATTAAAAGAAATGACTGTAATATTTTTTCTGTCTATTCGAAATAACATAAGAAATGTTGTGCACACTTTAAAATAACCCGCTACGCGGGTTATTCAGTGTGCACCACATTTTTGATGTTATTTCTTCATAGACAGAAAAAATATTAGTCATTCCTTAAATAAATCACTAAGGAAATACTTGTTTGCTGATACCCTGATAGCAGCAGCGGTATTCACCAAATACTAAACAATAACAGTGAGCTTTGTAAATTTGGTTTGTCCATATATATTTACCTTCTTCTGTAACACTGAAAACCAAACAGTTGAAAGTCGCTGATGTATATATTTGATTACTTGAGGAGCTTAAAGACGATACTAGACTTTAAAATGTATTATGTAATTGGTGCGTAGGCAGGGTAAAAAATTACTAGTATTCGATATATTGAGTAGCGAGCAGATGGGTTAGTTGGTTGTTTATGCGAAAGCAACCCAAAGGTACAAACATCACAATGTCTACATAAAGTTGTCAACAATAGACAAATTGCATGTGCCAACTTTAAAATCACCCTGATATATATAAAATGTCGGGCATCATTTATAAACAAACTATCAAAGATATGCAACCAACACAAAATCAATGAAATTGCAAAAAAACATAATATAAGATACCACTGGCGATGTTTCTGACACGCGATACACGTATAAATATGCAACAAATCTCGATAAGTGGATATACCAAAAGTACGTTAAAAAATAAAATAATAATCAGTAAACAAAATGCACTAAAGCATTGGTTGTTCTGTTTTGTGTTTAACAATAATTTAATTTTGGATGTAACACGTCTTCTGACTGGCTGAAAGCTTTTTGTCTATTAGTTTATAGACATCATTTTGTCATGTGACCGTGACGTCATCAACGTTTTTTCATGATTTACTCCTTGAAAGGAAATTTTGAATTAAATTATAAGAAATGACTGTAATATTTTTCTGTCTATTCGAAATAACCTCAAGAATGCGGTGCACACTTTAAATAAGCTGCTTGAATACACCACATTTTTAATGTTATTACTTCAAAGGCAGAAAACATATTGCAGTCATTCCTTAATTAAACAAAAGTACAAATGATAGCAACACAGTGCATTTTTATCTTAGTTTATCTTACAGTTAAGTTGAAAATATTAAAGGCAAATGTTGGTATGTAGATTATTGAACTATAAGAAATTGAATACAACACAATGTTATTAGCTATCTAGTTCTGGATAAAGATTCAGAATATACTGTGAATTGCAAGAAAGAATCGACACCTACAGGTTGCATAAAAATAGAGGCATGTAAATTATTCAGTAGAGCGTACAGCAGATGCACTATATAAAAATCATTTTTTCTTCCCATGTTTCACACACTTATTTAACTCTAACTAGGTCAGAAATTATAAACGAGATCGATTGCATTCTTTCAAACGTCTACGAGGATTTGCGTGATTACCCTGAGAATTAATACAAAAATAATTTGTGTGACTAAAGATGATCCTCAAATATCAAAAACTAAAACTAATACCTGACAATAATAAGTTTATTTACTGCTGGGAGGGTTTGCATTTCCATTTGTTTTTATTGAATGGTGTTAAAACTTGTAAAACGACAAAATGATGTGGAAAGATGACATCATTCTGTCAAGACGCACGCAGTAGTTACTTAATGAAAGTCATTTGTGTACCTTTGATTTATAACTAAAGTTCACAACTATTCATTTAGTCTCCTTTGCATTTAGATGTTAAGTTGAAAAGCACAATACTTGTTTTTGTTGATTGTGGGCTATAAAAAAAAAACAAGATTGGCACAACATTTAATGTCGCATAATCATTCGAGCGATCGTCTGTAACACATATACAGGTATGCAATAACGATTTAAGTACAGTAAACGTACTCATGTACAATAAATATAAATCAATTGCGTTAAAAAGCAATTGTAAACGGTCTTTCCCCCTTCTGAAACATGATTGATTAATATGTGTGTGTTTGTTTGTTTGTTTGTTTGTTTGTTTGTTTGTTTCTTTCGTTCTTTCTTTCTTTCTTTAAAGGGTCCATATTAGTGTGTTGGTTAAGTTTCTATATTTAGTTTGGAAAGTTTTTATTCTATTTCAGGGTCTGCGCGCGTCTTTGTCGCGCGCCAGGTTGTGGCGTTACGTGACGAGGCTTTATAATAGCGAAAACTTAGTATTTTTATTTCTGTTTAGGTCGGGACGTTAAACAGACAACATGTATAGCGATCGAATTTACACAATGTATTTCTTTTGTCATTGTAGGTAATTGACATTTTGATCATAGTTCACGAGCAGTGCATGCTTTGGATTTAATTGATCCTGTGTAACTTTAAAACACGTTTCTCGATTATTTTCATATATTGTACATTTTTCAGCAGCAGTTTGTAACACAGATTTGTATTTCAATCTAGGAGCGGACATTTTATTGTAGGATTTCACTGAGATTTACGGAACTAGCAAGCGATTTTTACGGCATTGCAATTTCTTTTCTCTTGGAAAATTCTTTAGAGATATCTGCACCACGTTGTTTTATGAAGATGTAATACATCTATACCCTGCTGACTGCAAATTTTGGGGTCAATTGGACATGTAGTTTCCGAGAACATCTGAAAACAAGCATGTGGATTTTTTTTTTCAGAAGAGATGTAAATACAATATTAAACACCAATTGTTCAGAGAACAATTGAAGGTCTTTCCACCCGAAAGATATATTTTGATGTGAAAAATATTAAAACTCGGTTAGAAATGTAATTTTCAGCGCCAAATGATAGCTTATTATATATACACTGAATTTAAAAATATATGGTTTCTATACATTTTTGTTTGAAATAAGGGAGATAATTTGTTACTTCCGGTTTGAAAAAGGTCACTTCCGGTATCATTTGATAGTTTACTTGACAAAAAAATATGGTTCTATGTACTTTTACATTAGATATGGACAAGAAATAGCTACTTCCGGTTTACAAAAGGTCATTTCCGGTTGATTTTTTCAAGATCATATGGCTTGCAACTTAATGCACAAAGTACCATAGCTTTATCAGGCATACATTAAAAGTTAAAGCAAAGGTCAAAATCTAGAACGTCAAATCAAACTTTGACCTTGACCTCAATTTCAAGGTCATGAAGCAAGGGCCTCAAATCAAAACACTCTAGGTCTCTACTATATATTGTTAATGAGTTATATTACCATACAGCTAATATTAGATATAAAAGGGGCGAAAACTCCCATTAAATGTCTACGTACCCTTTCAACTAAAATTTACGTGTTACGACATGTCGCAACTAACAATTCTGTAAAGATATTTTGTAGATATCTTATACAATCTCTGAAAATAAGTGATAACAAGCCAAAATTAAAATGTAGAATATGACCTTGACCTTTGATCTTGACCTTATTTTCTTTCTTTTTTTGGACCGAGGACCTCAAATCAAAAGACCTCAGGTCTCTATAAGTTATGGTTTTTCAGTTACAAATGCACATCACTTATATCAAATGCATAAGGGGAAATAACTCTTATATGGAGTCTCCGGATAGCTTCGGTCAAAATTAATCAAATCATCCTGAGGATATAACGAGCAATTTGGTAAAATGAATTAGTCGGTTTTTTTATGCGGTTGCGACGTATAAGTAATAACAAGAAAAACAGTGTTCAGGGAGATAACTCTTATATGGGAAAGTATTCGGTTACGATGTGTCAGTTTCAAAAGCGTATTAACTGTTCGATATCATATACCATATTGTCTAAGCGACATCTTGCGAAACAAAAAAACAGCGATGTAAAAAAATTAGGCGGAAGAAAAAAAATAATAATCAGAACAAAACCAATAGGTCTTTCCACGGAAAAGTGGAAAGACCTAATTAGTGTCAGAGAATCATGAATATTACTTTTCTGTTTGAATCTTATCAAGATCTATATTTTCATACCGTCTGGCGTACTGGATTATAAGCCTATTTTACCAAGTTTTTACAACCACCAGGTAAATGCTACAGCTGGTAGAGGTTTCGTCTCCGAAGGTGTCACAAATACAGTAGTCATCCAGTAGTCATCAATTTTATGTTGACCTGAAATATCATTGATTTGTTATTTTTTTTTGTAAATTTGATGTTGATAAAATATTGAATTATTCGAAATACTTCGTTTTTTGTATCACAAGGCATAGATTGCATCAGCCATATTTTGATGCTCTTCAACTTCGTATTTGATTTGGCCTTTCAACTGTTTTCTTTCTTATTATACTGTTGATTTTTATGTAGAAGAAACACCCGTCAGGGGTTCAAAAATATAAGCCTGGCATCTTTATTGAGTTTTTACAACCCGTGGTCAATGCCAATTTTGGTGGATGTTTCGTCTCGAAAATATCAACAGCCCAGTAGTAAGCACTTTTCTGTTAAAATGAGAAAACTAATGATTTGATTATTTTCTGTAAATTTACTGTAATAAAACATGAATTATTAAAAACTCTATGGTGTGTTAACATAGATTTTCATAGCCGGATTTCGCACTTTTTGAATTTTCGCTTTCCAACTCCCTTCAACTTTGTTTTTGATTCGGTCTTCAGTCTGTTTTGATTTGAGTGTCACTGATGACTCTGATGAAGACTGAACGTACGTCTGGCATACATGACTATAAGGTTGGTATCATTAATTGGTTTTTAAAACCACCAATTCGATGAAACTGCTGGTTGACGGTTCGTCCCGAGTGTATTGTAAGCCCAGTAGGCTGCACATTTGTATTGACATGAATATCATATTCTCTCAAACAATGATATTTCATTCACCAAACATGATAGTTACATAGCTATATTAAGAGTCCATGCTAATCTATATAACTACAAACCAGTTAAAGTCTGAAATGGCCTATATCTGTACTCGACTATTCTGATTTTTACTCGACCAGTCTGAATTAGTCTGAAATTTACATGATATTACTCGACTGTAGTCTGAACCATACTTTACAGTCTGAACTTGTACTCGACCTTTACTCGACCAGTACTTAACCATTTTATTCGAGTCTGAACCATACTCGACATAGTCTTAACCATTCTCGACCAAGTCTGAACCATGCTCGACCTAGTCTGAACCATACTCGACCAAGTCTTAACCAACCTGACCTATTTTCTGTTTCTATCTATTGTATTTCATCAATTTAGGAACTGTTTTACACATATAAATATATATATATATATATATATATATATATATATTGTCTAAATAACAGCCCAACAATGTTAGATCTGTTAACGCACATTTTTTGTTCTTCCCTGGCCGGGATTCGAATTCATGCTACTGAGATATCGTGGCACCAAATCGCCTTGTACTGTGTTCGACGCGCTAGACCACTCGACCACCTAGGCTCTACAATAATAAAGCTTTCGGTGGCCGGTTGTTACCTTTCCTCGTCAGTTTTAATCTAGCGTCGTAACACAGTACATGATATATAAGGCATGAAGATGGAATTGTTACAGATCAGCTGAATTATCTATTTTAAAGGATCCTACAAATTAATGTGAGATGCAGTCACAGAAATAATAGGTAGTGTGTTTTCCCTTTGAACCAATCGTTTGGTATACACCTTGGGTGTGTTTGATTATTCAAAATTAAAACGTTTGATATCCATTGAGCCGTTTCTATTATTTTCTTGTTTATTAATATTGTTATAACAATTAATGTTATTTATTTAATTATTTTTCATGCCTTCATGCCTATTAGAAAATTACAAATTTATGTAATGTGCAATATAAATATAATGTATATTCATGTATATTATGGAGAAGACGGAACTAAGTTGAAAAACTTGTGTCTAATCCATTTGTTTTGTACAATAAAATATGTTTAAACTAAACAGAAATAATTATATTATAACAAGTCTGAACAAGTGACTACTCTACAACAGATTTTATCCATCGGATCACCAGTGATGGTGATACAAGGCTGAAAACACATTCTGCATATATAATTCGTGTAAATAACAGCCAAACAATGTTAGATCTATAAATTTGCGTTTGCAAATGTTTTGTTCTTCCCTTGCCGGGATTCGAACTCATGCTACTGAGATATCGTGACATTAAATCGCCTTGCACTGTGTCCGACGCGCTAGACCACTCGACCACCTAGGCTCTACAATAATAAAGCTTTCGGTGGCCGGGTGTTACCTTTCCTTGTCAGTTTTAATCTAGCGTCGTAACACAGTACATGATATATAAGGCATGAAGATGGAATTGTTACAGACCAGCTGAAATATCTATTGTAAAGGATCCTACAAATTAATGTAAGATGCAGTCACCGAAATAATTATATTATAAGTACGTCTGAACCAGTGACGACTATTCAACATATTTTATCCATCGGATCACCAGTGATGGTGATACAAGGCTGAAAACACATTCTGTATATATAATTCATATACAATGTAAATATCACATTTAAAATTAAAATAAAACAAGGTAATCAAATTTCTGGTTGGATTAAAAAAATATCGTGTAATAAACTAAGTTTTTATTAAATGATTTTTTAAATATATGATATCATATTCACATTGATTTATGGACATAAAAAATACCAGAACATTCAACCATTATTCAAATATCTTAAATGTTATTCAAATTTTTATTTATAAAAATATATATATAATAGTAATAAATGTTAAAATTGACAACTTTGTTTTGTAAAACCAAAATATTTATTACTATCAGACCATTTCTGCCTAGGTTACTAATATGATTTGTATAAAGAAAAAAGCTAAAAGTGTTCGGATATATTTCAGATCAAAATCTTTTTGTCAAAAATCATATATCCTAACATTAATAGCTTAAACGGTATGCTAAAAGGTAGATTTAATTTTCTCCTTTACTTATAAATACTCTTCCAGAAATAACAAAACAAAAGGATAATCTTCTTCGTCACAAACATTACATAGACCATCGTTCGTCTGTTCCATTTTGATAATAAGTGTTTTGTAGGTAATATGGGTTGTAAAGGTTTTCATCTAAATGTTTTTAGCTTATTCTCCTCTACATAAAGAAACATGAAGAATCACAACTGATTAATTCTAAAGTTTTCATTAATTGTTAAAATACGTATCCGTTTACTAACATCAATTGAGGGTTCAGTTCTTTACAAACTGATTTGTACAATATGTTAGTTGAAAATTTGAAGCCTCAATGTAATTACCTTTCCAAACAAAATGTCCAGGTATATTTACAGTACTTCTTATTCAGTTTTCGGACTTGAACAATTAAAGCCAATCTTTCGAAATGGAGTTGATCAAAATATCAATTTCTGCTTTGCAATTGATCTGACAGGCTATTGTCTGCAAAATAAAATGCCAAGATAAAGCGCCTCTGTTATCTGTAATATCATGAATAAATATCAAGTTACTCTTCATCAAATGTTAAAAAATAATGGTTCTATTTTCAAAAATTGATCAGTTTGTTTTCCCAATTACATGTTTTCTTAGTTCTGCTTTTTTTCTGACCTCCACCTGATATTACTCAACATTTAAATAATTCTTTGTAATACTCAGGGATGGTTTTGATATAATTTGAATATTCATCCCTTCATAATTCATTTTAAAAAATAACCGATTTATACCCACCACATTGAAGTATTTTAAGGCAATAAACATCCAGTTTGAAATACCCTTATTAATCAGTAAACATACCCAACATACCAAAAATATCATATAACTTTGTGTATAAATCATTTGTAATCCCCCTGCTTCATACGATTTAAACATAGTATTTCTTTTAACCTTATTTGGTTTACCATTCCAGATGTATCTATAGCATTTACTCTCTATATTTCCCAGGAACTGTAAAAGCACTTGTCACAAATAATAACAGTGGTTAAACTTATGTTTGAATAATAAGGATATTCCCCAATTAAGTTAAATTACGTTTCCCTCACAAATGACATAATTGATTCATCTTCTCAATTTTTTTCTTCCATTTTAATTTTTCAATTTCTTCTCTGTTATCACCAAAATATATTCCAATGCTTTAACTGGTGTAGTTGTCCGATTAATTCAGGTGACCTTATTCTAAATGTTTTTAGTTGGTTTTATCTATATACCCTCTTTTTTATTTTTATTTAAAATTAACCCATAAAATGATCCAAAATTTTCTTTTTAGTTCATTTTGGAATTTTTGTCATCCTTATTACTGAGTAATACATTCGTATCGTCAGATAATTACTTCGAATATCATTAATATTTTCATTTATTGTAAATTAACTGTTTATTAAATGTTGAATTATTCGAAATGTTAAGGTTTATCTACCTATAATATATAAAATAAATTGATGACATAATATTGATTTCATAATTTTTCAGGTGCCATGACCCAGACAGATGTATGTAGTGTTAAGTCATTAAAAGTCTAAGTAACAAGATCATTCCTCAAACTATTTAATTTAGAGAGGAATAAGCAGGTGAAATTCTGCTTTGATGCATAAAGGTTAGGAAGGAAGGCAAACTACGATTTTGCGATATATTCATTGAAGAAATGGGACTCAATTGTTTCAAAGAAATAGTTGATGCTGTATTTATCATTCCCTTTACAGCTGGACGACTGCCCCAGTCAGCATCGGAAAACAGACAATCAGAACAGAACAAAAAAGTTCACGATGGAAGTATAAGCGGTATCATCATCCTAACTAGTATTCTAGTTGTAACATTTGTTGTTCTTTTTGTGATCGCATCTTTTGAGCATCCTACTGACAAAACGTTCACCGGTTCTTCAGTTGGTTCTAAGCAAGAATATTTGAGCATTTGCTTTCTCATAGCAGCCGTAACTTGCATCGTTTTCATGATTGTTCATCGACTTAGGAATAGCATAGCGAATGCTCACACACAAGATCGATTTTTTTAAGGATTAAACTATCGTTTTTGTGGATATGTACTGGCATCACTGTTTTCTATTCGGCAGTCAAGATCATAAAGGCTATAACTTGTCATCCAAAGGTTACCACTTCACATCAAATCGGGTGCAAAAACTCTACTGTATCGTCGCCAGAGTATGAGAGTGTAATCGTCATGTACAAAATTGTACAGATTTTATTCTGCATAGTTCAGTCGACGTTTGTTCATAGATTTATAAATTATAATTTCTGTGTTTCATGGAAAATTTATTACAGTCTTTTGTTGATATTCCTGGCTAACATTTCGCAGTGGACTCAATTTTTTGTTGATGTTTACGTAATGGAGGGCGGAGCCGCAACACCGTGTTTTGCATACAACAAAACTAGTATCGACAATAAGTGCTATGCAGCAACCGTGTTTGAAGCAGTTAAACCATATTGTCATCCTATAGAACTAGAATATTCACTGCTAAGTATGATGTTTTAGCAGAATTATGGCCTGCACCTGCACAAAATCAAAGTTCAAATAATGAACTAATAACTATACAAGAGAGTCGGTCCATTGTATCATGTTCAACTTCGACTGGGGATGACACAAACCAGGCTCCAACGCAATCAATAACCAATGGAGAAAATTCGAACGACATTGAACTACTTATTCCTGAAAAATCTTTTAATTCATTTTCCTCTTATTCAGTTATATGTGTTATGACTGGCATTCTTATCTGTGCCCCAAATTTTGTATTTGGATTTCTCTCAAAATCCGAAAACATATCTAAAGCGAATATTAGCGATTCGGATATTCCTATTTACTCAAAATCGTCCTTGGCCGAGCTGTTAGGTTTCTCCTATGATATAGTTGTAACCGTGATTTTGATTGTACTTCTCACTTTCTGCTTTCATGCTTTATCGTGGGGTTCTTATTTTAAAGCCACGCGTTCCGTTGAAATATTTCACTTTCACCAAAATATACTAATTATCAGTTTCTTGGGATCTATTGCTTATGTGTCTTTTGAACTCTTGTCATGTGTTCTGTTGCTGGAAGTTTTTGGCAAAAACGGACTTAATACGGTAAATAAAGATGCATATCTTTTAATGGTAAAATGGGGAATAAAAATTTATCAACTTTATTTGCAGGTTATATGCATCTTACAATTTGATAATTATGAAAAAGCGAGGTGTGTTAAAGGAAATAAGTTTTTGATGATGATACACAGTATTTTTCTGGTGATAGCGACACTTAATTTTTGTTTTTGGGTTGGTGACAGTATATTTGAAGCAACATCTTACGACAATAATGTTCTACAAGTTGTATATGATAGGGGAGTAGAAAAACTTATCACTCACTTTTTATTCCCTTTTTTGGTTTTCTTTCGTTTTGAGTCCTTCATCTGTTTCTACGGTATTTATAGAAAAAAGCAAATATATGAATAAGTTCTCGGCGGGACAGGAATTTTTAGTTTGTAATTGATCGACCTTTTTAAATGTTTCTATATTAAAATAAAGAGATGTAATATGATTGCCAATTAGACAACCATCACTTAAAGTGCAAATGCAGTACATGTAAATAATCTTAGGCAATCATACGGCCTAAAATATTAAAACATTATACTTACAAGTAATATTTTCAAAATGTGTGAATTGATAACATTAGATTATAACTAGTATTTATTGATGAGAAGAGAAAATCCAAATCCTCGAGTTGAGTGTTTTTTTTTTCTTCATAATATCTTTGGGAAACTAAGAAAGTGGAAAATTCCTATTTGCTTTTTCATAAATTTCTTGTTGTAACATGCATCATGATTCCAATTATAAAATATAAACGCATGAGGCAAACATGAATCAAAATAGATATTGGCGGATAACAAGATTTTTCGAGGTTAGTCAGTCATGGCTGAAAAATAATTAAATTTGTCATATCTTCGTGTAATTCATTGGCTTCATTTTTTGTTGTTTGAAGTCTACATGCATAAAATACACCTCAGTGTTTATTGTTAAACGAAAAATAAACAATCATATTACCAATATATTTAAAGTAAGTTCTATTGCTAAACATCATCAAGTGCAAGTTTAACAGTTATGTAAAGAAAAAAAACGAAAGGGTAGCAAGTATTATTTATCTCACCTGAATTGCACTCATAGTTCATATAGAATAAACTCGTCAAATGTACTTTTATAAATTGTACAAAATAAAATATATAACAATAATATGTGTCATTGCATGTTTTCATACTAGTACTAATTATAATATACGTTATACTCGTTGATGCAGAGAAGTAGGTTTGACGGTTGTTTCATGAACAAGTCTCCTTAAGTTCAGATATTAAGACAATAAACGGAGAAAAATCTCTCCAAGGTATTAAAATATACTTTTTTGCAATACGTTCTAATTTTATATGTAAATATACATTATACATTTTGTTGTTCAAATCTTTTGAATTTATGAACAAAAAGTCCCACGTTCTATCGTTCATTCCAAGTGACGCTAAAGCTATAAAGGGTGTTTTTCTGTTAATGTTTCAAGACCCTGATATGTGTATAGAGAGGGAGAGAGTGGATATTTAAAAGTAATCATTTCCAACATTCGAACATGAAGATGTTTAAAGGACAAATCAGATATTGATGATATAGTCGTTTTTAAAAACAATTGCATGACAATTCAACTAAGCAAACTTAATGATGTTTTTTAATAACACAATTGGAACATTATTTTTAATATGAACATATTTTTGGGGCCCTTTATAGCTTGCTGTGCGGTGTGAGCCAAGGCTCCGTGTTGAAGACCGTGCTTTGACCTATAATGGTTTACTTTTATAAATTGTGACTTGGATGGAGAGTTGTCTCATTGGCACTCATACCACATCTTCTTATATCTATAACTAAGATTCGTTTGTGATGAAAATAATACTAATTAATTTAAAGACATTATTTCTGTCAAAAAAAGTGAAACGATGTGTATATGTCGAATTATTTGTCTTGTTTTGTGTTATTTTGTACATACTATGAAATATTTATCTACTAACAATATTTGTATTTGTATTCAGTGTTCATTTGAAGAAGAAAAAAAATATTGATTGTAAGTAAAGCATTCTTTAGTTCTTAGCAATTTTATAATCTCCCGGATCGGTTGGTCATTGTTTTATAACCAACGTATGTTTCGTTGAACAAAGTTCATTTATTACGTCAAATTATCTTGTTTTTCCTCTGAAATTGCTATTATGATGTCACTTAAAAGGCTACCGTATCTGATGACGTCACATTATCATATCACACCTGTAAGAAGGTAGATATTAAATTGCCTTGATATTTTGTAAATTTTATTAGAGGAACAAATTTCACAACCAAGGTTCGCGTAATACAACAGTTTTCTACACTCTACACTTCACTAAAGAGAGACATTAACAAAATAAATAACTTTGCAAGAATCATAAGTATCCCTCATTCCAGCCTTATAATTTTAATCGTTAGAAAAGATGTGTTATCTTAATCTAAATTCAAACCGTATGAATTGGCGAAAAAAAATTAATCTGCTGACATGTATGCAAATAATGAACTCTTAATCCAGTGCAAATTTCTCAGTTATTTGTTGATTTGTTCTTGCTAACAAACTATAGAGTTACATGGTACAAATGATTGACTTTAGTGTAGATATAAACCTCATCATTCAGTTTGAACACAAAATGCCGGTCTCTGTGATCTTCTGCTACTTTGCTTTGTATTTTTAAAATGGTGAAGTCGATCTAGTACCAAGTCAAAGCAAAGAGTTTAGATTGGTATTTGATGCTTCTCTTCTAAGTATGAATGAAGTATTTACCAGTAGTAGAAAAGTTAAGTTTAATTTATTAGGTACCTAAAATGCAGATTAATAATTAGACTGACTTCTCTCTGAAGACTACTGCATTTTGAGCTAGAACATTAAATTCTGCCTCAGATAATTGGTCATGTACAAAGCAGAGTATATGCATATTCGATTAATACCAATTCAAAATTTTTCTCCGGACAAGAAGGACCAATTTAGTATCATCAGTAGATACAAATCAATATGAATAAAAGAAGATGTCGGTTATACATCAATGAGACGGCAACCCAACAACAAAAGCAAAAACAAAGTCTAAAGGGCAATATTCAGTCTTCATTCAGCAACAGACAGGTATCAATATAATATGCCACGCTCTAAGTCATTCCAAGTCTATGAAAGATGTTTATTGATTAAACAGAAACAGTAAAACATCTGCAATAAACACCAAATTCCCAAAAATAACAGAAGATGACATAATGACATAAGACAACAACTGACAAAGTTCCTGATTTGGAACAGGCAAGATTTATTCACTCTTAAGTAACGGTATAATATAAGTTTTATAAAAAGAAAATAGTAAACAACATTATATTCTATTAAATTATTGAATGTTCGCAGTTACTGAAAGCAAGGTCGATGTTCTGAACTTGCTGTTACGAAATAATACCTGTTATTCTGAGTTTTATCTTCATTTTACTTCGTCAACAATTTAGTTTCGTATTTATATGCCAACATATAATCAAAACTGCTGCCAATCTTGTTAAGAGTGGAATGTTATTTTAAAATGAAGCAATAAATATTGGAGTATCATTATTAAATTGATTTTTTATTAGTACCAGAGACTTTATGCTTACATTATACAGATATTATTTGACCAAAAAAAAAACTCAAACCTGTAGATACATTGTAGCTTCAAATGGACAAGCAATACTATGGACACCACGGCCCTGTGTACTTATGTCTCCTTTGCAAATAATACTTGGTATAAAAGTTATCACAAGTCTGCTTTTTTCTTGTAACAGCGACTACACATAGCTAAGTATTTGTTTGTTGTTTTCTTTTTATCTCTTTTTGTAAATGTACATTAAACGGAATGAAACTACGAATCAAATATTTTCAAAAGCCTTTTAGATTAATGTAAAGAATATTAAATTTTTTCATAAATGCTTTTCAACCAACGAAGTACTGTATTTAAATTTTTTTCAATAGTTGACAATGTAACGATAAAGTTCAATTAACATACATTTAAGGTACAAAATGTTCATAAGACTGATTGTTGTTTGCCTTACGTCCAGTGGCAAATGTTTCAGGACTAAAACAAATTAAACAATAGAAACATTAAGTCGGTCCTACAACAGGGATTTGACCTGGACGATGCGGGGGGATTTGGAATGCCGCTGAAAAAAAAGAAGGTTTATTGGATAGGGACAGCAATTTAACCTTGCAACAGGCCATTAACAGACCCATCACAGAGTAGCAACATTGCTTCTTAATGTGCAGAGAGCCTTGTACTCTCAATACGAAGAATTTGGTTTAACTTCCCCATTTTGACCGTACGTGGCTGCGAATTCATATATCCCGCACAGCCGAACGGACGCCCCACTTTGACAAGGGCATGTTTGTTTTGATGTTGCCATAGGATTTGTCTCCGAATGACCTATTGACCCGCTGTACTTCCGGCGATAGGCGCAATGAACGCTGTAAGTGTAAATACGTCTATTGCAGGTCGGGAGAAGACCAAGGAACGACGATGTCTCTATAAACCCAGTTAATCCATGGGGTTAATGGCCATAAGGGTATACTGTGTACATGTGAAGTGACGTAAGGTAGTATTCTTTTTTTATCTCAGAATAATCTTATTTGTCTTTTTGCTAGAATATCAGATATACCCAATAAAAGGTAGATAAACGACGTACAGCAGTTGTCGTTCTTTTTAATAGAGAACGGATACAATAACGAAAAACATTAAAAATGGCAATCGGGCTTTGCATATCTGACTGCTAGTATACGCTATCGGATTTGCTCTTTGTTGAAGGCCGCGTACCCTTACCTATAGTTGCTAACATATATGTCATTTGGATTCGTGTATAATAATCTCATTGGCAATCATTAAACATCATTGTATTGTATAGTGTAACGAAGAACAATTACAGTTGTCTTTCTTTTTATGAAATATCGGATAAGCATAACGAATAGTTTTATTGAAAATCGAAGTGAAAAATTATATTAATCAATTATACACATATTAAAATTTCTCTATTAAAGAAACCACATTGGCTGCATTAGAATGTACTTTATATTTTAGAAACGACATAAATGTTGTATTTTGTCTGGGTTAAACCATCTTTTTTTAGTGGTTATTGACTTTGAACTGGCTTTCAGTAACTGGGAGTCCTCTAAGATCGGTGCATTGTGTCTTTGTGTCTTTTTTGTTAGTTGTTTGGTTTGCTATGTATCGATCTGACGAGTCAATGCCTTTTCAATTGATTTGTATTGTCAGTTCTTATGTTTTGCTGTTACATCACTGTTTCGGGTTAGGGGACGGTTGGGCGCCTGCAAACATGCTTAACCCCGCCACATGATATTGTGCCTGTCTCGAGTCAGGAGCCTGTAATTAATTGGTTGTCGTTAGTTGCGATTGATCATATTTGTTTGTCGTTTTTTTTTTTGTACATTTTGTTCTAGTGTTGTTCTTTTCACCACTGTTCCAGGTTCGGGGAGGGTTGGGCGCCGCTAAAATTTATAACTCCGCCAAGGTCTGTATTATTAGCAATATAAACTAGTTATATCATATTGTCCGATATTAGTAGATTCAAGTGCATGTACACTAGTAATATGTATTGGTTGTTGCTATCCTAGACTCCAATGGCAAATATGTCATGCATATAAAGTAAGACGGTTGCACTTTGTGGTCACATTAAAAAGATCACATTTTTATAAGTTTTTTTTTTTGGCCAGAAAGATAACAGATATAACCAACTTTACTTACAACTGTACTACAATAAAAACATAAGCATGCGCAATGACAGAAACAGATCTTAAATCTCAGATACATGAGGGTCTGGATTGGGTTTACAGAAGAAAAAATAATGGCCCCAAAAAATGATGAATAGGGAAAAAAACAAAGGATAAAGAATAATATGATGCAAAAGTATAAAGAATAACTAGGGAAAATAAATGAAATTGATAAAACAATACTAATTACAGAAATGAATGATATACAGCATAAAGAAATCATTTTATTATGGAACAAAATCAATAGTAAAATCATTTTCATTAGAATTTTGTAGCATGAGCGTTATTTTTAAAGATAAAGCAAAATGCCCTAAAAATTTAAAGAATACAGAAATAAAGGACCCCTCCCCCTGCAATCCAGACCCTCATACAATTTCATTTATAAACCTGTCCCTTTTAGGCCTAACACATGATATATATAGCCTATAAGTTGTTGCTTTTTTTTGTGGTTTGTCGAACACACGTGTCTTCGTAAATCATGTACCTTCGTTTTGTCTGAATCATCAAGGTAACTTCAACGAAATGATGTCCAATGAACCTTTATCCTTTTATTTTATCCTGTTTTGTATTTTGAGAAAAAGCTATAGAAGATTGAGAGAAACTACAAAAATAAAAAAAATCAGCAATACGATATCTACAAAAAAGAGATTTTAGTCATCAATTATCTAGTCTACAATGTTACAGAGTGTCTATTTTGGAAGATGCACATATATGTAGGTGACCGACACTGGCTCTTTACAGTCTGTGTGAACCTGACCTAATCCAGGAACCTGATGTTCAGTGGCTGTTGTTTGTTGATGTGGTTCATAATTGTTTCTCGTTTCTCGTTTTTGATATAGATTAGACCGTTGGTTTTCCTGTTTGAATGGTTTTACACTAGTCATTTTTTAGGCCATTTATAGCTTGCTGTTCGGTGTGAGCCAAGGCTCCGTGTTGAAGGCCGTACTTTGAGCTATAATGGTTTACTTTTACAAATTGTGACTTGGATGAAGAGTTGTCTCATTGGTACTCATACCACATCTTCTTATATCTATCTAATTTAACGTGACAGGAATTGAAATTGCAGTCATGTTGTTGGGGTGTATTCAGTGCAAAAATAGGCACACTCAAATAAACCTTTCTACCATTTCATTCGGGAGCTTTAACAACTGTATTTCTATATCAGATATGAGATACCAAACATCTGTGAAGAAATAAGGATCAAATTAGATTTGAAATCTAGGGAAAATTCGATCACGTACGAGACAAAGCGAGCGTAGCGAGATAAATTTATGTTTAGACAATTAACGACAAATATAGACAGGGACCATTTGACCATGTCTAGATTGGGTTTTCAGAATAGAAACTAATGGGTACAAAAAGAAACCAAAGGAATAAGGGTTGCTTAATTTAAAGACTACAATGTAATAAGCAGAAACAAAATAAGATAGAAAAATGGTTCCAACTGACCGCCGGTTTGTTGTAGGTAATTTCAGGGCTATATCATAAAATTGAAAATGGAAATAGGGAATGTGTCAGAGACAACAACTCGAGCAAAGAGCAGAAAACAGCCCAAGGCCACCAATGGGTCCTCAAAACAGCGAAAAAATCCTGCACTCGGAGGCGGGCTTCATCTGGCCCCTAAACAAAAGTGTGTATTAGTACAGTGAAAATGGACGTCACACTAAACCCCGAAACATATAAATGAACTAAAATAAAAAAATCATTCAAGACTAACAAAGGCCTGAGGCTCCTGACTTGGGACAGGCGCAAAAATGTGGCGGGGTTAATAGATATAGGAAGATGTGGTATGAGTGCCAATGAGACAACTCTCCATCCAAGTTACAATTTATAAAAGTAAACCATTATAGGTCAAGGTACGGCCTTCAACACGGAGTATTGGCTCACACCGAACAGCAAGCTATAAAGGCCCCCAAAAATTACTAGTGTAAAACCATTTAAACGGAAAAACCAACGGTGAAAATTGGACGTCACACTAAACCCCGAAACATATAAATGAACTAAAATTAAAAAATCATTCAAGACTAACAAAGGCCTGAGGCTCATGACTTGGGACAGGCGCAAAAATGTGGCGGGGTTAATAGATATAGGAAGATGTGGTATGAGTGCCAATGAGACAACTCTCCATCCAAGTTACAATTTATAAAAGTAAACCATTATAGGTCAAGGTACGGCCTTCAACACGGAGTATTGGCTCACACCGAACAGTGAGCCTATATAAAAACGAGAAACGAGAAACACGTATGAACTACATAAACAGACGACAACTACTGTAATCAGATTCCTGACTTAGGACAGGTGCAAACATTTGCAGCTGGATTAAACGTTTTAATGGTACCAAACCTTCTCCCTTTTCTGAAACAATAGTATAACATCACAACATAGAATAACACACTATAAAAGATCAATTGGAAGGCTTAACTCAATCAAAAAACGTAGGTTAACACACAATGAACGAATAAATTTGACCTGTGACACCTGAATGCAAATACACAGTTAATAAAAAATTACAAGGGATAAATAATTAAAGTCAAACGTAAATAAACAGGTTTAAACAAAGTTAAAGTATGATATCACTGTGAAATATCAAACAAAACATGTTTTGTGAGATCTCAACCATCCCCTATACCTCATGCAGACTCAAATCGTCTCGCTTCTGGAGCTTATGAATATGCGATTAGCTATATATCAATACATGTATCAAACGTTTTATTGACAACCATTAGTAGTTGATTTTAGTAACAAATGATAGAAGATAACAGTTTATCAAACATGGAAAAATTTCAAGAAAATCGAATAAAAAATTACCTCCCTAAATTTTTTGAAATCTAAGATTCTATTCGAAATGTTAATGTTCATTTTCGGGTTAGTTATATCGTTACATTGATGTATCTATGCTCTTTACTTTAACACGTATATGTGTACGGCGTATTGCTGTAGCAGTTTTTTTTTTTCAAATGAGAAAAAGCTAACAGTAGAATATCAGACCATCAACATCGCTACATTTAATACTGTTTACAAAAATATCTCCTTATCATTATTTTACAAGACATTCCTTTCAATAACTTACGTTATGAAATGATATTAAATAAGATTCAATAAAAGTACGAAGTTCGTCAAAGATAAAGAACGTCTTTCCAAGTTCAATGCTTTTCATTTTCTGTAAACGTTGAAAAAAGAAATGTTCTTTTGTTTATATTCCTTCTCCTTATCTTTACTTCTTTCGCTTTGTATTTCTGTTTGCATAGTTTTTATTTCTTCGTTTTTCTTTTTGTCTGTTTCTCTGATCTTTTTCAATAAAGCTTCTAGTTTTTCTTTCCATTCACGTTCTTCTCTTTCAAGTCTACGTTGAAAATTTTCACTACGTTCCGATTTTACTCTTTCTATCTCTTTAAATTTTATTTCATTTTTTTCTTTTTCAGATTTTCTTCTCTTCAGCATATTGTCTATACGATATTTTTGTGAAATATTTTCATCTTTGATTTCTTTATCTTTTCGAAGTGATCTTCTTAGGGAAGTCTCTCTAAAATAATAAAAAAATGAATAAAAATTTTAAAATACGAACATTTATAATTCATATCGTTTATATTGTATTGAACTATAATAAGATTTGTTTGTACAGCAGTTATTCTCTTGCTCGTATGATATCTTTTCAGTTCGCACATTTCTCATGTGAAAAGTGTCAGCTATTACTATTACAATTGCTATTGCTTTGGACTAATATGTCGGTGTTGGCTAAACTGAAACAATATCTTTGCATACCTGAACTTTTCTTTGGTTAAATCTAGACTTTTAACTCTTCGTTTATTGTTTTCTATTTCTTTAAGTTTCCTTATCTCCACTTCCTTGATTCTATGAAGCATGCGCATGTCTTCCTCTTCAATGTGGCGTTTTAAATTCATAAAACGACGCTTGACATGTTCTCCTTTTTTCAACTTTTGCCATTCATCTTCTATGATACGTTTGTATATTTTTTCGAGCTTAGCATGACTTTGTAAATCGAGTTTCTGAATATTTTGGGACAGGGCGGTGTTTTGTTTCGTGATTGAATGTTCAGTTTTTCGTGACCGTTCACTTTGCCGAGATCGATTCGTATCCATTCCCAGACTACGATATGCATCTCTTCTATTTCTTTCCACATATACAGTATGCAAATGTGTTTCCAAGTTCGCCAGCGGCCCAGTCCAAAAACATTTTTTCCATTCACATCGTACAATTTTCTGGTTTATACGATCTTCTAACTCGACATTCTCACGGTAAAGTCCATCCACTCGGCACATTGGACAGGAACCATGAGAAGCTTGGTAACTCCATCTTGTTATGCAGAAATGACAAAACTGGTGACCATTTTGACACTCATGGGGCTGCCGTAAGATGTGACAACTACAAGAATTATCATCTATATTAATAACACATTACGCTACGTTGAAATATATATTATTTTCCTCTTTTATTGCAGATCAATACATAATTTTATACTTTTTACTACATTTGACGCATGTATTATTTCTCATAGGGAATACATTATTATTAACACGTTTGATTACAATTGGACCAGTGGTTCCATTTCAAAATATGACAATGTATGTAAGTTTAATGATGACAATGGACACCCAGTGATGCAAATAGCTCACGATACCTTTCCGATGAACTAAGCTTGCAAACGATGCTTATATGTGAAAATGTGTTTTTTCGGTATAGAAATATATATTCTTTAAAAAAATAATTTAGTTTGTCAACAGACTTATCTCCTATGTAAGCACATGGTTGAACAGTTGAACGGATTGGATGTTGCGGTATTTATGTTCAATAGTTGCAAAGAAAATATTGTGATATCTTGAAGCGCGATATAGACGTGGTCATAACGGGCTACAGTAAGCTAAACGGTATGAGTTTTTTTTTCTCGTTGTTGAAGGCCATACGGTGACCCATATTTGCTCATACCCACGTTTTTTAACTCCCGTGGATAGTTGGCTCATTAGCATTCATAGCACATCTCCATTTTTTTCATATATAGATAGGCAGAATTTTCTTTCTAAATCGCTTTACTCCTATCGATATAACCAAACAAATATTTTACAACTTAGAGTAAAAAATGGCATCTAATTTTAAATTCTAAACAATTAGAAAAATAAATTAATGGCATTACAAACCATATTGAACACGTGAACTCTTCCTTCTCCTCTTCTGTAAGGTTGAAAAATAAATTCTCCCTATAGCCAACCGATGCCATAATTGTTTGACTACACGGTACTCGAAATCTTTGTCAGCATTTCTATAATTTTCCCAGGTGTATTTTGTTCGATCTGTCTAATTATGTTTGTCAATATTTACACAAGTAATAATTAGCGTTAAAACATGAAATTCAAAAGAGTAATTGATAAGTTAAAGATTGATTTTCAAATTTTCATTTCAATGAAAACAATAGCAAACGTAATTATCAATAATTATTGATGTTTTAAAAGTTTGGGAAGTGAGACAATGATTAAATCCTTGTCGCTTTTTAACTGTAGTCTTGTTCTTCAATTACCGTTGTTTAAAAAGGTGTATACTCACATCTAAGTGCAATTTAGTTAAAAAATATAGATTCCACCACTGCAACAGGTCACCCGTGTGTTTTGATATTTCTCCACTCGAGACAATTGAATTTTAATGTTTAAAGCGCGAGGCTTGCCGAGCTTTTTAAATAATTAAAATTTGGCTGTTGTAAGTGGGGAAATATTGTAATACACGAGTTATAGTGGGGGAATCTGTTTCTCTAAAGATTTTTATCATTCTTTTTTAAAGATTTACAGAAAGTTGTGGTAGTGTTCTTTATATATGTGACGTCAACAAGCACGGTCACCTTTTTTCATGACGTCAAAATCGGAAAATCAGAAGAAACCAGAAAATTTGACACCATAATTAAATTTCGACCAATCATTTGCCGAGAACAGATATTTCACTAGTGAGAAGAACATTTTTTTTCACAATCGGTTGGGCAATGTGAAAATAGTAAAAAAGAGATAGAAAAAAAAAAACGATCTCGCAGCGCACCTGTTTTTTGATATGCTTTATTGGTGCGAAAAATCAGAAAAAAAGGGTGCAATGCGAGATCGGGTTTGAGTAGATATGAAAAATCCGCATATTCATAGTATTTGTTCATTATGTTTTATAACTGATATTTCGAATTCTCCCGGTCGTTAATTAACCCCCCTGCTCTCAACGTTCGGAATGTACAAATACACAACAACTTCTGATCAGAATAGGGTCGTTAAATACGATTATTATTCTCATCTATAAACTATTACCGTTGGATTGAACTAGTTTTTCATAATTGTGAGTACTCTGAGATCGGTTAGGTATGTTCTATATAGTTGTGTGTATCTGGTACCGATCTTAGGGGTCTATATAAAGATAAGGAGATGTGATACGATTGCCAATGAGACAACTACATGTATCCACCAAGGTTCAAATGAAGTGGACGTAAGTAATTATAGGCAATCAAACGGCCTTCAACAACGAGAAAAAATCCAGACCGTACGGTCGGCTTTAAACGGCCCCGACAAGAAAAATATGAAACAATTCAATTGAGAAAAATAACGGCCTAATTTATAACAAAACGATTTAAGAAAAAACAAAAATGACAGACATGAACCAACTACAACCATTGAACTACATGCTTCCGACTTGGGACAGGCCCATACATAATGTGACGGGGTTGTACAGGTTTGTAAGAGCTCAACCCTCCAATAGCCTGGGACAGTGATATATAACAGTACAGCATAAGAACAAATTATAAAAAAATTATTTGAAAAGGATTGACTTATCAGATGGAAACAAGTAGAAATGCATCTAACAAAAACACACAGTTGACGTGAATATACATGACAGTTGTATACCATTTTCTCTCATATTAATAATTGTGTTCTAATTAAGAACTGTAACACCACTGTTCAGATTTGGAGAAGGTCTTTCGATCAATGTCATGATTTTCACAGCCATCTTCATTACGTGTTTTTTTTCTAAATAAAGAGCCAGTACTAATGGTTGATGCTGGTTACACTTTCAACCATAATTGTTTGTGATAAGTGTTATTAGAAAATAACAAGCCATTAGTTTTCCGTTTTGATTTGATTCATATTCTGTTTTGAAAGCTTTCAATATTTTTTGTGAAGGCTCAATGTTGGATAACTTTTGCTTTTGAAAGCTTTCAATACTTTTTGTGTAAGCTTAATGTTGAATAACTTTTGCTGTGAAAGTTTTCAATATTTTTTGTGTAGGCTCAATGTTGAATAACGTTTGCTTTTGAAAGCTTTCAATACTTTTTGTGAAGGCTCGATGTTGAATAATTTTCACTTTGAAAGCTTTTAATACTTTTTGTGTAGGCTCAATGTTGAATAACTTTGAAAGCTTTCAATACTTTAAGTGATATCTCAATGTTGAATAATTTTCGCTTTGAAAGCTGTAAATACTTTTTTTGTAGGTTCAATGTTAAATAACGTTTGCTTTGAAAGCTTTCAATACATTTTTTTGTGTGGGCTTAATGTTGAATAACTGTGACATGTAGTTGTTTACATCTCTCTCTCCAGACTTTGGAGAAAATTTATCTCATTTGCAGTCATAACATATCTCCTTATTTTCGTTTTGGAAAAAAAATGTTAAAAGTCAGGTTACCAGATTTTAAACATGAGCACACATGTATATCGCGTTTCAAATACTATTGAAACCTAATTGTTTATTACATATTATATATTACTAAATTAATTGCCATTTTTGAAATTGACGTTTTGTGGAGCTGTTTTGCAACGTTTCCGTAGATTTTATTTTTCCTCTGGATATTTAATCTGCTGATAGAAAATGAGACCGTTTTGTGTTTATTTTGATATATTTATCTATGTTCAAAGATGTGCATAATTGCAAATTTAAAGAATACAAATGATTAAGGCGGGGAATTACGATAGAGCTGATATAAAAATATAAGAAACTTTTACATCTTTCGTTTTTATTAAAGTATTGATATATAATAAGTTGATTAGAATCAGATATTAGAATTTCGTTCAAGTATTAAATAACCATAATATTGAATTTGCTTTTGATATATGATGTTTTCCGTTTATACATTTAATGTCTGCTCAACGAATAAAGGTTGACGATTTATCAGATATATTGCCCATTAGTTTTTTGAAAGCGTCCTTGATTCTCTGTTGTTCTCGTTCTTTTGCTTCCAATTCAAATTTCAGTAAAGTCTTTGCTTTCTGTGACATTTCGGCTTCAACTTCCGGTTCCGGCTCTTTGTCGCTGATATTTTGTTTGAGTTCCTTTTTCTTCTCTCTGATATCTTGTATCGCATCAATCATTTTATCCGTTGCCAATTCTTTCTTACTAGACATATTTCTTATTCTTTTCCACATATTTTCGTCTTCTTTCAACTTTTCCTCGTGCAAAACCCGTTGTTTTCTGAAAAATGCTAGCTTATCTTTTTCGGCTTTTAATTTAACATCGGCAATGTTTTCATGCATGTCTGATCCTAAGCCACCTTTTGATGTTGATACGTTTGATATTCGTGATTTTAAGTTTGATATATATTCTTGTTTCCATTTTTCATCGTTTTGTCTGTGCAAAGAAAATATTTTTCTCCTTCTTTCGATTTCTTGCTTAAATTTTTCATTTCGCTGACGAAGCATCTCTCTCTGTTTAATTTTCTCACGTTCAAGGTTATTTATTCGTTCTGCAAGGAATACTGCATCCTGTTCAAATTGGCGCTCTACACTGCGAAAGTGATGCAACGAATTTTCAAGTTTTTGTTGTCTGTTTCTGTCAATTATGTGCATGGCATGTTCTGCATTGACGCTTGCTATGGTTTTCTGTCGTTCAAGTTCATGGACACGTTTTTCCATTGCTTCGACTTGTTCTTTATTTTTCTCTTCTCTAAATTTATTTTCTTTTTTTATTGCATTTAATTTCCTAATTGCGGATTCCATTAGCTGCTTTTCTCTCTCAAGAGCTTCATTTCGTTCCTTTTCCCTCGCTCTATGTGTACGCGTTTGAACATTCTGAATCCTTGTTGAAAGAAATTTCATTCTTTCGGCCATATCTTTCTCCATTTTCCTTATTTTCCTACTCGCTGCTTCATTACTATCTCTTTTTCTTTTTTCTAATTGGTTAATCCTCAAAGACAGAGAACTTGTATTATGTTGCTTATATCTTTCCAATCTTTTTGCACGATCTGCTAATAACTTTTTATCTCTTTCCTCCCGTCTGGTTTTCTCAAAAGTACGATTTTTGTCTTTCCGAAATTCCTCGTCCTTTTTAATAAAATCATCAATAAGGACCAATAATGCTAACCTATTCTTTGTTCCTATTTGCTTCCATTGTCTCTCATTTTCATGCAAAGATCGCTGTAAAAACATCGATTGTGCTTTCTTGCTTTGATGGCAAAGCCTAAAAGGGAAATATTTGATTAGATATATATATGTTGTGTATATCACTGTTTAGTTTCGACAACATTTATAACATGGAGGACAATGCTTAATGTTAGCTTGAAGTATATAAATTTGTGAGTAAAAAATCAAACTGGATAATTACTGAAAATAAACTTGAATCACCTGGTGAAAGAAGGTGTGCGTCAAAATACTGATATCTGGTACAAAAACCCTGTACAAATTATAATTTGTACGCAGTTACAACTTGTACATAACATATACATTGTTTATTTGAAAATGTTGTCTTTAGTTCGCTCATATTTATATTAACTTATATGAATAGTTACGTAAACAACATATATTCTGAACTTACATTTTATAGAATAAAAACAGTATCAACTACCAATCTATCTTAACTCACGTGCTCGTATATATGAGGACAACAAAATCGGAAATATATATTTAATTAGATTTTATGAACTACCATTATTTACTCAATGTCCAGCGGCAGATGTTTCATTGAATTTCAGAACGATATTTAAGTATCAATAAATTCAAAAGATAAGTAATAAATTGAATGTCCCTCTGGTATCTTTCGTCCCTCTTTTATAAAAAAAGAAGACCGACTTTTCCATACATTTTTACCATATATAATGATAATAATTATGTTTTCACATGACAATTGTCGTTTTATGCGCATAAGATGGGATTATTTAACATTCTTAAAAATATCGTACAAAACACTCGGTAAAAACTTTAACCAAAAATGAAATGATTCAAATTGCAGACAGTTGCATTTTTAAAGCAGGAAAAATTAGATAACACAACTTAACGATAAAGACAAAAAGTTAAAAAAAATCTAGTAAAACTTACCCTAATCTTAAAGATCTACTAAGTATGTAAATGACAGTCCGTGTGATTGTTTATTAATTTTAAGGTGTACAAAACACGTTTGTAATTATATTTTGTCCTTTTGTCGTAACTCAGGTCTTTTGTATATTATATTTGTTGTTTTTAAATTGAATATGTTAATGAGAAATTAAAAAAATCAAAGAACGTATTGTTTTCAAATCAAATATCTTAATAAGAATAAGAACAGTTGATTCAAATAAGCATCTGTATCAAACCGATATTTTATCTTAAAATTTTTAATTATTCATGTCGCTATTTGTACCACCTGCCATGTTTGTTTTGTTTGTTGCTGAAATCAATAGGTATGATTTTACGTCTTAGTTTACTCTCTTTAGAAAACTTTGTTTTAAAGTCATCAATTTAGCGGAATATGTTACAGATCATATTTGAATGCTTGAAAGGGTGAAAACTATATACTCCTGGGAACCTAGTTTGTTTTGAAACATTAGTATTCAAATAAAATCTTAATTTACCTATCTTATTCAGTTGAGCAATTTTATGATTTTTTAAATGTCAGTTTTATCAAAGAAATTGATACAAAGTTAAATTTTAGTAGTTCTACAATTTTGTACTTGTATAAGAAAAACACATAGTACGAAAATGATTAAGTAGTAAAAAAAATATATATTTAATATTAAAAAAAGATGTGGTATGATTGGCAATGAGAAAACTCTTCACAAGACCAAATGATACCGAAATTAACAATTTAAGTTGATCGTAAGGCATTCAACAATTAGCAAAGCTTATACGGCATAGTCGGCTATAAAAGGCCCCGGAATACGAAACGTAAAACAATTCAAACGAGAAAATAATATACAAAATTAACGAACAACAAATATGTAAGACAGCAACAAACGACAACCACTGAATTGCAGGCTCCTCATATGGGACATGCACATACATGTACATACACAATGTTATATATAGCTACAAAAAATATTACAGTTTATCCCATTTCTTGATATTTTGAAAACTCATATTGTACATATTACGAAATATGTGAATGATGATTTCTTTTGTGAAGAAAAATATTTATCAAATTGTTTACATTTTCAATTTGACAATAGTTCATCACCATAAATAAAGTGATCTATACTAATATTCTGTAGTAAAACAAAACTCTTACAAACGAAATTATCATAATTATTTCCCTTGATGTGATTTAATTGAGTATATGCGTTTGTAAATGTAGTTATTCACTTAAATCAGTAAAGTATGCGATAAATTGAGCTTCTTCTCGTTTTGTTACTTACAATGTGTTCAATTTACACGTTTCTCTATCATTATGTAAGAATAAATGTTAAATCATTACACATTATATGTTAATATATTTGCTGGTTTCTATATGTGTATTCGTAATGTATACATATATAAACATATCCAAAGCATGTTTCAATTGGAGATTGAAAGAACTGTGTCTACAGAGCGGTTACTTGGATGTGTTGGTGTTTAACAAAACGTTTAGCAAAACGTTTATTACACTACGATACACATGTGTACTGAAATTGAAAGGCGACAAGGCAACTTTCAACATTAAGCAGAGAAATACATATATGTCTCCGATCAAAGGTACATTGCAACTACAAGCAGACGTATGCTACAGTTATAAGACAGTGAATGCCAAAGCTTCGCAAGGTCATACTGAGACACGGTGATTTCAAATCTTCTTTTATTTCGGGAAAAAAACGTGATGAAATTTAAACAAATGTATATAGTTCTATACATTTAACCATACAGTTATATGACATTCTTATACAATACTAGTTGATCCTTTATGTAGTTACTGTTGTTTTGTATAATAAAAAAGGCAACTTATGCCCAACTATATTTTCAAACTCTATTTCTCCGTCCAAACATGTTTCGAAACGATAGTATGTTTTATACACTACATGTACGTTAACGGATATCATTTCTGTTTATTTATTTTATATATGAATGTCATTGCGGAAATGAAAACACACATTACTATTTTCGATTGCGAGATGTTATAAGTACTACAACTGTTCTATATATGGATTGATACGTATCAATAGAGATGACAAGGATATTGTGTATAATGACGAACTAACTAACGAAAGCTTAATATGACGAATTGTACGAAACGGGAGCTGCTAATGAATACATTGGACACACAAACTCTGATTTAAATTTAGTAATTTTCATCGTTTGCATGTAGTTTAAAGAAGATAATACCTATATCTATATATGATTCCTCACATAAATAGTTCAATGTTTTCCACAATAGCAAATGATGCACTTGATATCCCAGACTTTTTTTGACAATATATTCATAAAAAGTGAAATAACAAAAATACCGAACTCCAAGGCAATTTCTAAACGAAAATTCAAAAGGCAAATGACAAAAAAATCAAAAGCTCAAACACATCAAATGAATAACAACTGTCATATTCTTGACTTCTTACCGGCTTTTCATATTAAGAAAATGGTGGATTAAACCTGGTTTTATAACTAGCTATACCTCTCACTTCTATGACAGCAATTTAAAAATCCATATTATTCACAACGATGTTTGAACAAAAACAAACAGACATGATAGGTAAAAATGTCAAAATTATAAGATTGATGATCAATGCATACATAACTTAACGAAATTGTGGAAACTTTTAAAAAGTTAGGAAAAATCTAATTATGATTTGGTCTATTTCTTTTAGGAGTAGGAAACATCTGAGTTTCTCTTAGTTATTCTGCGTCCCTACCTTGAGGAAGGCAAATAAATTCAAAAGACATGAAATGTTCAACCCTAACCCTACCCAATCATCAAATCGTCTAAATGATCAATCATATTATTTGCTTTCCGAGTGTTTTAAGAAATCAATGCTATTGTAAATACATTTACTAATTATTTAAGATTTTATCAAACAAACCATGCCAGAAGAAGCATGTTGCGGTCCATAAATATTTCCTAAAGGAACGGGTCATTAGAGTTAATAAATTTGAATCCTATTCAGTATGGCTAGAGGTATAGGGGGATGGTTTATATCTCAAAAACATGTTTAACCCCCGCCGCATATTTGCACCTGTACCAAGTCAGGAGCCTCTGGCTTTTGTCAGTCTTGTATGATTTTTAATTTTAGTTTTTGTGAATAATTCAGAGTTTAGTATGTCGTCCATTATCACTGAACTAATATACATATTATGTGTTTAGGGGCCAGCTGATGGACGCCTCCGGGTGCGGGAGTTTCTATCGCTTCATTGAAGACCCATTAGTTGCCTTTGGCTGTTGTGTGCTCTATGGTCGGATTGTTGTCTCTTCGACACATTCCCCATGTCCATTCTCAATTTTATTAATCATTGCATCTCTTCTCTTAATATCCAAACTTAAAAATGTTGTTCTAGTAATGGATATAAAAATAAGGGGTTGTAAGTCTAACAGATTTTACTCAAAACAATGTACGGCATAAGTAGTGGTGATACATATACTTAGTGGTATAAACATAGAAAATCCAATATTCTAATACATAATGATAATCTAAAAATAATTATAAAAAAGGAAAAAAAGGCTGGTGTACCCGACAAGCGCATGTGGTCTTTTTGACATGAATATTTTTTCTTTTAAATAGTAGAACGTCTTTATACAAAACCAGTTATGCATTTTGTCTAGGAAACTTCAATAACAAAATTATTCATTCACTCTTATGACCAGGCTTTTACACTAAAATAGTTGCCAAGATTAGAAGTTGACAGATATGATAAAGAACTATTTGCAACAGAAATCATTTTTTATTTGAAACAAAACCTTTTTGATTCTTTTTTTTTCTTTTTTAAACGGAGATATTTGTTTGTCTGAATCTTGAATACCTAAATGAAAATACAGAGCAAGCATACGATCCAACAAGAATAAAGTTATAAATTATTTCTGCATTCATATTTGATTGAACATTGCACAATTCATCGATGCACTCGAATATTCATATAAGTGATGTACATTTTATTTGAAATCAACAGTTGCAAACAACAACATTCTATCGTAAGAAAAGTAACACGTTCTGAAACTTTTAAACGTCTTATTTTATGCTGTCCACTCAGATATACCCTTTAACTCATTTATTGTCGTATAGATATCTATTGTCATTTTATTGTCCATGTCAATCATGGATAATAAATACAATACAATACAGTTGTTACCTGAGAGGGAGTATCTCAAAGATTATCTCAATTCAAAATATTTTTACACCTTTTGCAGGATCATAAAATAAATGCCAATACAAATCCAAATGGTATTTTGTCTTATTGAAACACAATATGCATTCAACTTTTATGCATGCCAGGCCTCAAAACTTTTTAAACTGCACAAGTTAGTATGTACACAGAGTAGATTTTCAGCACTTTTTGTCCATTTGTTATGATGAACCTCTAATTCGTTCGTCAATATCGTGGTGATCTCTACTATAAGAAAGCTCCATTTGAAATGAACTGTATTGATTGACATGTACAATAGAGAAACTAAACATACCTGACAATAATTGGTGATTTTTTAAACAGTGTCATTAAGCAGAACATATCAAGTGAAACTCAACTGTTTGGAAATTTAATCATCTTTTGAGATCAAAAACAAAGTGCAGTGCAAAATCCCAAATACTCCAGTGGACTACGTTTGTTTCGAACACTATTACCCGAGTTAAAATCTTAAATTATCTACAATGTACTGTCTCCGCTAATTATCTAAATAACGTGTTATAGTGATCTTTCAATTCTCGTTGTAAATTGTTGCTTTTATTGTTTAATCCATTTTGGTGGTGTCATTTGACGTGGCTCTGTACTTATACATTCCGTCATTGTGTTATTATACTATTACCCGAGTTAAAATCTTAAATTATCTACAATGTACTGTCTCCGCTAATTATCTAAATAACGTGTTATAGTGATCTTTCAATTCTCGTTGTAAATTGTTGCTTTTATTGTTTAATCCATTTTGGTGGTGTCATTTGACGTGGCTCTGTACTTATACATTCCGTCATTGTGTTATTATACTATGGTATATTTGTGTATTCTTGTCTTTCGTTTTTGCTATTGTGTTTTGCTTATATGCCTTTATTTTTGAAAATATTGGTTTATTTTTATAGTGATTACAATTATGACACTGTTTTGACTGCTGTACCCCTTATAGAAGTCGGTCATTTAAAGATGTATCAACTGTATCATATACGTTGACGTATACGCATCTGAAAATATACCAAAAAATAGTATGTGATCCCGAGCTTTATTTGTATATACTTTCAATAATGCAGATGAGCAACTGATTAATTTCTAATGATAGTACTAATATTTAATTGTGTAGCTGACTTAATTTTTGGAAAACTTCTTGAATGTGTTTACTTCAATTTCATATGATTTAAATGTCGTTTACTATATGGATTGATGGATATGAAACGTAACGCTATAATGTGTATAACATTATTGACAGACATATATTCAAAGATATAAAACACATAGGCATCTTTTGTCAGGATTAGGACAGTGTGAAATTGTGCAGTCAAATCTTATGAAATCTAGTCTTGTAATAACTTGTGAACATCCCAAGAAGATCTATAAAAATTTTGTTTTCATTCAAACATATCGATGTGCAGAATATTCACGATGTATACATTTCATCTTTACGGGCTTTAGAAACAGGACAAATATCGATATCATGGCTTATCTGGTTTTCTCCCGTTTCCATGTATTGATTTTTATTCCTTCTAAATTATATCCCTTTCGGGTAAAATAAGCTTATACGTAAATTTCACTTGAACTGATTTCATATTAATAGCTGCACGTGAAACACATGTACATGATATTTTTTCACGTGAAATTTACTTGAAAATAATTAGGAAATATCGAGTTTTTGTGGAACATGTAACCTACTTTTAAAGTTATTCGAATACTTAGTACAGTTAACAGGCATGATAGGAGTGAATACGGTGAAGACAGTATATGTATCTATTAATCATTTATGAGAAAATCGCAAAGGAACAATATTCATAGTTCCTTACATGTATATAAGTAATACATTTGATTTTTTGTGTTTATTTGGGTAAGATCTTGCAATATTTTAACGTGTTTTATAAAAGCATTTTGTACTAAACTCGTGTCACTGCCCCACATTCGCTCCTTTTCAAGAGCATGTAGAAGTCGTTGATATACCCTCTTTTTTGCAAAACACCATTATTGCTAATATTAAAAGTTTGTGTTTGATTGTTTTGAATAGGATCCAATTAGATTAAAAAAAAAATAAGCACAACGTATAATAGTCTTCAGCTCGGGATCACATAATATTTTTTGGTATATATGTAGATGCGTATACATCAACGTATATGATACGGTTGATACGTTTTTAAATGACCGACCTCTATTATTGGCATTTTTACCTAATATGTCTTTGTATTTTGTTCACGCATTGTTGTTAATGTAATAGAGTTTTATTTTAAAGTAAGAGGTTTAGCTAGCTATACAACCCCGTTCAATCCACCATTTGATACACAAGAAAATGCCTGTACCGAGTTCGGGATATGGCAGTTGTTTTTCCATCCATTTAATGAGTTTAGGTTTTTTGATTTTTGCCATTTCATGAGAGACTTTCCGTTTGGACTTTTTTTCTGAGTCCGGTTCATCATGGAATCATTGAAGATGTGTGGCCAGCAGGAGTTAATCGTTCAAAGCATTGACATGCATGTGTTTATTTATTTATCTATAAACTCAATATTCAGCCGAGGATAACATGAATTTGACTTTCAATATTTTGGTAATCCTTTAGACTCTCTTTCATTGTTCGAACGACATGCATCGATTGTTATTAAGTAAATACCTATCTAGTTCTTATGCTATTTTACACAATATTTCTTAGGCCAGACTAGACCGAGTTGTCCGTTAGATTTACAAGGCGATGCTGGAGGACACAAAATGATCATTTAAAATTCACTTATTTTGCTTTAGTCCTTTCAAATTTGCGTTTCTTAAAGTTAGATTTCTTCTAAATTTAATATATATGATTTAATGGTGTCAATTTATTTGATTAAACACTTAAAATGATTAGAAATCATACTTAAAACACATTTTTGTTGCTGATCAGACAAAAATTAAAAACAGAAGTGTTTAAACTGAACATCTCTCTTCAATAACATTATTTTGAATTTTAAAACAAAACATAACTAATCCGTATACATAAAAAATGCATGAATTTCCCTAGCTATTCATGTACCCGGTAATATATAAAGATAGTAGTCATCCTGAGCTATAAATACCTTTATGTACAGGTATCAATAAACAGGTTAGAACCAGTCACTCAAATGTTCAAACCAGTAGTTATATTCATATCACATTATTAAATCAGCCATCCAGTCATAGCAATACATCAGTACGTTGAAATTATGAAAACCTTAAAACCATATTAAGGCCTTTTACTCTTCCTTCGTGTATTTTTTTATCGTTACATTATATTTCCCTATGCATTTGTTTGCCAATAAAAATTATCCCAACACTATTCAATTATAATTGTTTTCAAAAAAACATATAGTAAGAAGATAATTTATCAGCAAAAAAAGATTTTTACAAAAATATATTACAGTTTAAAACACAATTTCCAAATATTTAGACTCTGTTTGTAAAATTCATATTGTATAAAATAAAAATATATATGTGACTTGATATTTCTTTTGTGAATACCACAGGTAAAAAAAAATCTTTAAAACAAATTAACAGAATTACCTCCCGTGATATGCATTAATTTAGAATATTGGTTTGTGATCGGAGTTATTTACTTTAATCAATGGAATATGCGATACATTGAGCTTGTTCTCGTTTTGTTGCTTAAACAATACACAAGTTACACGTTTATTTATTTTCAGGATAGTATAAATGTAAAATCAATTTATAATATATGGTAATATAATCCCTGGGTTTCAAAATTTCTATTCGTTATGTATACTTATATATACATTTCCATCGCTGAAGTTAAGTGGAGATTGAAGGAACTGTGGCTAAAAGTTCACCGATAATAAGGTTGTTGATATGGTCATGAACATGTTGCAACATGCGGCGACATCTCAGATAATGCGCAATCTGAGTGCAGTTATTGCGGGCGTAGGCTAAACTATTGCACGAAAAACTTAGCCACGGTAATTTCAGATCTTCTTTTTTCGTCAGAGAAACGTTATATTAACAAATCTAAAGTCACCATGTATAATTGCCACGGGAAATTGGATTCACATGATACAAGAAGATAGGAGAAAAATTGTAAACCAGGTACGAAGTTTTTTAACATGTTCAATCTAAACCATTTTAACTGTTTTTTCTGCATTTACCGCTTATGAAACGATTTTCAGATATATAGTGCCTGAAGTTTTTTTGCCAACCAGTAGCAAACAATGACAAATTTTCTGTTAGACTCCAAAACATTGCACTTGGTATCAAAAGTATTTCCGGACAGCGTCTTGTAATATACTGTGATGTAAAGGGGTACTTACTATATAATGAATAATAACAAAGATGATATGATGTCCATATCAATGCGTTACCAGCTACCAAATTGACGAAGTTAACCATCCAAATTATTTTGGCTTATAATTCCGATCAAGCTGGTGTTAGGGACCGTCATAAACTTGCAGTAAAGTGAGAGTTTATTATTTTTATTTTTTTATCCGTGATGAAGACTTAACGATGAATTCAAGATGAAAAACAGCAACAAACGCGTTGTTCCTTTGCTCTTTGTTGGTTTTATGTGTGCTAGTTAAACATAAATCATTTAGTCAGTTCCTGATAAGAGAACTTGCCCTTTAGTGACTTATTTTTGCGTTTTTGTCTTTTATCTGAAAAAAAATAATAAATAGATTAGAAACTTTGACAATAAAAAAAAACTGTAAGACATGTTCAACATAAAATTCAAATTGCTGAAATCGTCAGTTCACTCCGTATAGGAGTTACCACCCTTAAATGACGGTTTTCTATTTGTTTTTTTGCTTTTGCCTTTAACTTAAAAAAAATATGATATAATTCTATAGTTACAAGCCTCTAAATAATGGATGGCTATGAAAAAAATCTAGAAAAATGTTTTCGTCAATTCAAATTCAAAAAAAAAATATTTTCGTTGTCACACATTTCACAAAACAAGTATCTTAAGGATGTTTGCTTGTCATGTTTTGGAATTTTTGTCAGATTTTCGAAATCCTCTGGTTTTATCCATTTGAATGCCTTAAAAAAATTTGCCCATGGACCCCCATTTTTCTTTTTATAAATCTTTTACATGAATAATTATAAGCCATTTGTAAAAGTCTTACAAAATCTTATTTATTTTTTAATAGTTTTTGAGAACTTTAACTGGTCAATGATAAAGCTATGAAAAATCAAATGAGAACATTTTCCCGCCAAAATTCCAATGGCTAATATCTCGAAAACAAGCACATTGGCCCCTATATTTTTTGACTTTTTTGATTCCTCAATTAATCCCCTATCAATATATACTAGTGTTATGGAAAGCTATCTATTTTGAAACTGAGCAGCGAACTTCCTTAAACCGTTATGTGCAGTTCTTAACGCAAATAAGTTCCATTTAAATACCATATTTTCAATACATATATTTTATTAGACCTGACCTTGCGGTCATAACAGTTCGAGCATAATTATTGCAATCAGACTTGAGAATTCAAAAATACTGGATTTGATGCTTCGAGTACAAATTTTGTAATCTGTACTCAGAGACAAGTTTTATCTGCTTGAACATTTTTACTTCAGATATTAGTTTTGTTTTTTTTAGTTTTCGTGGCTTTAATGATTGCATTATATAGCGAATACACATACATTTTTAGACTCACTAATTTTTTTTTCATATGTTTTTTTATTACAAAAAATTACCTTGGTTTCATTTCATGTTGATGTTTGACTACTCATTAGTATTTGTATTTTCTTTTTGGTCAGTTATTTTATAAAATAGGTAAAATCGCGAAACAATAACGAATTTCAGGTGTGATCGTTGCCCCTTAATATATAGCAAATGCCAATATTATCAACCAAAGCTACAAGAACTCAGAAATAAGATTAAGAGTGATAATGGTAAATGTAAGAAATAATTCCTTCATGGCATGATTCATGTTCATTTTACATAAGATCGTCAATATATTTATTCCGAAAGCAAGTTTTTGCAGTGGAACAAAGAAACAGCTGAAATAACTGTTTTAAGAGGAATAAATAATTCCAGCTATAAGGTCAAAGTTTAATGTATTATCGTCTGATAATATTTCAGTCGGCGATTGTATGTAGAAAGCCGAATTTCTATTGAGTGGTCCCGCAGTTCATGTCGCTGCATTCGGAAAAATTTTGGCAATACCGATTACGGGAAGACATTATTCAATAGCATTATGTTTGTTAAGATTGTAATTAGATAAAGGATTCTAATTTCAAAAGTCTATGTACAATTGTTTCACAGTAAAACTAAGTCATTCAAGTATGAAAACATTTTGTTCACCTATAAGAGGAAAACAACGCAACAACAGAAACACTGAAATGCAACAAAAACTAACAACAATGCAACACACATAGGAACGAACTATAAGATAACAACTGCCATACTCCTGACCTGGTACAGGTAATAATATAATTGTATACCATAAGCCAATGAGGAAATTAGGATTTCTTAAGTACAAAAAAGTGTATCGATTCAGTATCTTTTAACTTTTTAGTTAAGTCAAAATCATAAATAAAGGATTCTAATTACAAAAGTCAAAGTACAATTGTTTTATAGTAAAACTAAATCATTCAAGTATAAAAACATTGTGTTCATTTTGAAGTGTCATATGACGCTATAGGAACTAAGATTACAAAAAAATATATGACTAGATATCATTTGATAATGTTTAATAGCAGATATGGGATAACTGACATCTGTGGGGAAACACCTTAATAATGTTAAAAACAATGTTGGCAGAATTCGTTATAGCAAATCTATTATTAAAAGTATGTATCTTCAAATATACTATTGGTGTTGCTTGAGGACATTCAATTGTACTATGCGTTCTTTTTTGAAGGCCATATAATTGTATATCCCGTCATGATGAGGAAATTTTGATTTCGTATGTAAAAAACGTATCGACTAAGTATCATTTAACTTTTTAGTTACTTCAATATCATAAATAAACACGCCATATTTTTAATTGTAAACAAAAGAATTAAAAAAAAAATGATTTTCGCCCTTAATGAGTTTTAATTTAATTTTTTCATATTTTTGTTAGGAAAACTTTATAACTGAATTGTATGATTTAGGCTCGTTCTTTTCTATTTTTGTCTCGTTTTCAATGATATACTATTGTCTTCTTTCTTTTAGTTTTGATAAAATGTTGGAAAAGTATTACCCGTGATATGGTAATATAAATCAAAGGCTTGATGAATTTATTCATAGTATTTACCTATATATAGTTTTCAATATAAACTACTAGTTGAGATTTAAATCACCATGTCTATGGTCTATGACATACTAATGGTGGCTCCACGATAACAAGCATCCAAGCCTCTGTTTCGAGATTGGGTGTGATACTAAGATGAGTCGCAGGTGGTTTAAATGTATGACATATGAATCTGCAAGCACAATGCCACCCTCCTGTAGATTGATTTGTTAGACAAAGAAATCACTTATCGAGATCCAGTACATGTAACTATAGATGTAACGCGGTATTCATCTGGTGCGGAGAACTGAATTTTACTGAGACCTGGTGATTTCAAATCTTCGTTTTATCGAGAATAAACTACCTTTAACTCTAAACTCAGTTCTTCGCGCAATATAATTTAAATATTTTGCAATGGTCATGCTGTTTATATTTGAAACAATAAACTCTTTTAACTCGCCGTGTAAACATAGTAAAACAGTAGAAGCGTAAAATCCTGGTATTTATGATGAGTTTATATGCATTGGTGTTAAAGAACTTCAACTGGTCATATTTATAAATTAACTGTTTACAAAACTTTTGAATTTTTGAAATACTAAGGCTTTTCTACCTCAAAAAAAGATTACCTTAGCTGTATTTGACAAAACTTTTAGGAATTTTGGTGCTCAATGCTTTTTAACTTCGTACTTTATTTGGCCTTTTTAACTTGTTTGGATTCGAGCGTCACTGATGCGTCTTTTGTAGACGAAACGCGCGTCTGGCGTAAATACAAAATTTAATCCTGGTATCTATGATGAGTTTATATTCAAAAGATTCTTTTTTTTAATTGTTTTTACATCTCTATAAAAAGCATAGCTAAACTTTGGGTTTTTGAATAACAATGTCCTTATTCTTTTCTAATATATTTTCGCAAATTGATAGATAATAACAGACAAACTTGGGTAAATTTGACATACTGTTTTAGAGCATTTTATTTTAACACTTGAGCTTTAGTATGGTCAGAAATACGTTACAGAAATGTCACATTCTAACAATAAGGCTGTGATACTGAAGACTTTAGTGAGAGTTTACTATACTACATGTAACAAGTAGAAATCATATAATGATATGACCAAAAGAAACCCATCAAAGATACCAGGCTTTGATCAAGCAATCAAATACGGTTTTATCGACATTTCCAATATACTGTTACTGGTGGTGTTAAGGTTAAATTTTGTTAACCCACATGACAATACAGAAAAAGTTGTACTCGACCAATTTTATAACTCTGGTGGCGCTTAATGAATGCCTAAACAAAATGCATGATATATTTTGAATCTACATGAACTATCCCACAGAGGTCGAATTATTCACTAGCAAGTGAACAACGGTGTTTCTTAGCTGATTTTGACAAAATTGAACTAAACTGGATACTAAAAGCAAAGCGAATTATCATTTCACTTTTTCACTTTCATTAATGATTGAACATTAAAAAATCATTTTGTTTTCATATATCTTATATCTAGTGCCCATTTTAACAATAAAGACATATCTTCAATGCAACGCCACTAGTCCATATAAAGATAGATTTGCTATTCATGCTATTATGTTTGTTTGTTTTGTTCCCACATTGTTGTCAATATTATGGAATATTATGCAACTGTCATGCAAGTAAGAGATTAAGCTAGTTTTAAACCCAGGTTTTATCCACCATTTTCTACTTAAGAAAATGTCTGTACCAAGTCAGGAATATGACAGTTGGAATGCATGCGTTTGATGTGTTTGAGCTTTTGATTTTGCCATTATATTAGAGACTTTTCTTTTTGAATTTTCCTCTTAATTCGGTATTTTTGTTATTGAATTTTGTACCTGCTTAACGGTAAGTTTTTTTAACTTCTGTAGTTTGTTGTCATTAACTAAACAAAATAATCCACAATAGTTTATATCTAAATCGTCCAGTGTTTAAAAATGCAGTAAATACATTCGACATAAAGTATGAAAGATCTGACATATATGCAAAAAACGAAAAAAAACCGTCATCATATTGACTAAAACCCATTATTGCCAAGACTTGTAATTAATTTTGGCAACGCGGACCGCTAACATTGGTACCTGTAATGTTTCAAGTAAATAGTCCTCCTCTATATCCTGCATTTACTGTTATTTGAAAACCTTAAAGTCCTGTTATTGATCTAGTTTTTGTATGGACTCAATTGATATTCAGATTGTTGGTATCTGATTTGCTCTTTCATCGGTATTGTTAAGACATAATTTCAGAAGATTGGTTCCTTTTGTGCATTATTAGATACTCAGAGGTATAGTGTCAAATTTCTCAATAATCTGTTTTACTACAAAACCTGCAAAAAACTCATCAATAAGCTTTTGCATTGCATTGGAGACCAGTAGTGTTTGCTTTTTTATTAATAACTGTTATAATGGCTTATTCTCTATTTTTCTTTCGAAATACGTAGAAAAATCTCATCAAAAGTCTTGGCTTATATTAAAGGTTTTGAACGCTCATTTCGACTCTTCATGACTTACTAGTGGTGTTCAATGGAAAACAAATAGATAAATAACGAATTTGAAGAGCTTACACTAAATATTCTATCCATATTTTTGTATTTTAGATGATTTTGATATTTTTATTGTTACTAGTTTTGATATTTTAAATTAAGTAAGTTAGTAAATACTGTAATTGTTAGATGTTGATCAATTAAATTAATTTACTCGAATCCAAAAAATTGAAATCCTAAGAGGTATAATTACTTGAAGAAATTCATGACAAAAATAATTAGCTTAATGTTTGATGAAGATTTTTTGAAGGGTTTTTAAAAAGTACAGAAATGGAGTAACCAGTTCCACCTAAGGTCAACTTTGTCTGAGAACGTTTGAATCTTAGTGTCGGAAAAAGCAGTCCACCAGCAGTAGTACTTACCAATTGCTAGAAAGTGATGAAATCGTTCTTAATATTGTGCATCCAAAATATGTTATGATCAACGTAATAAGATGGAATTAAAATCTAAGTTTTATTACAGGTATATCATTTACATAGTGAACAAAATAATACATACAGTAATTTTAATGAATTTATTTAGAAAATCTTATGAAAAAATCTGTATTCCTTTGACAGCTTAGTAGAATACATGTTATTTTAAAACTATAAGTTTATATATTATAACAATCTAATACCGCTATTCCTCTAGCTAAACGTGAGAAAATAAAAGTATAAAGATAAGTAAAAACTAGAACAAGGATTAAAATACTTGAGAAAATTATGCTACTGATATGTCTGTACTGCTAGTCTTCATCATTTTATCTATCCTTCGTTGTACCTCTGATATTCTTTGATCCACTAGAAACATGCTGGGATAACTATTTACAGAGAGATTTGTTCTTGGTTTTATTGGAACAGTTAGTTTTTGTCTCCTTTCACGACGGTCTTCTATGGTGGAACGCTTAACATTCTCCATTTCGTTATTTTGCAACGTAACTCTCGTTATTTGTTCTACAGTGGTTGTTTTTGGATCCTCTTTTGTGTTAGGATTCCGAAAACCTTCTTCTACTTCAGCCGATTTACCAAAGCGATGTTCTGTTTTGGTGTCATTTTCAAGTTCTTTTATTCTAGTCTTTAGTGACACTTTTGTATTGACTGCCCCTGTTCCCATCTCCGGTGGTTTAACCTGAGTTTTGTCTACAAGAAGTACATTTTTAGTAGTGGGGAGGTTCGGTACATAATCATTCGTTGTCTTTTTATCTGTTTTCTCCTTGTTTTTACTCTCGGTTTCATCGTCTCCCGTTCGTTTCGGCTTTTTAACTGTAGAAAATAGAAACTCGTAACGTTCTTTCTGATCGTTACTCTTTAAAATTTGCCCTTCTTTCATTTTTGAACATTGATTGTTAAATTTTGCATTTTCCTCGTTATATTTGTCACTCTTCGGTTCTATACCTGTCGTTAGTGATTGTTTGCTCTCTGTAAACTTGTTTTCGAAATGGACAGTTTTATTTGTTATACTATCTTTCGCGATTGAGAGAGGCTTAATACCCATAATTTCCTCAACTTCCGGTTGTCTGAGTTCAAGACTTTTTGGAATCAGCGGGTCAGATAATGTGATAATTTGTTTCCTCTCTTGTAAACGGTTTAGTGAGTTGAAATTACCAGTAGGTGTTTGAGTTAAATTTGGTTTAATTTGTCCAGGTTTTGATGTGTCCGTTCGACGTGAATTGTTTGTACGGACGGCATGATTGTACATTTGAATTGGGTTTTCGTTTAATTTCGTTGGTTTTTCTGCAATATCCTCTATTTTTGTTGCTTCTGATTTCTGTTCAAATTCTACTTTGGGATTCTTCGTTTGTTTCATAGAAGTATTTTGATCGGAATGATTGTTTATTCTGTTATCTTTACGGAGATTGTTGGTATTATTACTACTTTTTTGTCTTTGCGTTTCTGTGTTTTGTTGTGTTTTACCAAATTCCGCTTTGTTTGTAACGCTATCGACTTTGTTGAGATGAAAAGTTGTACTGACGTCCGTATCGGTTTTTCTAAAGGTGTTTAGGGTTGTTTGTTTTACTGCATAATTATTCTTTTGTGGAACATAAAAACGTTGAAACCGTTCTGAGTTGGAACGTCGCACTATATCTGTCTGTGACGTAAATTGTTCTGATTTTACAACGGGTTTAGTAATACGTTGTTTTTTTGCGCCTATTCTAGGTGTAATTTTCTTTTTGCCTACGTCAAGTAAAATAGGATCTTCTTCGTTTACAGTGGACAAAATCGTCTTGACAACGCGATTATTTATTGCCTTTTTGTTCATGTTTTTATGCAATTGATCTTTTCCACTAAGATATGTCTTGTTTTCCCATTCTACCTCAACCTTTCGTTGAGATTTATAAACTTTATTGCCCTCTCCTTGTTTTGACTTTTCAAGCGACTGTTTTTTCTTCTCAACTGTCTTTCGTCCAATTTCCCAAAGCTTTTTACCAGATACTTTCTTCCCACTTTCAATTCGTCTTGCGGCCAGAAGTTTGTGTTGCCAAATCATACGCTCCTGTACAATCTTCTTCTCAATGTATGATATTCTGCGTTCAGCTTTTACAATATCTTTATTTCTTTCCTGTTCAGCGGTTGTAACTCTGCGCATAAACAGCTTCCGGTCCTCCGCGTGTTTCTTTTCTATTGTTTTAATTCGTTTTTTCGTCTCCTCTTTTGACTTTTCCGCTCTTTTTTCGATATTCTCTATATTTTTGGCAATTATCTTTGATTCCTTTTTAATGTGTTCTTCCATCTGTCTTGTGCTCCTATTAGAAAGAGAAGAACTCAGTCTTTTCCTTTCCTCAATTTTTCGTTCTCTTAACTTCAATTTTTTCTTGTTTGATATTTTCTCTTTTTCGATATTTTGAACATACATTTCCATCAGTTCTTCGTCTTTTTTCATTCTCTCCTTCTCTTGCTCTTTCCAAGCTTTTTCTTTTCTTTCAGCAATTTCTCTTTTATGTAGTTCCTCTTGTCTGATATTCCAGGCTATACAAGCTTGGAAAATTTGTCGTTCCTTCTCTGTCTGTTTTTTGCGCTCTTCAATTTTCTTACGGTACAAAATGTCAACAGCATTACCCATGGCAGCTTTTCTATCCACTCCATTTCCTTGTCATAACGATTAGTATGCAGTTGTTCTCGATGTGTTCATCTGTCGAAAAGAAAACATTATACACAAAATGTATTTTTCTCTTTGATGATTTAGAAAACTACAATCCATGCTGCACACATGTGTTGGTTTATGACATACTTAGTTATAATAACAGTCTGTAACTACAAGATCTGAATCTAGTAAAGGTATCCAACGCAATAAGCTGAATGAGATGTGAAACATATCATATATAAAATGTGTGGCCTAAACGTGTTTGCTACAGAAATTACTTTATTTACATACTAGTAGCTCTTTTAAATCATTTGACTTGACTTATTGTGTATATATACGTAATATGGTTTTCAAAATAACGATGATTTAACCACATAAGATCAAATACCTTGATGTCTATAATCTGTTTTTAAAGAAATGCGTCTCATCCTCTTTGTCATCATTTCAAAATTTGTAGGGCAGTGGATATGTGAGGGTCCTGATCTGATCTCTTATGTCTTTATTCTTTATTTTTTTAGACCTTTCTTCCATATTTTTTCTATAATTATTTTGCCCAATATTCTCAAGTCTTCATTATTAAGCAACCTAGTATTGTTAATTTGCTTTTCGCTATTCTTCTCTATAATTCAATCTGTGTTTGACCTTCAATCTGCACTGTTAGACCATAACCATTATTCTTTAAACCCAATACAGACCCTTAGAAAAAAGTGATTGTTTGGTTGTCCTTAATTTGAATCTGAACTGTGTTTTAAAGTTCAACAAAAATAATTATTTCAGTTCAAAGCTTCACAAAATCTTCAGTACTTAATAATATTGTGAAGCTCTTGTATTATTTCTTTGTCTACTTGATAAAGATACCCGTAAAGAAAGATGTCTTTCGACATAAAGACAGCATTTGCGGGGTTTTTGTTGTTTTTTTTAGCGGGGGATCTCGTGTGAAATTGATTGTTAAGCAATAACACAATTAAAACGGATTACATATTTGAAACTAACAATTTTTTTTGGGCTCAATATTAACCAAGAATCGTGTCAAAAAAGATTTCAATTGTTTTACATTCTATACTTACACATACTCATGATTTCATGTTTAAATAGATATAGAATGAGCAATGTCATATCAGCTTTGAATATGCGCAATATGTGTTTGTGTTAATGCTTGCATTTCTAAGCTTGATAGAAAAGAGAGAATTCCATTTGTTTACATTTTTTCATTCAATATTTCAACATTTGGACAATGTTATATTTTGATATCAAAGAAAATGCTAGATTTTAATATTTAAAAAATATCTTTATAGATCTTTTACATCCATGAAATTTTTTTTTCTTACCATATTTCCACAAGTTCATAATCTTCCCCCGTATGATAATAATTGCATGTTATTATGCATATGATATTATTGTCCGCCATCTTGTAAACAAAACTAATTTAAACAATGGTTGAACATAAATGCTTACTCACCCTAAACAATCAAACGAAACTTTAAATTAAAATAATTGAGACAATATTTAAAATATGTTGTTTAAAAAATTGTTAATAATACATGAATATTCGAGCTTACACTGCAGTATTTTCAAATACTGCTATTGTTATCTTTGAAATGATTTTGTTTTGTTCATAAAATAGAAGATTATTGGTAATTAGACACTTAATTTTATAATAACTGTGTTTATGACTTTGATAAAATGTCGACAAATTGATGTTTTTATTAATAAGGACAAACAAATTATCTCGCCTTTATGCGATCATGAGTAAATAGTCTGCAGAATATTTTTATGAAATAGTTGTAACGGTTGTTTTTAATTAAATCGGATGGTTACTTACTTTTATTAGCTTTAAAGTCAATATGAGACTATATAATTGCAAGTGATTTGGCTGCATAAATTCATATAGATGAGGGTCTGGATGGAGGTTTACAGAAACGAAAATATTAGGCAAAAAGTGAAGAATAGATGACAAAATAAATTACAGAATAAAAAATATAGAAAAATGGCAAACTAGTAAAGAAACAGTAATGTGCTTGCAAAGTTGCCACGTCAAAACTATGATCGTTAATTAAATTTCGTACAATATTTGCACCTGAAGTTAAAATCATCAAGTATATTTGAAGCATTGAAGACCCATTGGTGGCCATAGGCTGTTGTCGGCTCTTTGGTCGGGTTGTTGTCTCTTTGACACATTCCTCATTTCATTTCTCAATTTTATTTGACAAATATAATCAAGTCTTAAAAATTTCCTATTATTTTAATTTGTTTGTAAATTTATTACGTTGTGTTCGTAATAGTTGCAGCTTCATGGATATGAGAATCTATATGATTTGTACAAACTAGACTAGAGACGTATAATGCAAGACGTTATATAATATATTTCTATATTTTAAATCGCAATATACCCGGTATGTGTCTATTGATGGCCAAACATAGGAAACATATGTATCAAATGTTTAATATCTTGAATTTCAGATTAATACAAAAATATTGATATCTTCAATGCCACGTTTTATCAACTTAGGTGAAGAGCTTTCCCTATAATCATTCAATATAAGTACGTTTATTTATTTTATTATATTTCATTAGGACACGTTAAACATATCATAATTCATAATTCAAGAAAACCAAAAAAAAAATATTCAAAAAGTAAGTGTATTAAGAGCCAATCCGCCAGAAAACCATGCAATATTCAGAAAATCGTCCAAATCGACAATCACAACTAGACAAATTTTTATACATCATCTTAATCCTTGACATAAAATAAAAGAATTTGACCACTTAATTTTTCCCAGAATCGTATCTATTTTTAGTAACAGCCTCATTTGCATAATTCTGTAAATTCATAATGAAACCAAGGAAAAATCCAACTTTTTTATCCCTTTTAAGAATGACTCAGAAGCATATTAAATGGGGTAGTTGAGTTTTTAGAGTAATGTCAGCTGAAACTCATCCATTTTACTATGTTATGATCAAAACAAATGAAAATTTAAACGATTTGGCACATTGCCAGGAGCAGGGACACAAAGGCGGGGTTTTTCATACATGAATTTACGTGGTTTACATTCGCTTCTATCTTGCAAGACCCATTCCGGATTTGTTTGCAACTTATATCGGTTTTAACTATGGGGTATGTTTTATATCAAAACAAAATATTAAGCTTTTCAAATGACTATTATATGTTAGTTTATGCCTTGGAAGAATGGTGATTTTAGTCCCAAATTGACACATTTTGATTTTGATTTTAATTAAATTCTAAACACAATTGGTACTAAAATGGCTCATAAAATCATTCGAACAAGTAAAATCAATTTGTCTGAAAAATTAAATAAGACGTATGTGTACTGCAAGTCCAAAAATCAATAAATTGTCTGAAACCAGGGAGTCCATCTTTTATGCTCTTCCATTGACTTATCTCCCTTGGGTAAGATCTCAAACATGTCAGCTCCCAGTGATGGTTTGGCAGACAAATGTTTACAGTGAAGTTTGTGACTTAAATAATCTAGGATGAGCATGTGGGCTATCCCAGCCTTATACATCTACATATTACAAACTATTTAAGATATCTGAATGCACTAAAGACCAAAATAGCATTTCCAAAAAAAATAATTACTGCCAAGAAATTTGACAATCATGACAATAATTTAGTGAATAAACATGATAAATATTGATTGGAAAGTCCATGAACAGCAAAAATGTTTTTAGATTTCAACGAGCAAAACAAAAGTATTCTAAATCATTCTTCTTAAAAAAAAAGTGAGCGAGTGGAACCACCTTGCTCGCACCAAAATTGAAATTGAGAGTGTCAAAACTGCTCTGGCGCACCATCAATAAATCAACGACACTCTCTCTGCCGTGGTATTGAAACCAGCATTGGTAACCAAACATATTCATACAGATACAGACTACCATTCTTCTACATTTAGGAAGTCTGAATAATACTGAAAACTATGGTGTAGAATTTCCAACAGGACTCCTTATTTTATATAAGACAAGGAGTGGTTTATTTTCCCATGGTTGTTACATCATCTTGTCTTTGAATATGCTCGAAGTACAGGGACTTTTATGGAATTCATTGACATGATAGTCAAGCAAGATGTCAACATCTCGTCCAACCCTCTTCCAGCAAAGCCAAAGCTGACCAAGGATCTTCACCCTTTCAAAACAGGCTGTATACAGGACGAGTTATTCCAGTAGGAACAGGTACAAATCTTACAATCAATTTTCATTTGTTCCATATAGTCAATCTGAAATTAGGGGACCAACAATTGATACATTAGCTAGATTAAAAAAAGGGGGGTGCTGAAGGGGCATGTGAATATTCTTTTACACCTGACCTGTTTCTAAGACATCTTATTTATTTCCTATAGCAAAGTGCAAGCAAATAATATATATCCGTATATACATTGTTCTGTCTTGGGACCATTTGGTTAAAAAAGCAAGGGGGAGGGTTAGAATGGTCAAAATATTTATGTCCTTGTCAGCTTAGGACAGAATTTTAATTTTCAAGCTATTAACCAGGGTACAATATATAATTATTTTCTGCTTTAAAAAATCAATTTATAGACCAGAATCATGATAATAATCAAAATCTATTTCAACATATTCAACGTTTAGCAGGTCATATTTATATTTTCAGTTCTTACTGGAAGTTGTTCAGCTCTTTGTCTACTAAAAAAAACTTTTATCTCGTGGAAAAGACTCCTACAAATACATGTTTTACATACAACATACTGTACATGTAACACTAGACAACTTTATCCAGAGAATAATATTTTTTTAATGAACTAATAGGCCATGGAGACTAAAAAAATCAAAAGCATTGCAAACTTTTGTAAAGTTCAATTTTAGGACCCTACATGTACATGTATGTAGATTACTTATAGAGCCCTTTTTAAAAGAAAAAACATACATTTAAACTACATGCACAGTGATGCTACACTACCCTACATTTCCTGTCTGATATATTTTATTTCATGTAAAACAAAATTGAAGAATTATTTTATAGTTTAACACTTTTTATTTGTAGGGCTATATATATGCAAGCAATGCTCAATTAAGATGAATTTTTGTAAAAGTGACAATAGCCAGATCAAACTAAATACATGTATAGAAGAAGATATTGGTAAGTTATTATTAACTTATATATTAATTTAACTGTTTGTATAACATGGTAATCATACAAAGTATATGTAATCTCTTATATAATAACATAATTATACAATTACATATTATACATTTGTACATCAGTTTCATTAAACAGGTCTTTGTTAACTTGGTTTTCCCATTGAAAAATCACTTTGCTAATTTTAATTTGTAGTACTATATTGGGCGGCTCCTTTAGTTTCCATTCAATAACTAACAATGACTAATGAACTGTTCATATATTCCATTTCAATTATTTTATTTATTAATACGTATTACTTTTACTGTTAAGTCTGTTTTTTGTGACTCTGTATTTATGTATCCCGTCATACTTTGAACGACAAAATTATTTTATGTCTACATTGTATCTGTGCGAATTTCGAACGCGCGATTTTACGCCAGTACTTAAAACCTTCCATCCTTTATGGGTGGATTTTACATAGATATAAAAAAAATCGTATAATATAAGCAAAATGAGGATGTTAAATTTGATGTATGCCTTTTTGTGCTTCTTCGTCACATTTGTTTGTTTTTATAGTGATTAAGATGATAACACAATGTTGACTGCTGTACCCTTATTTTTGACAATTTTACCTATTGTGTCTGTTTGTTTTGTTCACGCATCGTTGTCAATATAATGGAATTTGATGCGACTGTCATACAAGTGAGAGGTTTATTATCTAGCTATAAAACCAGGTTCAATCCACCATTTTCTACATAAGAAAATGTCTGAACCAAGTCAGGAATATGATAGTTGTTATCCATTCGTTTGATGTGTTTGAACTTTTGATTTTGCCATTTGATTGGAGACTTTCCTTTTTGAATTTTCCTCAGAGTCCAGTATTTTTGTGATTTTACTTTTTCAAATATAAAAGGGGGAGATTTTTATTGGTACTTTTGAAGATATTTCACCTGTTCGATTAATTGATTGGTTGTTGGTAATGCTAATGTCCAATGGCAAATGGTTCATGCATGTTTAGGACAAGAACAAATTAAAATAAATACATTATTTGGGTTCTTAATATGCTAAATCTAACAATGTATTTAAATAATTTAAGATGTTGCAAATGGGCCACATTTTAAATTGGTTCTCATTGATTTCAAAATGGTCCAAAATTTTTTTCTTATTTCTACACAACTTGAATTCTTGAGGTTCTTTTGATATACAAAATGCAAATGTTTTATATTTATATTTTTTATTTTGGTCCGGTTTTCAAATTTGTCCACATTTTAAAGTCCAAAGGGTCCAAATTTTAACTTAGTTTAATTTTAACAAAACTTGAACTCTAATTACAATGAATTAGGGTTCTTTGAATGATAAACAGAAATAATCAAATATCCTGAATATAAATATGTACTTAGATTTATGATTTTGGTCCAAGTTTTCAAGTTGGTTCAAATGGGGTCCATAATTTAACTGTGTTTGATTTCAACAATAATTTTAAAGATGCTGATTCAGCATGAATCTAACCTGTATTTAGTTTTTGGGTCCTATTATGAAATTGGTTTACATTGTAGTCCAAAGGGTCCAAAATTAAACTAAATTTTAAATCTTAATTTGATCTTGGGGTTCTCTGATATGCTGAATCTATTAAACTTTATCTTTATACCATATTTATTCTGTGTTAGAAACCTATTCTTTGTCAAATATTTAATCCCATTACAAATTTAGAGCTGTTATAGCTTGAATGTTCTGTCCAAACTTGCATTTTTTCTTCATCTTCCACAAAATTTGTCCTTTTCTGAGATAACTGGTGTTATCTTTTTAAATGAAACTTTAGTGAAAAGAAAAGCACAATATGTGGATGATTATCTGATGTCAAACATTTTCAAGATGGCCACCAATGATGGCACAAATTTCAACACTGGTTAATTTAATGAAAATTGTTAATTAGGGATAGTCGTGGTAGTTTGACTTGCTAAACAAAGTAAGGTTGTTTTTTCTTCCAAAATGGCAAACATTTTTAAGATGGCCTTATATGAAAATTGACATTAAGGAATTATACTTTTGACATGCCAACAAAACAATGAAATTTTTTTTAAAGATGGACACAGCAAATAAAGGGTAAAATTTTCAATTTTGTTGAGTTTGATTTTAAAGAATATTGATATTTAGCTGTACTTTGACACAGAGAACAGATATAAAGATGGCCACCATTTCAAAGATTGTCACTAAAAGCGGTCAAATTATCACCATTGTCTGTTTTCAATGTAAAACTATATTGAGAGGTAATTTGACGTGCCAAACCAAATGGAGGCAATTTTTATTGTTGTAAAGATGTTAAAGGCTATTTGGACATGCTTAAAAGGAATGGATAATAACTATTCTGCAAAAATGATTTAGCTTTAGTTGGGAGAATTTTGTAACTGTATCCACTTACAGTAAAAGTTGTCAATTTTATTTCCTGTCAGTGGTATATATGAAATTAAAAAATGTGGTATGATTGCCAATGAGAACAAATGACATAGAAGTAAAGCTATAGGTCTTCATATGCCATATGGCCTTCAACAATGAGCAAGACCTATACTGCATATATATTCAGCCATAAAAGGCCCCAAAATAAGAAAATGAAAAAATATGAAAACTAACAGCTTGATTTATGTATGTATGTTTTGTGGTTTTCATATCTAGACTCGCAGCTCACCTTTCTGTCAGTGTCAACAACAACTGAACTTTCACAGCAGTCAACATCAGATTGGGAGACTGATAATGCTTCTAACAGAAACAATTTCAACCAACCAAACAAGCAACAGAAAATTTCTAACTTTAAAACATCAGTTAAATCTTCCATGGGATGATGTCTCAAAAAAATAACAGTTCATCATTTATGGAGATTTTAATGTTATGGTTTTTCCTTTACAAGAAAGTTAATGTACACTTGTTTTATAGTAAAACCTATAGCCATTCAAATATAAAAAAACACATTCAACTTTATTGAAATTTGAAGATTCATATGACTTATTTTAATTCTGTTATCTCCGAGGATGTGATGTAGAGCATTATAGGTACAGTAATCTTAACAGCTATCCAATTTCATTCAAAATTCTTTATAAATTTTGCACTGGTATATATAGACTAAGTAATTTGTTTTTCGTCTAGTTATGGGATTTTTTTTTTAGAAGCATTTATGATTTTCATGTTTGTATTGACCACATTGCAGCAACATAGATATAGGTACCTGGCAAATCTTGCCTTGTTAGCATACTAGGCTCAAAGGGTCATAAAAAAATTTCCATCACTAAGTGTCTGTTAAAATCATCTGTTTACAGTTTTCACTTTTAAACCATCATCTTAATAACTTTAGAAGAAGTGTCATACATATATATATGTATACAAAATTTAAAAACTTTTCAATATATATATATATATATATATATATATATAGATTGCCTAACAATGTAATTTTAACACACTATTTAGTATGTAAATATAAGAATGTTTAAAATATTTACAAAATGATGAAAATAAACGCAATATTTCGCTAGACTAACTAGCTTTATCAAGCGTGCATCTATCAAGGTGAAATCGGATGTAGATGATAAGAAACTTTTGCAGCTCAATGTATATGTTGCACTTGAATTTAGCTGCCTTGAAAATAATACATAATTTGGATGAAGTTCAAGATTTTTACAAAATTGGTAGTTGAAGTTAGCAACGTCCATTGGCCAATATTACAGGATAAAAAGGACGATGCTGTGTACTAAATTATTCTTTATCTTTCCTGTATCTTTTCTCATCTTTTTCGTTAAGACCATCAGGTTCTAAAGTGTGGAGTTGGTGGATCCAAAAATTTTCTCTTCTCCTTCTCGCCGTGGTGTCCCACTCGGTATTGACTTCTATGATTTGGAAGGTAACATTATCAAAAGAATGTTTCGTTGAACGAAGATGTCTTGTGAGAGGACAGTTTTTGTTGGTTTTGTACCATGAACGATGGTTATTGAGCCGAATATTAAATTTGTCCATTGTTTCTCCCACATACTGAATGCCACATGTGTCACATGTTAATATATAAATTGAGTTCTCCGTTTTACAGTTGGAATTTGAGTAGATGGTATAATTTTGTTTAGTAACGGAGCTGATGAAAGAACTGCTTGTATTGGCAGCTTTACAACACAAGCAGTTCCTTCGACCACATTGTTTGTAGCAACCGGGAGATGGAGTAGGCTGCTTTGCTAATACAGATGATCTAAATACAGCTTGATAAAGCTAGTTAGTCTAGCGAAATATTGCGTTTATTTTCATCATTTTGTAAATATTTTAAACATTCTTATATTTACATACTAAATAGTGTGTTAAAATTACATTGTTAGGCAATCTATAATTTTATTTGTGTAATTGAATTAATCTCTGTACTGATTAATCCACACTCCCATAGATTTGTATGTCATGTGCTGCTATTTATAGGCACTTATATATATATATATATATATATATATATATATATATATATATAACATCTATGAGCTATTGTCCCTGAAATGTGTAAATTTACAAATTTTCACAGTTTTCTGCTACTATCCGACAACTATATCAATATATTATAAGAAAAAATTGCAAAATTGGTCAGAAGAAACCTTTTTTTTTTACAGTCTGAACTTATTCTGAATTGTTTAACTTCTAATTTAAATTGATTGCGTTTGAAATATGTGTTTTTTATCGTTTTAGGTGCACAATTTGTCAATACGATCTATTTCGGCTCCTGGGAGCCTCTAGATTTATAATGAATAATTTGTATTTATGTATGATTATTTTCTTAATGTTTTAAATGAAACATTAATTATTCTTTTCCATTTGTTGTTAAACTTATTTATAAGTCCAGATCCTATCATATGTCAGTAGTTACAAATTAGACGGCAAAATTGAGAAAATTTGAATATGCAGGTTACCCCATTTTGTTGTGGCATTTACTAGACACCAACATTATTTGCCGAGCTTGATATTCTTTTTGATTGGGTATATATAGTTATACTTTGCAAGTAGATATGTTGTTTTACAATAATATACGGGTCTTGGAGTATTTTGGCTCTGAAAGATGACCAAAATCAGCCATTTTGGACATGTAGCTAAATAAGACATATTGAAACAGTTAGATTATACATACACTTAATAGACAGCATTGTTAATTCTATGCATTCTTACACTTAAAGTGATGTATTACTAGGAACAACTATCAAAAAATTATAAATGTTACCATATTTTTTTATTTAAACCCGCGAAATATGCCAAAAAAGGCTTATTTTTGCTGTTTTCGAGCAATTTCATCTGTTAAAACATGGCGCTCAAAAAATATCCAGATCGGTTCAATATTTTCCCAAAAAAATTTGTGTGGTTATTTACATTACTAAGGTGCACCAATATGCCAAATATGAACTCATTTGGAAAAAGTGACATTCGGACAGTTTTGCATGGTTTTCTGGCAGATTGGCTCTTAAGAAAAATAAACAAGATAAAACTTTATAGTGATGGTTTTTCTTGTTTAGACTTTGTTATGCTGTCCAGCCACATGATTTATGTTTCTGGATTTCCACATACTGGTAATTTTTTGGAGTTATTCTAAAGAAACATTTCGCGTTCATAGAAATCATATCGAACGTTTTTCGCTTCCAGTTGGTCATTACTGATGATAGTATCGTAATTTAAAATAATATTTGCCTTCAAGCCCGTGCTTTAGTATCGGCATAATGCAAATAAATAATGGTCTGTAATTTTTTATTCATAACATCATTTCGGTATATAATATTAAGTCCCCCATTCCCTTAAGAAAAGATGGTTCCGGACACTTTTGGTGTTTTGTGTTCCCTTAAGGAATTAGTGCTTTCAAACATTTACTATATTTCTATCAAAATGTTTGATTCCAGCTTACCTGATGCAAGTTATTCTATAATCACTTGATTCGTGGTATCTTTGATGAGTTAAGTAAACAATTGTATTCCAAACAAAAATGTTTGGCACCTTCGGGTTGATTGTTATATAAGACAAAAACCACAAGACACAACTAGAGATAAAAATACACAAACATGACAAAAGACACGTGACTGTGCAATATGTCTAACCCTATCTCATCTGAGTCCAGAAAAGCCGATAGCTTTTGCATAAGTATCTTTGACTATATGTTAAATATAGGATTCTACACATAACAATAAAATATTACCTTTTACAGTACTGTGTTTGCATACATTGTTCTTGCCAAATGTTTGATTCATTGGACTCGATATGTTCTATAGTAACACAAATGGGTCTGCATGGTTAAGTACCTTTTCTTTCTTCTACAAATTCCACAGAAGAATATAACTTATAAAGACATTGAAATTTGTATAAATGTCTGTTAGAGAATTTGTATTGATTGATTGATTGTTGTTAAAGACCACTTTAAGCACTGTTGTACAGGACGCGACAAGAGAGCTGCTGAAGACTAGTAACCAGTTAACCCAGTGCTATATCGTGGCGGTTAGTTTTTTAATGGTGGAGGAAGCCGGAGTACCCGGATATAACCAATAAACTTCGGTAGGAAAACTGACAATACTAGCATATTAAGAATGGAGTCGAACATAACTGTATCGTGCCGGATTCGAATTCACAACCTCAGTATTGACAGGCTGTGATATACTCTGTATTGATCATATGTGGTACACTTTTAATATCATTGTATATAATATATAGTAGGTTACCTCGATGACAAAATTATTTTTGTTAAATGTAAAAATAGAGAGAAGATACCAAGTAGAAAAATCCTTTTCAACAGACACCGTGGCCAAAATAAACGACGAAAAGACAAACAACATTAAGGATGTTCGCTCCTTTTGTTTTAGATTTTTTGCCAGATATTCGGAATCCTCTGGTTTTATCCATGTAGTGCCATTAAAAATTTTGCCCACTAACCCATACTTTTCTTTTTCATAATTTTATTACATATAGTTTAAAAAGCCATATTTGAAAATACTATAAAATCCTTGTTATGTTCTCATCATTTTTTAAAGAAAACAGGTGCCAATGTTAAATGTACGAAAAGTCTAGAGAGGATTATTTCCCGCCAAATTTTCAATGGCTTTTATCTCGAAAACAAGCACACGGACCCTTCATTTTTTTCTGCTTTTTTAGTTCCTTTATTTATATACTCCCAATTTATAACAGTCTTTTAAAAAGCTTGTTATTTTGAAACAGAGTAGCGAACATCCTTAACAAGACGTTTCACGGAAAATTAAGTATGAGCAACACAAACCCGAATACAACCATTTCAATGATTGAATAGAATATGTTCTATACTACCAAGCATTCAATACCGTTTAATAATTATAGATACTTATTGTCGTGAATACTCTTATTGAGGTTTCTATCCCTTCAAGTTAATCCTACAGCTCTTGTATTGCTCCTTTACGTTAATGTCAACCAAACAAGATGTTGAAAGACTAAATTGAGACAAAATATGTTAGAAACTTCTGCAACGCATATTATTTTATATTATAGTTTAATGATTAAAATTACATTCCTCAAATAAACATTGATATGACTAAAAAGTTATAAGGGGTACATACAAAACACAAAATCATCATAGTTGATTTATTGGTAATTACTATATGTACACATATAACATTTTTAATGTTTATGGTATGATGTGGAGTCTAGAAACGTAAATTCAATTTGATACTGTGACATTTTGTCTTAAATCTTCAGTATTATCTTGTATGCTTCCACTATGTAAAGACTTCTCAGTTGCTGTAACACTTAAATCGCCATAATCTTTTTCCTTTTTCTTTCTTGATTTTGCTCCATCCGTTTTAACCTTACCTATCAGACCTCGTTTTTGGTATTTTAGGAAGCGTTAAGGCACGTGGTGTGATTCGATTACTAACATTTTCCATGACTCTTGCTTGGTCCTTCACGTTCTTAACGATGTTCTGATTATGTAATACTTCTTGGTCACGTGATTGTTCAAATGTATCTGTTGTTCTGGGTTCGCCGTCTAAGGGCTGGACAGACCTCTTGAAAACTTCCTTCTTTAATCCTTCTATCTTTTGAACATGTAAAAGCCAAGCTTTTCTTTCGTTATATTTGCGTTTTTCAATTTCTTGAAAACGTTTTTGTGACGCTTCGAACTCCTCTTCTCTTTTGTGTTCCAATTCTTGCATGCGATGAAGAAATGCTTCCTGTTCTTGTTGTTTCCTCTCTTCAAGGTGACTTACTCTGGTTTTTAATTTTTCAACGTTCTTCTGTTTTTGTTTCTCGATTTCAAGAATTCTTTGTTGTAAAGCATCATTTTCTATTTGGAATTCTTTATCCTTTCTCTGAAGCATTCGACAAAAAGCAAAATTGTTCGCTCTTCGTCTCTTTTCAAATTCAACCATTCTCCTTTTAAGCATTAGATTATCAGTCTTTTTCTTTTTCTCTATTTTTCTTATTTGTGTTTGAATTTCTTCCCTATAAGTTTGTTCTAGTTCCCTTTCGTCATTTTTTCTTGTCAACTTCCGTTCCAATAGCCTCTGCCACTGAATTTCTTCCATTCGGATATGGGACGTGATTGGTTCAAGATTACGTATTGTCCCCACTATCCGACTTTTTTGTTGTTCAAATGGTTCATGCTTCCAAGTGTAAGGTAATATTCTACTATCAGTGTCAGTGTTTTCTTGGTCATCATTTTTTGCGCGAATCATTTCCTTTGCCTTAGTAAGCTTATTTTTGTATGTTAGCTACGTTCATCGCGCGGGTCTTTCTCTTGTTCGTGAACAGCTGGTATTGCAGAGCTACTGTATACTGATTCCTTTCTGTATTGGTTGTTCTTCTCGTTTATGTTTTCCTTAATTTCTTCGTCTTTGACGTTCTTATTTTCGTCTTGTCTTCCCGCCACTTGATGAGCTCCTTTTGCAGAGCCACTATATACAAAATCGTTTCTTTCTCGATTAATCTTTTCATTTACATTTTCTTTCAATGCCTCGTCTTTTTTTATCGGTATTTTCGTCTTTTCGTACTGCCTGTTGGTGTCCAAATTCTTGCTCATCAATAATCGCGCTTATTGAATTGATAGCATTCATTTGTTCTGTAGTAACGTCTCGTAAATTCATTGAACTAACTTTCTTATCACGTGCTTCTTCTTTCTTTCCATTTACCACGTTTCTTGTTTCACTTTGATCGCTAATTTTGTTTACATAATGACTTTCATATTATTCGGTTAAAATAATGTGTATTCTCTGGAAAAAATAAGTCCTTTGTTAATAACTTCGATACATTCTTTGAGATAGGATTTGTTTAATTTAAAAAAAAAAAAGTTTTCTGTATTGTCTTTAGGGTTGGTTTTCAAATTAATTTGCCTGATGCTATTTGTTGTTTACGGAGAAATGACATTTGTATCTACTTTTTAATATACTATTAGCATCTGTCTAGCTCAGGTTGTCCTAAGTATACATGAAATATTTGCCACTGGGCAATAAGCCAACAACAAAAAAGTATCTTACAACTGGTTATCTTTAATTATGTTGATGATTTTGTTATTAAAGGAATTTGGCTTTGATGAAGATATTTTGCACAGGGGCATCGGGCATGGACCTCATTTTTCTAATGTGTTTACATTAAAGAGATTTTCTTATTAAATTTTCTTACTGTCCCTTATTTTATGTCTTCTTGATCTTATTTATACACTCTTACTATAGCTGTAGTTTGTACGTGCTGTCACTCTACTATTACTTTCCAGGATTAGAGGAGCATAACGTATAAATCACGGTTATTGTAAGAATGCACGGATAAAAGCAAAAACAAGTAAAGTAAGAGGAAATAAGTATAGATATAAAGAAAATAAGATAAAAATTAACTTGAAAAGAAACAGAAACGACAACAAAAAAGTAGAAATTTAAAGAGAGGTCGATATCCCAAGCGCATGTGATCTTAGGAAGTCACTGTTAAACTTTTCGACACTCCGAACGATTGAGATGTTGAAATATTATGTAGAGGAATGTTTGCTGACTTTCAAATGTCTTTTATTTCTTGTGTCGTTGGGATGCTGTCTAATTGACGTATACCAGTATCTCCTAATAATCTTTTAGTGTTAATCCAGGTATCATTAATTTTGCAAAACTGTTACTGTAAAAGGTTGTTAAACAACTTGTACTGTATCAGATTTGAAAACAAAGAGGATTGTTCAAAGCGTATTTTTCTTATCCCAAAACACATACGATAAATTTCTGATTTTAAATTTAATTGCTATCCCAAATTTGATTACATTCTGAACTAAATATAATACTTTAAAATTCGCAAAATAACACACAAAAAAAGATGAATAAAGAATAAATCTTCAGGACACGAATAGAAAAACATATAGTTTATTATCATATTATCGTCATAAATAACAGCTGATTACCTCTTACATCAAGTCCATATTTATATAGTCTTTGATAAGATTCATTGATAGTGAAAATATTCAACACAAAGCTACAATGATTACATTTTGTCATACATTTCGTAACATAAGCAACATAATTTCATGTATAATTGAAATGCATGAATAATGAATTACCGAATCGATCTTACAGTTATAATAGGGTATAATTACAAAAACCAATAACTTTCCTTAGTCAAAAAGATAATTATAGTTTAAATTAAAAAAAAAATTGTTTTTAACAGCTGCTCACAAGGAAGCTATTAAACCAAGAGTTCCAAATGGTGAAGTTGAAGTCATCCCTTCGTAAATTTTACGGACGCCATCACGAGTTGGTTGACCGTTATGGAATTACCGTTTCACAGATGATATCGGATATGTTCCTTATGTCGTAACTACAATACCCTTCCCTTTTCACGAATGTGACTTACCGAATTAGACTATTTACCGGATTTGTAATAACATAAGCAACTCGACGGGTGCCACATGTGGAGCAGGATCTGCTTACCCTTCCGGAGCACCTGAGATCACCCCCAGTTTTTGGTGGGGTTCGTGTTGCTTAGTCTTTAGTTTTCTATGTTGTGTCATCTGTACTATTATTTGTCTGTTTGTCTTTTTATTTTTGGCCATGACGTTGTCAGTTTGTTTTCGATCTATGAGTTTGACTGTCCCTCTGGTATCTTTCGTCCCTCTCTTTTAAAGCAATCTGAAACTAAATATTATATATTTGTCGAATATTGTTTTTAAATAAAAGCACTTATAACTGACTAGATATTTCAAAAGTACTTTTGAGTCTTCAACATATTTTCCTCCATACTATTGTGTCCATGACTATTCTATTCAGGTGTGCTTGAGACCAAAGGTTGTATAAATCAATAGCCGTTTGCTTTACGTCAAGTGACAAGTATTACACGCATATTATGGACGACAATGCATTCACTAATAAATCGAAAGTATAAATTCTGCAAAAGCGTTGAAGTTAGAAGATAGGCAATTACAATAAGAAGGACCGTGACTTTTTCTGGAGACGGATTCATCCAAAAACGAAAAACAAAGATTTTCCAGTTTTTTATTACGGTTTGATGGTACTTTTCATATTATGAGGGGTCATTTTATCATTTTTCATTTTGACCTTGATCACACTTATATGTCTCTGCCATGTTGCGTGTCCATCTTTGTTTTTCTTTTCTTTTTCTGAAAGTTTCCTTTGAAAAGCATCTTTTTCCTCCCTCATTTTTCTCTCTATTTGCAAAATTCTTTGTTCAGAGTTATATCTATTTTCCTGTTGTTTTTGTTCAATGTCTTGTATTTTTCTGTATAAACTGTGCCTTTCTGCAACTTTTCGACTTTCGATTTGTTCCAGTTTTTTTCGTGTTATTTCCCTGAAATACGTAATATAAGGTATTTAAAGTATTAGTAACTGTTTTATCTTTATGTATAGGAGTATACACAATTTGAATACTTTTTTCCCAAGTCTTCTCGAAATGGGGTGTTAAATCGGAGGATTCGTGTTGTGAGAGTGTCACCTTGCTAGACGTTAAGGGACCTCAGTGGCCTAGTGGTCTAAGTCGTTCATATCCTTAAACCATAGCCTGTCAACATTACATATATCGAGTCAATTACCAATCCTCCATTGTGTGATACCTAATCACTTGATATAACTAAACAACGCAATTTATAAGACTAACACATCGCTTGTCACATGTGAAGCAGGATCTGAAGTGGGGTTGCTCAGTCTTTAGTTTTCTATGTTGTGTTTTGCAGAGTGCTTTTTGTCTTTTGGTAGTTTTTCGTTTTTTTGCTATGGCTTTGTTAATATAAAAAAGAAGATGTGGTATGATTGCCAATGATACAACTCTCCACAAGAGACCAAATGACACAGCAATTAACAACTATAGGTCACCGTACGGCCTTCAACAATGAGCAAAGCCCATACCGCATGTAAGTTTATCTTCGAATTATGAGTTTGAATATCCCTTTATTATCTCATGCCTCTCTTTTAATTAACCGATTCATTGTTTTATTTTTTCGATTCCTAAATAAACAAGAAATATTTGTCCCTGAACGTTATGCACGAAACTTGCAATCGCAATCGTCTAAGAAAATTAATATACCAATGATCAATAGTTCTTCAAAGGAATAGCATTTGATCATATACTTTTGTAAGATCGCCGTATGATTTAATGTTGCTTTTCATACACGTTTTTATCAAATCATAAACTATAATACGATGAAGTAACCATGGTAAATAAATCTGACCTTTTTTTCTGCTTGACATTTTCAATATCTTCCAGTTTTTGATAGAAGTTCCCTCTGTTAGTATGTGCTTGTTGCAATGCAATCGCAGGCAATTTGTCCGTTTTCCTGTCGGTTATATCCGTAAGTGGTCGGTAATAGTCGGAACGAGAAGTGTTTGATTCTAAAGGAGGTAACGTCTGTGCGCTTTGCCTATCTAACACATTTTGTCTCTTAATCTTTTCCATCTTTTTTATCCGACGTTGGACAACCTCCTTTTTCAAATGGTGTATTTTGTCAACCTCCTTAGCTACTTTGTGATATTCTATTCGGTCGTCAGTTGATAACGTGTCTCTCTCGGTACTAACGCTGGATTCTGACGAATGGTGAGAATCGGCAACATGATGTTTAAGCCTTTCAAGTCTACCTTTCCATGCACACATAGAAGACTCGCATCGTACATATTTGCTCTCTATTTTATTTCTCAAATCAGTATTATCACTGTACGTAGCCTGTGCTCCACAGGTAGGGCACGTTTTGTTCCCCCGTCTAGTCCATTCTTTGACGCATGACAAGCAATATACATGTCCGTTACAACATTGTTGGGGTTGATTCAGAATTAATCGACTGAAAATAAACAAAATGTATACAAGTTATGCTATTAAAAAAAAACTTCATAGATTTTCATTTAACTTTCCTTAAAAAAATATTATAAGGCTTAGTTTAATTTTGTGTTGTTGTATTTATTTATATATTAATAAATTATTTTGTGAAAACTTCTTCCAAAATCAAGGAAAATAGAAAAATAATCACCTTTTTTTGTTTACTCTTTTTTCATTTTTTTTTTTTTTACAATAATGGCATTGATACAAATTCAGAACCACGAATGTCAGTATTTTGCCAAAATTAACGCATTTCTTCAATTTTTTTTGTATTTTTCTTTCAAAAACAAGTTGATTTATTTGTTATTTGTTTAAGGATGTCCTTCGATACGAAATTTCAGACAAAAGACATGTAATTTTATAAAAAGTATATTAAATATGTTTTCAACATTACTGTAAAACGCTATTGAACAGTTTCATTTCATGGACATATGCCAAATAGTTGACACTCTTTTCAGTGTATTTTAAAGACTCTTTTTAAAATCAAGTCGGTCACACAAACTTGTTTATTCTAACCCTGCAAGTGAAACAAGTAATGAGTATATTGGCCCTATCTCTTTGTACTGCAATTTTTTATCATTGTAAACTTACTCAAACAAAGCAGATTACAATGGATTCTCTAGATTCGTTTGGATATTACATAAAACATTAAACGTATTTGCTTGTCTCGTCCGTTCGTTTTTCGTTGACAGGAGAAGGCTTATATAAAATGAACTAGTACTTAGATATATCTTTAAAATTTAACACGCTGTTTAATTAAAAAAAACAACAAAGACACGGAGAGCGCTTTGCAATTTCATAAGTTGTATCAACAGTAAAATAATTCCTCCTACACAATCTTGATTTGAACATATTCATGCACTTTAACTATTTCTTTAGAAAAAATTATTAACTTGACTGTGTAAGTATATTTTTCATATGTTATCTCATCTCACCCTTTTTATGCATGTTAATTCTTATTTGAATTTCTCTTTAATCTTTGTTCCTGCGTGTTTTATGAGAATGAACTATCTATCTATCATATAATTTTGTTTATATAAAGTCTAATAATATTCTTACCAAATAGAACACGTATATTCTAGTCTTTCTCTTTTAGAGAGGTCCAGGAATATTTCATTATCATGTCCGCCTACGTCAACCAGTGTTTCATCCATTTATATCATGAACTCTGAGCGAATTATATCCCATGTATACTAAAAGCAAATCGGTCTTCAATTCATACGAACTCTCTTAATTATAACATTTTGTTTTGTAGAATCATCGAAGAACAGCAAGTCAAATAGCACTCCAATGGTGAAATAAATTATTATTCCATCATTTTTTATGGATGCTGCACATAAAAATAAACTTAATGCACTTGCTTGACCTTTAGACGAACCGAAAATTCAATAAAAATCAAAGTATTAACTGATTTAATTTAGAAATAATCTCCAGAAATACAAAACTAAATTCAGATGAATTTTTTTGTCAAATCGAAACACAAAACTGAAACAAACGAAACAAAATACTAGTATAAATCGTGAATTCTACTTTTTTTCAAATATTTTAGAACACACAATGACAAATTAAAAAGTCCTCATAGATAGTTTTAAACAATAATAGAACGATTATTTGAATATAAACATTAAATACCTTAAGGGTTCAAAATATAATAAATGACTATCAATTTCAGTTTAAAAAGTGTAAAATGTAATTTGATATTTAAAATTATATGCACCGTTTCATCTCGATACCTCTTATTATTATAAACAAATTGAACATAAGGTCAAAATAGTGTTAATAATTCAGTTGAACATAAAGGTGTGCACACAATTCTAAGCCTGTTTTTTCCCTTAAATACGTCATTATTAAAGACTTTGCAATGAGATGCTAGATACTATACCAGTACTCATAATATCAAAAGATTTATTCACATTATAATAAAAAAAATTCTACAAAAGCGGATTCAAGGGGTGGGAGTAAATTTGCCCCTGTACTACACCAATGTATTTCGCAAAAAAAGTTCTTAAACTACACTAATCTGATTGTAATACTTATCCTTTATCCACGCTTAGCTTACAGGTATCTAACAACACTCCGGTATTTACATGCCATATCTGTCATATGAAGGTCACAGCGACCTCGGAATCTTGAGAAACGATCCCTTAAGATTTGAATGTTTTACCACTGAAAGTAACACAGCCTTTAAATTTAGATTTAAAGAGCATCTTTCATGTTTTCATAATAAGTGGCTAGTATCTTGCTTTTTATAAAAGAAAATCAAATTAAAAATACATGTCTTTTTTGAGTGGCAACAAACAATTGTTTCAAAGCATTATGTCCGTTCCCACTGGTAAAAGTTGTAATTGAATCTATTCATATCATGGTTCAAGTATCTAATTACTGTACTTATTGATTGTTGTTTGCTTATCGTCCAGTGGCAAATGCTTTATGCATATTAAGGGCGAGAACAGATTACCAAAAATATCTATAAGTATTTACTACAAAATGGGTCGACCGGAATTAGAACTGCGAAATACGACTTGGAAAATGAGTGTATTTTGGACAGGCGCAGAAATTTTGCCTTGTTACAGGCTATCTACGGACACGTTATTAAAGTTTGAGCGTGGCACTTTCTCTACACAAATTTCCAGCCGGGCATGGCTTCATATTCATACATCCAGCACAACCAAACGAACGATCCTCTTTAGTTTATCTTTTATTGCCGGATAGGGTAAGTTCGGGGATGATCATATTTCTATAGACAATCTATCCTTGGAGATTTAAAAGAGATAAGTTAGTTCAGGATAAATTTATAGAGTGAGAAAACTTTCCCATTTAAACAAGGAAATAATTTAACTGTATTTCCTCAATAACTAAAAACGAGGAAGTAATATTAAAAAATCACATGTCAATTAGTTCCTGTATAAAATGGTGTTCTGATTTTAGCGAACATGTATCGAACGATGTTTGTGTTTGTGTTTCTGTGTATGCTTGTTCATGCTATTTTTTGTATGGAGTGCAGATCGCAGACTAATAAACCAGTTGATTGGTAAGATTTAAGTCAACTTATAACATTTAAAACTTTATATTATCTTACATCTATAGCAACTTTACAGTTGTCATTCTTTTTGTACTTGTTTAAACACTTCGGGGATTTTAATTGACAAAAAACAATTGAAAATTAGATAAAAAACTGAATTCTGAAATTTTTTGCCAAATACGACTTAAGAAATCTATGCCCGGGGGTAGAAAAACCTTAATATTCTGCTAACCTTTCAGTAAAATCACATATAGAATCTAGCTCAGCATATCGGTCTAACACAAAGAACATAAACATGTTAACGACAGGAGCCACATGTGGAGCAGGATCTGTTTACCCGGATCACCTGAGATCATCGCGGTTTCTGGTGGTGTTCGTGTTGCTCAGTCTTTAGTTTTCTATGTTGCGTTTTGTACACTGTCGTTAGTCTTTTGTTAGTTCATTTTCGACTTATGAGTTTGACTTTCCCTTGGGTATCTTTTTGCCTCTCTTTTTTAGTACTGAATATGCCTTCATTAAATATAGATTATATATTGCAAGGTTCATAGTGTACAAGATACCTAAGCTGGGAAGTCATACTCATCCTAATTTCAAAGCTGGGACGGGATTTTATTACATGGATAATGATTCTCCTGAACTGACACTTTCTGACAGAGGATTAGATGCTAAGAGTGATGCCTTGTTCCATACACTCGACCAAATCTACAGTAACAAGGTAAGTTCAATGCAATGTTGCGATGACAAACTGACAACGTCATAGCAGAAAGCGAAAAAGACAAAACAACAGTATACGAACAGTACATAAATATAAGAAATTGTGGTATGAGTGCCAATGAAACAACTCTCCATCCAAGTCACAATTTGTAAAAGTAAACCATTATAGGTCAAAGTACCGTCTTCAACACGGAGCCTCGGCTCGCACCGAACAGCAAGCTATAAAGGGCCCCAAAATGACTAGTGTAAAATAATTCAAACAGGGAAACCAACGGTCTAATCTATATAAAGAAACGAGAAACACTTAAGAACCACATCAACAAACGACAACCACTGAAAAATCATGTCTTAATTCTTATAAAAAAAAATTGTCCATCATTGTGATGAGCAGTGAATTTAACTCAAATAGACTTCCTTATTGGAAGCTTGTTTTGCTGAGTGGTCATGACAGGTGCCACGCACTGAGCAAGATATAACACTGTGCGGGACAAATTTGCCATTCAAGAATTGGCAAATCTGACTTTGTCGGTTTACAAGATATCAAAAATATTTTTTGCCCAAGTGATAGATAATCAAAAAAATTAAATCTCCCCATATGTCCCAACATGTCACCGTTGTCACTGTTGTCACCACAGCTTATTAAAAGTACATTTCCCATGGGAAATTTAAAAATTCCCATGGGAATATTCGAAGTTCCCATGGGAAAAGTTAAAGTTCCCATCGGAAAAAGTACTTTTCCCATGGGAATTTTAAAGTTCCCATCGGAACTACAATTTCCCATGGGAACATAAGTAGATAGTTTCTTCCCATGGGAATTTGTGTTCCCAAGGGAACTAATTTTTCTTCTCATGGGAACACATTTTTCCCTTGGGAACATTTATTCTTCCCATGGGAATTAAAATTCTTCCCATGGGAAGATATATTTTTCCATGGGAACATTATTTCAGAATTTGTACAAGAGCTATGAAATATCGCAATGGACTGGCAGTTACTAGTAACCATGACTGGAACAGTTTAACAAGCATTCCATTTGATAAAAAAAAAATGTAATTTCAATAAATTAAAAGTATTTCTATCATACTTTTACACTCAAAAGTCTTTTATTACCGTTGAATGATTGATAGAAATTCTACCGTCCAGCGGCTGATTTTACAATTTGAATCTCTCACCTTTGTTTTCGATCAATAGCATCGTGCATTTCATGTAATAGTGTTCGCTGAACTGTCAAGTATCGGAGCCATGCCTTTGTATTTCAGAATTTAATTTAAGAATAAAAATTATAAATCTGTTTTAATCTATATACATGGGAAATCACGAGTCGTGTTTAAGATTGTTTTCTAATTATAATCCTATAATTTCATGAAATTGACTTCATAATTATTATTAATGTACTTATTCTTTTTCGTCGACGTAACTCGACATGCGTGGTTTTCGCCACTAGAAAGATGTGCACTTACTTTTTTAAAGTTTATTTCATTCATTTGGTCAAATTTCCTAATCATGCTAATGCAATATTGTTACTCGTCTGCACAAAAATCTTTTATTTCAATTCATTTTTGGCAAACACATTTGAAAGTCTTGTTAGATTTGTCTTTTATGATCTCTCAGGTAAATATCAAAGAGAATCCAGAGTTTTGCATTTACAAGGACGGATGAGGATTTATTATATACTTTATGATATATTCACTTGTACTTTACCGGTAGGCTGTCTTCGTGTAATTTATGGTTTAAAGGAATACGAATACTTTATTTCTCATAAAATTTCAATTACTAGTTATCGAGAACATACATAAACATAACTATAAGGTAAAAGTATTACATGCATGTGTAAACGATACAATTAAATTAACTTGGAGGACTAACTTTCACATTTATAACTTTTACATAGTTTTTCTAATATTACAATATTTGATGAGTTAAATTGTTGATCAACTTTAAAGATATTAGGGTTTGACTAACAGTAGTTTCGTAAATATTTCCTTCTTTCTATAGTTTAAATGTTCTACAATTCATAATGTAATGGTACTGTCTCGTCACCAATGTTGTTTGTGTCACAGAGACGGCAGATTATGTTTTCTCTCTGTAAATCTTGCCACCTTCCAGACTCAATCGGCAAGTGGTGACTACCACATCTATATTTGCATAATATATAAATGAATTTAGTAAGGTAAAAATGAAAAGTATTTTTTCAAATCGTTTAATTCTTTTTAAAAATACGATAACATTACGTTTTATGCGATTCTGCAATAAAAGCAAAGCATTCTTGTTGAAACTGGTCTTTGGGTTTTTGTTTAATAAATTTTGACACCCATTTATCACAAACTATAATATTAGACATAATCATACCGCAGATCATACCGTAATTATCAAAAATATTTTTCATAAATGATATCCACTTAGTTTCTATTCCGTTATTAGCATAATATAAAAACAGAAGTTTGTATAATTCAACACAAATTTTACTTTCTTTTCCATTAAGAAGTGTACTCTAGAAATGTATCATTCGCAACTTTACATAGGACAGTAATGGGTATCTGTCAAGCTCTGCATACGGTATGAAATTTGGAGTAGACTGTTTTAACTGTAAGGAGCATTGTCGTCTTTTGCATCTAGATCAAAGACTAAATTGAATTATTTTTCCGATTGGATACAGGTGAAACAAATATTTGATTTTTTAATTGCTGATGATTTTTTGTACGAATAGACTGAGACTACTATAACACATAGAGAACATTCGAAATAGTTTTAATTTGCACATTTTTTTAAATTTGTATTTTTTCCTCACTAGGTAGGTGAAATTATGTATAAACTTTATTGTAAAATTGCGAAACTTGCATTACGGGCATATTCTATACTTCTAAGTTTGAATTAAGAGTCTAAACTTTTTTCAAATATTGAATACGCAACCAAATCTCTGTAATCTTATCCATGTATTATTTATGTTTCTGTCAAAGGCGTTTGATTGGGTATTAGTTTAAAGTAGGCGAGGTTTTCGGTAACTTTCCTCCAATCAACTGGCCTATTCGACAAACCTGTGTGCGCTGATGCGTGTAAACTGGCTATTTTAACGGTACGTGTCTTACATCGGAATCTGTCGTGCGTGACCAATGTTTATTGTAGAATTTCTTGTCATGTGGTCAAATTATCTGACATACAAGTTTTAAAGGTTAAAACTTAAATTTGCTTTTTGAAAGATTATTTTCGGCAGTGCCCCCGATATACGGTCCTAAAGTGTTTAAGAAAAACAAGACTTTAAAAGAAGGATGCATATTAACAGATAATATAATCTGGGACTATTATACTTAGTATTATAGTCCCAGATATAATACATGTATGATATGGCTCTGATATTAACTATAACGTGTTCTGGAAAAAAATTAAGTGTCCGAGAATTTGAATTACCTAATAAGGGCATCTCGATCACTTTCGACAAAATATTATTGCATGAATGGTAAATCGCTGATTTTTAATTCTAGAAGTGGTTTGTGACTGTTATAATAGTGACATTTATACGCATTCTGGTTTAAGTTTACAATGAACACACTCAGAGAACACACTATACATTTTTCTTTGAAATATCAATCTTTTTTGGGCCGACTTGCCTTATCATACGTTTCATTATATTTGAATGCTTCAAAACTGCTTCAAAATACTATAAGCCTGTATTGTTGTTATGTTTTAGGGTCAATGACTCCCTCCCCCCCCCCCCCCCCTCCAAAAGTAAAATAATTGTATATTTAATTTCAATAATTGTTTTAAAACGTAATATCAATTAAGGTCAGCCAAACCCGAATTCAACAACAAGGAGTGTCATTCACCGGGTTTATTTTCTTTTAGAGGTTTTGATCTTTTTATTGTATTCAATAAATAATAGTAAAATTTACTTTCCATATACATGTTTGACTTCCTAAATAGCACTTGAAAATAAATTTTGAACAACGAATTTGTCACAATTTCGCTTTTGTCGTCTGCCCAACTTAGTTTGGTCTTGCAATATGCATGAGATACTTGTCACTGAACGTTGAACAAACAGTAACTATCCACCAATCCATCTGCAATTGCGATACCTCTGTTACATACCCGTCATTTTGTCACATGCTTGGTACTATTCTTTGAACAAATTTCGTGTTGTAAGCCGATTTTGTCCTACATTTAAATTGTTCTTGTCAAGTAATACATTCCTTGAACAGGTTAAAATGTTTAACTAAATCCTATAAAATCAATTTGGTGCATTGGTTCTTTGAAACACAATTTTGTTAATTTTAGCGTGTCAACCCCTCGTCTAGTAGTGATTTCGGTTTGTATAATCATACAACAAAAGTCTATATTTGTATACTAGTAGTAAGTTATTGTTTCATTTTATATGTTTACTATTGGTGACATCAAATAAAATGTTTTGCAGGTTGTACTAAGCCATACGAAATTTAAATATCATATTTAAATGCAAACTGAAGGATCTAAAATTTAAATGATTTAAGTAAAAACTATAATGAATACGGAGCAGGGGTATTGCACGAAGTCATCCAGACTAGCCGAATTATAAATCCTAGCCTCCGTACTTGTATGATCACTTGATCCAAAATCAAGCTTGTCTGATGGAGAAAAAAACAACGCTTTTGGTTAAGGACTACAGTTGAAAAGTAACATTTGCTACCAATCCATGCAAAATAGTAAGATGTATGTTCCTGGGCGTATAATGCACAAAGAAAGGGTTGTTATGTACTTTTGAACTTAGTAAGGTAGTATGGTTACCATACGCCTTCCTGCTACAGATACGATCGACGTGCACTACAGCAGAATTACGGTTTCAGTTGTTAAAGTACACAAACAAATTAATTGGGCTAATTTGAAATCTCCTGCATAGTTTATTTCATTGGCAATCATATTCAAGAAAAGTTGTAAATCTTGAATATTCTGTTATATCTTTATGAAGCTTGATTGAGACGTAGATTCACTCAGATACCGATCATTGTTATCTTTTCTTCATTTACACAAATGAATGTCCGGGATTCGGAATATGGCAGTTATACATATATTCTCAGTTTACATTTAGTTTGAAGCATTATCGAACTAATACGACTTTCATCTTTAAAATTTACTTTGCATTAAATATCTAAATGAGATTACATAGGAATAACTTGTGGTGTATTCATGTATATGTAATAAAAAAAAAAGAAAAGAAACCAACAGCAATATTTGACGAAGACGAAATTAATGATGGAATTTTAACGTCGAGTGACATATATTACAATGCATGTCGAAACAGAACTTGAAATTGACAATAGGAATTAATAGAACAGTCGCTTTTCCAAAGAATTCACGCTTAGTTGGGATTTCACGTGCTATTTCACATGGTTCGCATTATAGTTATGCATGTACAAAGTAACTAACAATTGTAATGATTTCTTTAACTGTTCTAAAACGTTCTAGTTGAAATAAAAATCTGTGATTTTTCTATATTCGTACTTTCGACGAAGCAAAGTAAGTTCTATATAGATCTGGATATATATGCATAAAACAATATCCAATCGTAGTATAAATTTATTGTAGAACATGTAGAAAAATCCGTCCGTTCGGGTCAAATCTTAACTTAAGTACCATATGCATATACGGACCCTGGATTTAAATCAGATCTGTTCTGGCGGTTTTTGTCTTTTTTTCAAAATACATATTTTTAATTGTGACTATCTTTAGTTCCGAACCTTTCTATCTTTCTAAACCAACGATCGGCAAGTGCGTTCATTTTTGTGAATTAATATTTGAATGTTTTGAAATATCCATTATTATTGACAAGAAGTATAAACTTACATTTTCAAATTTTACCGATGGAAAATATCTCAATAAATTGTTAATTCCTCAAATCTTTGGTTGGAATTAAATATCATTCATTGCACGAGAACTGTATTTCATAAACAACTGGTGGTAAAATTGACCACACGTATGAGTTTAGTAATATATAGTATATCAATGTACACATGATGTATATTATAACAGATGATTTTTTAAAATAAAGTTCCAAATTACCGTCCGCGCGTACACTGCTCAGCAGGCGGTGCGGTGCGTAAACCTGCATTACGTGTAATAAGAGTTTTTAAGCCCGACAGGAAATCGCTTGAATACCTGGAAGTGTCACCTCACAGTACCTCTGGCAATAATTTCTTTAGCCATGCTGATGGTCAAGTTAAGGAATTAAATAAAGGTATTATATAAATACTGTGACATAAAAAGATTTTATAAATGTATATTAGTCCCAGATAAAAAAAATATTGGAAACAATTTTACACGGAACACCGCTAGTTAATTAGGGTTTCTAACTATATATGAGAGAATCCATAAAAGAAATTGCTCTCAATTAATTCCCCTATATTTACTTGAAAACTTGAAATATGCATTATAAAGAAATAAACTTGATCGCATAAACTTAACCTTTATTATACTAATTATGGAATATGCATAGTTTTACATATGTCAGTCGTTAATCTACATATTTCGTTTAGGTGTCAGACCACCAATTACTCCTTCCAATTTAGAACGTATGTAAAAGTAGCCCTACTCTGACACAAAATAGTGCTTTTGATGTCATTGTTTACTTAAACTAACCAACAAATTTGCAGAAATGAAACTTTTGGTGAAAGGGAAATATATTTAGACTGGGAATTATACTAACGGGATTGGAAACGTTACACCAATCAGTGTAATAATACTCACATCACTGTAGTTAGAACGAGACTTTACGTTAGTATATTAGTCCCAGATTTAGACCATTTTGAGCCAAAATTCACTTGTCTATGAGTTTGCATTAAAAATTCAGGATTATTGTGCTACATAGTATACATATTTCCAGAAAACCGGGAGTTATTAGTACCTGTGTTTTCAAGATCAGAATTTTCTTATAAGACTTTAAAAATGAGTTGAAAATTGGCATGTAGAAAGCACGGTGATACATGTACAATTCAGGATATACCTGGTTTCTTTGAAGTTATACTTAAGGTTAAATATTTAGAAAGCTGTGAAAATTGAAAAATTTGGTTGAACAGATTGGATTTTTAATTGGTGGTCTGACACCTCGAAATAGGCCGGAAATTGCTAGTAGACAGAAGAAAGTCAAGAAAGCTCATTGTGTTATATTCTTTACATAAAGAGACTGCCCTTGATTATCTCTGAGATTAAATGCTCCCAATTATTGGTCAAATTCAAATTATGATTTACGAATTAGTAACAACTATGTAGTACCCCGCGTCATAGACTAGATATAATTAAAACATCTTTTTTTCCCATCTACTTCTATTGAATGGAATTTTAAACCCCGACATATGGACTTTCTGAAATCTAAAAACACCCACCCTTCTTCTTTAGTTGTGGTGTAAGAAAACTTAATATCATTAATGGTTCAGAAGTATGCGAAGCTCCTCAAATGCAGATCTGTGTTAATATTAAACTAAATCCTGCATGCATGTAGCCATGCTGTTTAGGATTGTATTTACAATTTTTTCGAGTGCCCATTTCACAATGAAGTAAGAGAAATATTGTTTTTGATTTTAAAAAGATATGTTATACCAATTGAGCTGTTCACTGTGACCTTTATACATTTCAGCGAAGTAAAGCAACTTTTGAATCTGTGCAATCTTATATCAGAATTACACAAAGATTCAGAACTTCGCATACAATTAAAATTCTGCCTTCCTACTTTTCACGCCAGTTCATATTACAAAAAATATCATATTGCGTTTTCGTTTTTGTTTATAGTTTGTATTACATCTATTTCTATTTTGTTTTTCGTTATTATCTTATGTATTTTGTGTTCAATCCCATATGCTACTTTTGAAAATAAAATGTGTTTAAACAAAAACAAAACAAAAACGAAGATAAGTCACACAAAAAAAACCTCAAAATAACAAACTTGTACATTTGATACATGTACATGTATATGTCACAGAAATCACTAATCCATGTCAATGTTAAGTTTTTAAAACAATACAACGGAGACTAATAATATGACTTCAATTTACTTTGTTTCTGTTCTTGTAATTCATCTACATAAACTGCCTATACAAAATATAATACGAAAGGAATCAAAATATTGAAATAAAGACGTCCGTAGAAATACCACAAATGACCACCTCAATAATACGCACTAGAGACTTGATGTGATGATACAGTTGCCACAAAGGACATGAAATATAAAAGTAGGCTATGTTATTTTAAATTAAAAAAATAAAAAAATAATTCCAAATTATATAATCACATCTTAAGTAATTACCATGTAAATGTTTTAACGACATGTGCCACACTCTATTGATCGTCATCTGTGTGTAATCGATCGAAATTCATGTTCATTCAACCAGAACCCGTTAATTACGCACGTGTATACAGATTGTAAATGAATATTATCTCAGCATGTTATCATGGTTATAGTGTTTTTGTTTTATGGGCCTTGTATTTTGCAAAAAAAAAAATTTTAAATGGAGTTTTTCTAAGCACCGGAAAAAAGTTGTTAAACATTTATTATCTATTTTCCAATAAGTTCAATAATAGAAATTTGTATTCACAACACACACGCACAACTTATTTAAAAACTTACTTGCCATTACTTCATATTTAACTGGATAATCAGAGTTTTTATGGAAGTTGCATGTTGAGAGCAGCTTTAGATTTGAAACCATATTGACATTTTGTAGAAAACCTGCATACTGCAATAATTTAACATAAATCCTGCATTTTCAACAAATTTTTATTTTTCTAGGAGAAACACAATCAAACGGAAAACATGTTCCATACATAAAATATCTGTTTCAATGAAAAGAAAAATTGTTCCCATAGGTAGACAAATTTTTCCATGGGAAGAAAAATTGTTCCCGTGGAAAGAAAAATTGTTCCCATGGGAAGATAAACTATTCCCATCGGAAAAGTTAAATTCCCATGGGAACTCTCTGTATTCGTCTTTTCCCATGGGAACTGTAAAGTTCCGATGGGAACTTTAAAATTCCCATGGGAAAAGTACTTTCCCACGGGAATTTTTAAATATCCCATGGGAAATGTACTTTTAATCAGCTGTGGTGACAACAGTGACATGTTGGGACATATGGGGAAATTTAATTTTTTTGATTATCTATCACTTGGGCAAAAAATATTTTTGATATCTTGTAAACCGACAAAGTCAGATTTGCCAATTCTGGAATGGCAAATTTGTCCCGCACAGTGTTATATACTTTCCTTTCGGTGCATTTATAATATTCTATTTTTTTTAATCTTTAATTGCACAAGCTTTAGTGGCTTGATAACCTAATAGTTTTGAAATTTCCTGCTCAACTTGAGTGATTTGTATTTCAGACAGACGTTGGCTATTTTATGTATAGTGATCACACACCAGACAATAGAACTGGCGCTGACCCAAGAGGACATTCTAAAGGTAAAAAATGACAAATGTAGAGAGGCTTGTTTTCTTAAGCTGTGTCATTTTAAATGATTCTTTGTAGGAAATTGTATTTTGTATAATCATGATAACGGCCATTTGACATGATATGCTCCAAAACCTTGTTTCATATGCATTTTATCAGAGACATATAATACAAATGTATAAGTTGTCTCTAATTTCATGCAAAACTGGAAGTTGACGCCGATCTCGCAGCATTTCAAAAAGTTGAGATTGCTCCTGAAACAACGTTTTTTTTTACAGTTTACCTTGCAGACTTTTATGAAAAACAATGTGTGAACATTTTATTCTTACTATTTGGAAGTTAGAAGTTATAAGTTGTAACTTTATAAAATGGAGAAGGGTAGGTAAGGCGCAAATAGGAATAAATAAAATATGAAACAAACCGCTGCTCTGGGCTGTCTTCCCCCGCCGGAGGGTTGACCCTAGTGTAACCAGCTTTTAGATACCAACTAGATTCAAATGACAGTTTAGTTAGTTTAAACACATTGTATTGCGAAATACACAAAAAATTCGGACAATAAATGTTCCAAATTATTAATAAACAAACACACTAATACACATGCATCAGCGATAAGTATATAAAGAAATGATACATTCGTAGTAATTTCATGCAGTATTAATCATTTTTAATTCTAAACTTATATCAAGAATTTATATAGTTGCAGCTAGCACACCAAACCAAAAATACATCTGATAAAGGCTATTTTTGAAATACGCTTTACGCGCACTCAATTAAATTGATAAAAAAAATGTATAGCAATGTTTTGTTTTTCAGGAGTTTTGGGATTTGAACAATCAGGTGGATTTTGGATGGTACATAGCGCGCCTCAATTCCCGCCATTGAGGTCTGATGGCTACAAATGGCAAGATAAGGCCTCTAAAAATGGACAGACTTTCCTGTGTATATCTTTAGACTACGCCATCGTTAATCGTACAGGTACGACACATATAAATGTAGAGTGTACTCAATAGAGATACATGTATGCAAGTATATATAAATTATAGGCCGTGCTTTTGTATATTGCTTCGCATAAATTAAAAAGCACATTTTGATTATCAGTTTTTCCGAATTCAAGTCATATAATATAATATATATAAACAATGTAATTATGATAACATTATCACAAGTCAAGTTGTTCTTATAAATATGGTTTTGGTTGTTCTGTGTATGTACTGTTGGGTCTTACGCTTATAAACATGAAAAAGGTTTTGAGCACATGGATTCCAAAATTTTTGTCAAAAGCTTGCCTTAAAAAGTAGGTGTTGTATGATTGCCAATGAGACAACTAAACATCAAACACCCAAGGTCGAGAGTGTAAATAAGTACAAGTCAACGCATGATGGTGATACCAAAAACGCATATCGTTCGCACTAGGTTTCATAAATCAAGGTCAGATATCGTAACAAGAATTGCAGTCTGGTAACCTCAGTATTTTTGTGGTAAGATTTCGTCTCAAGATGTGTGGTTAGATATCCTCACACGTATTGTTGTTATATATATCCTTACAATGATTGTTTCCAGATATCGTTTCATGTATTTTCTCCAGATTTATAATTTGTATCTCCAGATATCGTCACACGTATTTTCTTCGGATATAATCACACGTATTGTCGTGCGATGTATAGATCAAAAAGTTTCCTTCAGCCAACAGCCAGAATGCGAAATGTTTTGTCTAGTAAACGCATCGAACGAGACAAAAAAGCTTTACATTGTGTCGCGTGGTTGATATTTAACAATATTCCTTTCGCAGAAAACTCGTAAATTATAACTAACCATATCCTTACGCGGGAAAAACGAAAATCTATTTAACGTAACTTCCTAGTCTCCATTAAATACAGTGTGATGCTTGGATGTCCTAACGAAAGTAAACTTGATAAGTTACGCTCTCATTTTATGACGTCTATAAAGTCTCATCACACACGCTTATCACTTCACCTCATACGATAAGTTCTGATGAGGTCTGAATGTCGTGATACGATAATTACGAAACGACTGAGCAGGATGATATAGGCATGTGGAAAGTCTTAATTAACGGTTTGTTCACTTATATCTTCATTCTTTTGTCTTATGATAATAACTGGAGTGTATTCCTTCGTCTTGTGTTTTAAAACTTCATTACTTTGTCTTGTGTTTATTTGTAAATTTGTGTTAAGATATCTATTTATTTATAAATTTGTGTTAATATTTCTATATTCATTTGAATTGTCTTTAGATATCTTTATTCCTTTGAATTGTCTTTAGATATCTGTATTTCTTTGTATTTTTTAAAAATATCCTTATTTCGTTGATTTGTGTTCAGATATCTTTATTTCTTTGATTTGTGTTCAGATAAAATTGAGAATGGAAATGGGGAATATCTTTATTCCTTTTTATCCTGCAATTAGCCAACTATTGTACAAATAACAGGTACACAAATAATTTTTTGCTTTATTTGTACTTGTACAAATAAAGTCTCCTGTTACTCCTCTTCCATGTTGAGCAAGCGGTAATGTGGATATTTCTTTTTGCGTACCAGTTCATTTTGGGGTCCTCTTCGTGGTCCGCGTTTAAACTATGTCGATTTCTTTGAAAAAAATAGAGACAATGATTTAGATTTTAACAACTAAAGTTTCAAGTGTTGGGTGTATATTTCAGGATAAAAACAATATATGTACATTGTCGGAAATATAAAATTTATTTGTACTCGCTGTGAAACAGGAGAAAAACTCGGCGAGCCTCGCTTTTCGTCCTGTTTCTAAAGCTCATACAAATAAATTTTATATTTTCCGACAATGTACATATATTGTATTTGTATTGTGTTAAGATATCTTTATTCCTTTGTGTTGGGCTAATATATCTTTATTTCTTTGTATCGTGCTAATGTATCTTGAGTTTTGTGTTGTGGTAATATATCTTCATTCCTTTGTATTGTGCTAAGAAATATTTATTCCTTTGTATTTTGCCAAGATATCTTCATTCCTTTTGTGTCGTACTCCTTCGTATTGTGTGTATATATCTTTATGCTTTTGCATTGTGCTAATACTAGTATATGGTTATTCCTTTGAATTTTGTTTAACATCTTTATTCCTTTGTATCGTGCTGAGACATCTTTATTCCTATGTATTGTGCTAAGATATCTTTATTCTTTGTACTGTGCTCAGGTATATTTATTCTTCATTCACATGTTTTGTCTATAGATATATTTATATGCTCATTGCTGCATGGTAATGCATTGACAATTGTCTCTTGATGGGTTGTTGACTTATTGGTACATACCCATTACTCATCATTTAGCTTTATGTATGTATATTCAAATGAATTGTGCTTAGATATAGACTTCATTAACGATTATTGTTTTCAGACGTCTTTATTCAAATATATGAGGGTCTGGATGGGGTTTACAGAATAGAGAATAATGCGCCAATACTGTAGAAAAGAGAGCCAACAAATAAAGAATAGAAAAAAATAGGCAAACAAGTAAAGAATAGAGCATAACGGAGTGCTGATATATCAAGAATAGAGAATAATAAACAAAATTTATAAAGAATAGAGAAAAATGGTTTAAAATTTTAAAGAATACAGTATTGAAGGAAACCTTATCCACATCCTCACATATGCTTTCTCACAGATACATTTTTTAAAACATTTTTTATATTAGTCCTAATAATATTCTATTCACAGGAACGGTATTTAGATACATTTTCCCTTATATATACGATGTTGCCTTTCCTGCAATGTTCAACAAAGATTATCCGATGTTAAGACGTTTTAGTGTAGACAAAGGTACAAGGCAGCTTCATGTACAAAAGCCGCCATGGTGTGACGTCAATGAATTGCCAACAAAAGATGGTGTGGGTTTCTTTAGTTTTTCTAAGTATGGAAAGTTCGGGAATGATTTATATGATGGCTTCTTATCAAAAGAACTTCAGCAGGACTTACTTGTGCAGTCATGGATAGAGGCCCAAAAAACAGCGGGAGATAAGCTACCTTCAAACTGTTCAATACAGTACAAAGTAAGTGCAGTCATACATAGAGACCAAAAAACAGCGGGAGATAAGCTGTCTTCAAACTGATCTATAAAGTACAAAGTAAGTGGAGTCACGGATAGAGACCCAGAAAATACAACGAGACAGGCTGCCTTCCAACTTTTCTATTAAGTACAAAGTAAGAGCAGTCATGGATAGAAACAAAAACAAAAAGAAATCAGCGGAAGATAAGCTGCCTTCCAACTGTTCTATACAGTGCAAGTTAAGTGCAGTCATAGATAGAAACTAGGGATGTCAACGAGTACTCGAGTACTCGAGTATCGCTCGGTAGTACCGAGTATCGAATACCAAAACGATACTCGACTAATCGTTTTCCTGTTAGAATGTGTTGCATTCTTAAAGAAATAATATTTTTATTAGGAGCACCTACCTGGAAATTAGATATTAATCAAAATCAGTCAAAATTGAAATACGTTTCGAATGTTTACGTTCATTGTCATTTAAAATTCCTCCGAGCATATGTAGGCTATGAGCAAGTGCACCTTTCTAATGCTAACACTTTTGGTTAATCTTGTCTTAGTCATTATCTGTATCGACAGAGCAAATATTTTCATTAGCAGAACTGTGAATTACGTAACAAAGTTGAGATATCAACTCGTCACAGAAAAAAGCTTACAAGTTAATATTTCTAAATATAAATCAATTCGTTGAACCCTGTGTCAACCCTCAGAAAATGGTTAAAGGCATTAGTAAGTTTTAATCAGCACCCCTTTGTTGATCATTAAATGTGTTTTTTAAGATTTTCAAATACTATTGTTTGAGTAATCATTTTTCTATAGATGTTTATATTATTAATTAATTGATTAAATCATTGCCAGTTTACATATTTAGTACATGTTGTAAATGAGCTATTAATTATGGTATAAAATTCCTGAAACTATAATCTATCGGGTTTGGGTAATCATGTTGAGGGTTTTACGTCCATAAGACAACGTCCCACAATACGTGAAATGTGTATAATTTTGTGTTTCCATTTTGTGGATGTTTTTCCGAGCGAGTACTCGATTATCTCTAATAGAAACCCCCAAAAAACAGCGGGAGATAAGCTGCCTTGCCTTCCAACTGTTCTATACAGTACAAAGTAAGTGCAGTCACGGATAGAGACTCAGAAAACAGTAGGAGATAAACTGCCTTCTTACTGTTTGAAGAACGGTCACGAATAGTGACTAAAAAACACCTTGAGATAAGCTGTCTTCAAACTGTTCTTTACAGTACAAGGTAAGTGCAGTCACGGATAGAGACTCAGGAAACAGCAGGAGATGAGCTGCCTTTTTACTGTTCTAAGTACAATCATGAATAGTGACTAAAAACACCTAGAGATAAGCTGCCTTCCAACTGTTCTATACAGTACAAGGTAAGTGCAGTCGCTGATAGAGACTCAGAAAACAACAGGAGATAAGCTGCCTTCTTACTGTTCGAAGAACAGTCCCGAATAGTTATTAAAACACCATGAGATAAGTAAGCTGCCTTCCAACTGTTCTATACAGTACAAAGTAAGTGAAGTTACGGATAGAGACTCAGAAAACAGCAGGAGATAAGCTGCCTTCTTACTGTTCTAAATTTAGTCATTGAAAGAGACTCAAAACAACTCGAGACAACCTGCCTTCTAATTGTCATATACAGTACAATTTTAATGCAGTCATGGATAGAAGAAAAAACACCTTAAGAAAAGCTCCCTTCAACCTGTTCTCTACAGAACTAGGTAAGTGCAGTCTAGGATGGAGACACAGAAAATACCTTGAACCAAAATGCCTTCTAACTGCTCTATATAGTACAAGGTAAGTGCATTCATGGATAGATACAAACAAACAAAAAAACACCTTGCGACAAACTGCCTTTTAACTGTTCTATACAGCACAAGTTTAATGAGGTCTTAGAAAGAGAGTCAGAAATTAAAAAAAAATTGCAACAACAAAAAAAATTACAACAACAAAAATTAAAAAAAAATAAATTAATAAATCATCAAATGAGCTGCATCGGATAGAAATCGACCTTATGCAATTGCACGTATACATGTACATTTATGAGACTTTGATTCCTTTTTGAACATTCAAATACGAGATAAAAGATGAATTTAGGTCCGTTGTGTAGGGTTCTTATATCAACTCAATTTTGAAACAGTTACAGACTTTTCATAGAATATTTTTAACCTGAAGTAAGTTAACAGATGCATTGATATTCATTTGCATAAGGTCGATTTCTATCCGACGCAGCTCAAATGTTAAAAAGATCAGACACATATCAACAGACTGCCCGGAGTTAGCACTTTAATCAAAATTGAATTATGAAATTGTCAGAATTAGTCGGTTTACAGTTTTACAAGTATATTGTATGAAGGAAGCTCGATAGATTACGTTGCTTAGTTTTTTCTCAGTATTTTACAAAGTGATTTTTTTAAAATTTATATTTATTTTAATGAAATTCAAAGAAAATTGTACATTTACAGGTTTACAATGTCAAAACAATGAAGTTTCCAGATAAGAACATAGAATTTTCAACATCCAAAGACCACTCTAAATGGGTTGTCTCTAAAGACAATGGGAACTGGTTGTGTATCGGCGATATAAATAGACAGGTTAGTATTTGACTCAAAGACGGGTCAATCCGAATGTATTAAGATCTATAAAGGTGTCAGACCACCTATTCAACCACTTCAATTTAGGACGTATGTAAAAGTAGCTCTTTAGATGTCATTGTTTACTTAAACCAGAGACATATATATACATATAAAAAAGAAGATGTGGTATGATTGCCAATGAGACAACTCTCCACAAGAGACCAAATGACACAGAAATTAACAACTGTAGGTCACCGTACGGCCTTCAACAATGAGCAAAGCCCATACCGCATAGTCAGCTATAAAAGGCCCCGAAATGACAAATGTTAAACAATTCAAACGAGAAAACTAACGGCCCAATTTATGTACAAAGTAATGAACGAAAAACAAATATGTAACACAGCAACAAACGACATCCACTGAATTAAAGGCTCCTGACTTGGGACAGGCACATACAGAATGTGGCGGGGTTAAACTAGTTTGAAGGTGCCAACCCTCCCCTTAACCTGGGACAGTGGTATAACAGTACAACATAAGAACAAACTATAAAAATCAGTTGAAAAAGGCTTAACTCATCAGATGGATACAAATAGAAATACATCTAACAAAAACACAGAGTGGACGTGGACGGGTACTTGTACATCCAAACAACAAAAAGATGATAAGTACAGATCTGAGAGTACTCTGGAAATACCCCAAAACATATTCTTCTTTCAGATGGAAATACTCTAATATTTTGAAGGTTTTTATTCTTGAAATAACACAATACTTAGGTCCTTCATATGGAAATAGCCCAATCTTTTGAAGGTTTTTATTCTAGAAATAACACAATACTTAGGTCCTTCATATGGAAATAGCCCAATCTTTTGAAGGTCCTCATTCTCAAAATTGCCCAATATATACGTCCTTCGTATGGAAACAATCCAATGTTTAGAAGATCCGTAATGAACAATATATTGCAGGTCCTTTATGTGAGGGTCAGGATGGATGTCCTTAATTTCTGTATTCTTTAAATTTGCAAAAACACATTTTCTGTAAATTTTCATGAAAAACCTTTCTATTAAAATTTTCTGAAACAATTTAGATGATTTCTTTAGTCTGTACATTGTTCATATTTGTATTCAGTATTGTATTACATTACCTAATTCTTTTATTTTTTTCCAGTTATTCTTTATACTTTTACGTCCCATTATTCTCTATTCTTTATATTCTTTGCTCAGTTTTCTCTATTCAATATTTGTTTGCCATTATCTATTCTGTAAACCCCATCCTGACCCTCATTTTCTCTCCTTTTTTTCATGGCATTGTCTGTTTGTTTACGACTTGGGAGTTTGAATATCCTTCGATATCTTTTGCCTTTCTTTTTTAAATGGAAATAACCATTTTCTATATGAAATTAACTTAAACTATGGACGTTTTTTTTTTATATATGAAAACGATATAAAATATAAGTATCTCGTGATCAAATTTGAAATGCCTCTGTATTCTGATTATAGCCTGTATGCCTTTAGAACTTGTGTTAGGTCTGCAGCTGTATGTTTTCACTCTTTTGTTTCCATTTTAGATGCCACAGAAGAATAGAGCTGGAGGGCAGGTTTGTTTTCAGAATAAATCTGCTTGGAACAGTTTCAAAAAGATTGTCAAAGAATTTGCACCATGTTAAGCATTGAGGAAGTTGTGAAAGATTGTCTAAATTGCCTAAAACTTAACAAAGAACTGACAATTGTGTGAAGAAAAAGATATTTGTACAGGATTTATTTTGTAATAAAGTATATGCCTACAAGTTTTGCTTTGTAACCGCATGTAAACAATAGGATTTAATTTTTATGCCCCACTTAGGGGCATTATGTTTTTTCGGACTGTGCGTCCGTTCGTTTGTTCGTCCGTCCGTCCGTCTGTCCCGCTTCAGGTTAAAGTTTTTGGTCAAGGTAGTTTTTGATGAAGTTGAAGTCTAACTTGAAACTTACTACACATGTTCCCCATGATATGATCTTTCTAATTTGAATGCCTGATAAGAGTTTTGACCCCAATTTCACGGTCAACTGAACATAGAAAATGATAGTGCGAGTGAGGCATCTGTGTACTATGGACACATTCTTGTTTTAACATGGGATAATACTTACTTGAAAACATACTGAAATTTGATTGCTGTCGCAGTCTGTATCCATTATGTTAGGATGGTAAACATTATTCTAAAGTTGCAATTTGTTTGTAAACACAATTTTGATTAAATGACATCATCTGAAAGGGTAATACCATTAATACCAATAGTTTGTTTGTCTGTAACTTAGGGAAGCAGCCATTTTGAAATCCAGAATTTACTTTCTCCAATACTGAACAAAATAATCAGCTAAAATTACAATGTATCTCCTAATTGTATCATAAGACTTCAAGTATAGTATTTTAAGCTTTATAAGGATGGTGCAATCATTAGTGAAGGAGTAGGTTTTGTTAGACCCTTTTTACCCACAAATATATAGTCTATCATTTCAATTTTGAATTATTAAGAACCATTTTATTCGAGTTGTATTTTACACTAAAACTTTGGAACAAACTTAGTGTTGAAAAAACTTATCAAATTTAACTGGATATCAACTTGGTAAGCGAGACGCTAAACCTGACGATTCTTTATATGGGCATGATGGATGCAGCATGTATAAGATGTGATACCAACGCATTCTGTCCCCACCTGTCTTTATATCACAACTTACTATTCTTCTGTTATACATATCAGTCAAAGCCATTGCTGGTGGGCGTTTCTTCTCGAGTTTATAACTAGCCCAGTAGTTAGCACTTTTTTGTTGACATGAAAAATCATTGATATATTTTTTTTCTGAAAATTTACTGTTTATAAAATGTTGAATCATTCTAAACACAAAGGCTTTCTAACAACAAGCATAAATTGCCTTAACCGTATTTGGCACAACTTTTCTAATTTGATTTATCATTCCACATATTTTTTTCGAGTGCCTCGGATGAGTCTGATGTAGACGAAACGCACTAATGGCGTGTCAATTAACAAACCCGATCTCTTTGATGAATTTTTGCTTTAACACGCCTAAATAACTCGGCCAAGAACATGATGAACACAATGTTCAAAATTTTGCAAAATGAATTTAGACAACAGTAGTCTACCGATCTGAACATCTCATATATCAACCTAGACGATACAAATCAAGACCAGAAACAAAAACTAAAGGAATAGCATGAAATCAAATATGTGCGTCGATAGCGTAAGTGTTTCCTATGATGCAGGCATCGCCGTCAATGAAATCCACATTCAGTTAAAATATCACAATCGGAAATAGGACACAATGGGGTAAAGTTACAGAGCAGACGACCATTGTGGTATATAAAGATCTAAAATATTTGTCATTGTTGAAGGCCGTACGGTTGCCTTTAATTGCTTACATCCACTCCATTTGAACTTTGTTGGGTAGTTGTTTCATTGGTAATCATACCAGATCTCCTTATTTTTATATCAAAACGTTTTCAAAAATAACAAATAGAAAAAATGTGGGAAAAGAATCTACTTTAACATATTTTTTCTAGATATAAACAAAAGAAGAGGCACATATTAATGAGACAGCAACCAAACGACACGCAAAAAACAACCAAATCACATCTGTCCTGTTTCTTTTATTTTAACAGAACTAATATTCGATTTCTAGATGTAAGTAGGGCGTCCGTATCTGTATATCTGTATCTATGTTATCCCTTATCTGTTGAAATAAATGCGTTCAACCTAGTCAGCAAATTTTGAACTATTTAGTGAGAGGACATTTTCTACATAGCCAAACGAGACGTAAAACATGTTAAATGTATACACTTCTTATTCACAATACATAACTCGAGCGCAAACATGTTCTCATTTAGTTATATTTAAAATACGTATACAATCATTCTTCTACGATTACTAACGCCCATTGACTACCCAACTCTATACACATAACACTAATAAAAACCAAACTAAAGTTCAAATTGAATATCCACACGACAGTGCCATGTGCTGATTTTAATTGCACATTATGATACATAATATCATGTCGACAAAATATAGTCAGTAATTAATAAATACTACTGAAATCAAAACAGTAAATATAACATCAAATAAATTCACATAAGCAAGATAAAAATTTTAACTGGGAAACACGTCTAATCGAATCGGCCCTGTCGTGCTGAATGGTTATATCCCATGAAGCGCGGGAATACAAATAACGGTCTATGGACAGACAACTAGAAGAAATTAATTTCAATCTAATTCAGTTCCTTCAAACGGTTGAAATTACATTTATATTTACTTATACATAATTGACGATACAATTTCTACGATGACGATTATCGTTTGATAAACTGCGTGTCGTCATGGTAATCATTAAAATACCATGAATTAGATTCTAATATTTAAAGTATAGGTATTTATCTGTATATTAACTTCCGTTATCAAGCATCATAATTAACGAATCCCTTACAAACAATTATGGGAATTGACATCTACAGATCAGCCTTGTCATTCTCTCTGTTTATTTGGTTACTACCTCAATATCACTTGAACTATTTAAAGCAGTCGTTTAAGGAAGATGAAACAAAGAGAAAAACCAAACTTCCCGGTAAACGAATTGTTAAGTACTTGTTCAGATCATATCTGCTATTGTTTTTTTTTAGTCAGAATGGTGTAGACTCAGCTAATTTGCATAGGTCAAGGGTGGATGATTTGAAAAAGTAAAATAACAAAAATACCGAACTCCAAGGAAATTTCAAAACGGAAATTCCCTTATCAAATGGCAAAATCAAAAGATCAAACAAAAGAAACGAATGGAAAACAACTGTCATATTCCTGACTTGGTACAGGCTTTACCTTATGTAGAAAATGGTGGATTAAACCTGGTTTTATAACTAACTAAACCTCTCATTTGTATGACAGTCGCATAAAATTACATTATGTTGACCACAATGTGTGAACAAAACAAACAGACATAAAAGTTAAAAATGTCAAAAATTGGGGTACATCAGTCAACATCGAAATATCGAAGATCAGCGTAAAGCTTCAACAAATGAGTAAAATGCCACATAAATAGCCTCAAAATAAGAAAAGGATGTAATAATTCAAAATTAAAACCAACGATCTCTTTATACTACATCACTGAAAAATACACATAACAGACAGCAATTAAAAACCATAGGAGAACGGATTCATGAATTGGGACAGGCACTTCAGGAAGACGAAACGGATCATTTATTCCATCTTAATGTCTCAAATTGTCTTAGAATCAATGGTAAAGTTAAGAGGATTGCAAATCTACGCGTAAAATATATCGTTAGTTCATTGTATCAACGAAAATTAAACAAGTCGGCCAGTAGAAGTGCACAATAAGTAAACGACTAACTTGCTTAATCGACGATTTCCTTTTTGAGACTAAGAAAAATATACTATATACAAAACATTCTATAAATAACATATAACGATTTGACTCTAGACGAAAAGCAATATGTATATATATTCAAAGAGTTTTTCTATGAAACCTGTTCACGCTTGGTAATTGTTTGAGTTTGACACGTTTACGTCATTTTAAGAAGCAATGTACTTCGCTTGAAGAATTTAAGAATACATTACAACCGTAATCTCTCGGAGATGATCTTATTCCATGCGATGTTATATTTCTTGTCTGATATGATGTATTGCAAAGATATAAACCCAACCTGTCTGTCATATACATTCGTTGCTTGATACTTCAATATCACTTGAATTATTTAAAACAGTCGTTTAAGGAAGCAGAAACAAAGAGACAAACACAACTTCATTTTAAAGGAATTGTAATAATTATCCAGATAAAATCTGCTTTTGTTAACAATGAGAAGAAAAACTTTATCGTAAGTGTTGAACACTTGTTTCCATAGGATTAAACGGTCATATGCTAATATTGGAAACTGCTAACTTTTGTGCACAAAGAAATATTTGTTTTAGGTCAGACGTTTCATAGTAGCGGATAATTTTCAAAATAAATGAATGCACCATCTACCATGCTAAACCAGACTTAGTTTAAATGTCACAATCGGGAACAGGAAAATGTCGTTACAATTACAGATTAGACGACTATTCTGGTATCAAAAGATTTAACTAAGACTGTGAAAACACGCGGCTAGTGAGTTTAGACACAGACATATTGTGTCGATGTTGACCGTATAACTTATGTATAACTTTCAGTCGTTACTCATCATAACTCTGTTGGAGCAGTTTTTATATAAAGAGCACACCCATGTGAATCAATTCCGTATTGTGTTAACATGTATGAGCGTAAAGTTTCAACTGAGATATTTAATTTCCATACGATGGCCATATGGTATGTTTTGAGGAACTGTAAGTTGACAATTTGAAAGTTGAAATCATCACCTGTTCCATAGATTCTTGTTTGATGTCGTCCCTCTTTGTTAGCATCGAGGAAACTATCAAGATATGACCTTTTACTTTCGGAATTATCCTTAATCTGAAGTTCACTAGAACATATGAGATTTAAGCATTCACTGAAGTGTTTGTTATTGTGTGAGAGGACATTATCAATATCTCTGAAAGGGAAATAAAAGAACATTTCATGATAATTGTTTTTGTCTTTGAGAAGGTTATGTGTGAGTTTACAAAAGAAAGTCGCTCTGTAGTGATGCTACACTACGGGTACCACATGTGTAGCAGGATCTGCTTACCCTTCCGGCGCACCTGTGATCACCCCCTGTTTTTGCTGGACTTCGTGTTGCTCACTGTTAGTGTTCTATTTTGTATTTTGTATACTTTTGTTTGTTATTTTGTTGTTTGTCGTTTGTCAGTTTGTCATCGACTTATAGGTTTGAATAAACATTTGGAAATCCAACCATTCCTTTATCAGGAGTTAATAAAATAGCTCTGTAGTAAAACGTACATGATGATATATTTAGGCGAACGAATGTTGCCTTAATTATGACTGTTAACAAGTCCAGTAAATCTGGAAAGACAAGCCTGTATTGTTCCAGATCAATGATTGATTAATTGATTGTTTGTAACGCCATTTTCAGCACTCTTGTCTATATGGTGGCGATCATGTTTTGTGGTGGGAAAAGCCGGAGTGCCCAAAGAGAAACAACGACCTTCAGCTGGAAAACGTTCAATTCTACGCGATTGAGATCGGAGTCGAACGCACTTGAAACGTGCGGGTTCGAACTTAAAACTACAGAGTTTACAGGCTGATGCTACTATAGATGAACTACATAGACTACTTTGCCACCGAGGTCACCTTTTTTATTAAAAGGCAAACATGTATTCATCAACAACAGTGCCTTTACAAAGTCAGGAATATGACAGTTGTTTTCTATTTATTCCACTGGTTGATATAGTCGAACCTTTGATTTTGTCATGTTTTAAAGACTTCCCCCTTTTAGAATTTACCATGGATTTCGTCATTTTTTGTTGCTACTCTTTTTTTCTTTTTCAAGCATACTAGAGCTAGTGCGTGACATGTTAAAACAATACACGAAATAGGACGAGTAAAGTCCCGTAACCATGCAGTGAGGAATTTTTATGTCAAAATAGAACAGTATCTTTCTTTCGCAAATTCACACAACAAGAAAAAAAAAAACTCAATTTATCAGTTAAAATCAAGTATCCATAACCAAAAAATACAATATCGTAATGAAGCTTTTTAGTACAGTTTTGTAAAACACTATTTCAGCACACTTGAGTATGTGAAAAGTGTTCAATTGTCATTAGTTAAGTCCCATAACTCTTGATTGACAAAAGTTAAAATCATCATAAATAAAAAGCAGCTTTCTTTGAATAATTCTAGGTTCTTGATAAAATTTCACGAAAACATATTACAGCAAAGTTGAGTTATTGTACGACTTTTGGGAAAATATCAAATTGTTCATCAATAAGTCCCATAACTGTGGAATTATCAAAGGAGAAGTCCCGTTAAGACCCCCCTTTTGACCCCAAAATATAGCGTTTTTACAAAGTTGTTGAAAATGTAAACTTTTAGATATTAATTGGAAAGTAGAATACTTTTGTTACATAAATATGAGCTGTTTTTGACAATACAATGGACATGCATCAGGTAAAAGCATCATTATTTCATGCAAAAATACTTAAATCTTCACAATTTTAGTATTTGTGCTAACTTTAAGACGGTTTTTGTTTAGAATGGAAGTGGCCGCACTTGTGTTCAGTCTTAATATTTAAATATATTTTGTATTTAATGAAAATACATAACATATATAAAGGTTGAGACTGAACACGAATGCGGCCACTTCCATTTTAGACAAAAAACCATTTGATGACAACTGCCATATTCCTGACTTGGTACAGGACATTTTAAGAAAAAAATGGTGGGTTGAACCTGGTTTTATGGCTAGCCAAACATCCCGCTTATATAGCAATGTTAATAGATATATATCGCTAAAATGACAACACTACGTGACAGGAATACAGTACAAACAAACGCAAGAACACTCAGCACAGAAAAATGCATAAATGAATAATATAATAGAATATTACAACATGTAAACCATAGAATAACAACGGACATCACAAACAGTGACGTATTTTTGTGACGTGTATATAATCTTGAAATTCCTACAATTCTATGGAATGAGATTCAAAAATTCACAATTATTTTCACAATACTAGTCCAAATAATTATCATGATTATGACGGTCTTGAAAGGCTATTTTAATTTAATGCTGTGACAATCATAATTTTTTGGACTAACACAATACTTTATCCATGGAAAATGTAAATTAACTCAACTATACTGACAAATAAGACATATGTGAAATGTACCGAAAATACAGAAACCACAAACGATAAGACATAACACAATATTCAACCGTAATTACAAAAAAATCATCATAACTAAATACATGAATGTTGGATGTATGAATACCGAGACACTTCATAAGCAATGCGAAGTCACACTCGGCAAAACAGTCATATTCGGTACTTAGCAGACAGACGACGTAGATGGTAAACCATAATCTAAGAAGTGGCAAAAATGTCGTTGGTTAGTTTAGACACAAACACATCGTAAAAATCAACCAATGCGTGATGGTGTCCATAAAATTTACGGAGTGTCATTTTTAATCTATCCTCCTCATAACTTTGTTGGAGCAGTTTCTGCGTAAGGAGCACACTTCTGTATATGAAGTTCGTATAATGTGAACATGCACGGACATAACGTATCAATTGAGATGTGTAAACACCATACTTTATAGAATAAACTTTTGCAAATAAACAAATCGATATGACTAAAGAGAATTATCTAACAGGTTCGTATAAACTTTTGGTTTTCAACTCGATGTCGACTTTTGTTTGATGATCATGAACATGAATTAGATTTTGATTGTCGATGAGAATGGATGAAATAGACTTCTCTAGAAGTATCAAGAATGATTAGGGGTAGCTCAAAAGAATATCTTATTGTTTTTTAAGTTTGATTATAGAATTAATGCGTCCGAAGCGCTTTTCTGGATTAATCTTCATCAGGAACGCTCAAAGCCGAATATTTGAAAGCTAAGGATGTATAAGAATCGACACTGGTGAAGAACTATACGACCAAACAGGATCTTAAACTTTGCCTGAGGGAGTTGAAAAGTCAGTTTCTTTATAATTTCAAAATTTATAAACAGACTTCAATTAAGGCGAAGTATACGTAATTGCACGCCTCTAGCGGAATTCGGGATACAAAACGTGCGTCGTTAGTTACGCAAGTTATCTCCCCTACTCCAAGAACCGGAAATGGGCACATGAAAGAGAAATCATCATTTTAATGACTTTGTGCGGTCTATCATGAACCCAAACAAGTATTCCTGTGCTATGTCAAAATTTCAAAGAAATTAGCTGACTCCAATCAGAAATCTTAGTATCCTATTGTGTGTTACTGTTAGTCTGCAACTGTTTTTGTTTTAGGCTCACGCAGGAGCGAGTACATAGTACCGCTCATATTTATTTTAACAGAAATTAACAATAACAGAAATTAAAAATAAACAAATAAACAAGTGACAAAGTAATTTCAAATTTCAATATAAAAACTGGGGATCGCGGACCTTGTTTTTTCGTAACAATACATTGAAATTAACCACATTTTGGGTATTTTATTTTGTTTATATAGGGTAAAATTAAGATTTCCCTATAGAAGAAACATTAAACGATAGAATTGTCTAAAATTCGAAGAGATAATTTCGTTAATTAATACTTCTGAAATATATATATATAACACGGGCCTAATTTTCTTGAAAAATAAATATTGATAGTGTAATCTTTAAATTTCAAGTTGTAGGTATTTTGTTGTATATTGAATGATACTTGGTAAACTATTTGTAAAACAAATAAGTAATTTTGCAACATGACCAGAAAGGACGCTCAGAAAAAATACACCCGATAGATCTACCTTAAACTGTGGCAAATAGTTGTCCAATTTGCAATGATACCACATCTCCTTATTTTTATATCACATTAAAAAACCCAATTTATTTGCATTAGATACAGGCACTATCGCAAGGTAAACTCGTATAGCATAACATTATGAACAGTCTCCTTGCCAATTTCCGAAGCAAGGTTGTCGGCTCTCCGAACTTTCTAGAGGTCCTGATTTTATTGCCGAGTTTATGAGCTTCGATCCTTGCTTAAAAGTGGTCTCCTTACATTATACTGGATACAATCTGATGAATTTACACTAGAAAAATTTTAGCATCATACTGGATGATTACATTCTCATAACATCGCCCTTGGTACATTCGTATAGCATTACATACGTACATTCATATAGCATTACATACGTGCATTCGTATATCATTATATAGGTACATTCGTATAGCATTACATACGTACATTCGTATAGCATTACATACGTACATTTATTTCATGACACCAGTACATTTATATCATGACACCAGTACATTTATATCATGACACCAGCACATTTACAGCATATAACTATAGTACACAAAGCTTTAGACTTAGACTTAACAATACGGCTTTAGCATTACTATACACACAATGCTAAGGCATAACACAGGCAGTGATCTATGCAACGGAAAGTTATATAAAAAACTCCGATCTGTTTTATTTTGCTGAAATTCATATACGGGTTCTTCTTTTGACCTTATTACAGCCATTCTCAAGATAATATGCATTTGCAGATTTTTTATTTTTTATTAGTCGTACATGTGGAAATTTAAGAAATAATGGTACAAGAAATTATTTCCTTTGTTAATGAATTTCCAGCAAACATTATACCATGTATAATGCCTTGTCGTGTAATTGAAGAAAAGGGAAAGCTATCGAGACAGGAAATTTTCAAGTAAAATTGTAGAATCACATGACGTGTGTGAACTTGACAAATAGAATGGGTTGTGTACGCAATACCTCGCATAGTGCCGGAAATGGTGAGGATGAAAAGAAGCGATCCCAATATCATAACCGAATTTTTCGAATATGTATAGAATCATTCTGTACTAATCTGGACAACTCGATATTTTATTTAAAATTATTAGAACAATACAAATATTTAAAAAAAAGATGTGAATCCCTGTCTAATCAAGAAAAGATGGAGTTAAAGTCTATACAGTAACTTTCTTTCACTTGCAGTATATTTATTTGCCAATTTGCATTATTTTGGCAGCAGAAATATCCATAAACATTTTTAAGTTTGTATCATTATCAACCATGTCAACCGATTACGCTTTTATTTTTTTTAGCATTTCCAATACTCAGGAAAATGTGTTACACACACTCACGAATTGTATGACAATACTGTACAGTTCAATGGGTATACTAGCGTTATAGAGTACAATTTGTGGTGACGTTACAGCAGACATCAATAACGTTGCCGAATATTTTATAATTTTCCTCTAAAAATCAAACTTCAACAGAATATAGCTTGAAAACTAGCACGGTTGCTACGGACTTTCTTTGCACCAATGGATTCGTCGTTTATTTTTGAATCGTATTTCGAATTTAAAAAAAATTCTGTTGACCAACGAATAAGGAAAAAATTATAAAGTAAAAATATCTGCCGTTTTTAATGATTTTCCCTATCTATCCTTTGTATTTCTGGCGTATCATGCTGTTAGTTGTAACAGCTTGTATCTGAAAAACGAAAACGGTTACTCCCTTTTTTTTATTTTATATTCTGATGTAATTTTACAAGCAGAATCCACATGTAAAATATAAAAAAATTCTGTGGAGTAGTTATATTACGTACACTTCGCCTTAATAACGAGGAAAAATATTTGATATGAAACATGTTTCCGAATAAATTGCAATGTAGCTATCTTTGTTGATTTACCATATAAAATATTATACGCATTTAAATAATTTATTACAAAATTAGCATAAAATTATTAAATGGTGTGTTGGATTATCTGGTATTAAGTAGGTCTCCATTAACATATAATTATAAAATGTTGTGTTGGATTAACTGGTATTAAGTAGGTCTCCATTAACATATAATTATTAAATTTTGTGTTGGATTAATTGCTATTAAGTAGGTCTCCATTAACATATAATTATTTAAAGGTTGTGTTGGATTATCTGGTAATAAGTAGGTCTCCATTAACACGTAATGATAAATGTTGTGTTGAATTAACTGCTATTAAATAGGTCTCCATTAACATATAATTATAAAATGTTGTGTTGGATTATCTGGTATTAAGTAGGTCTCCATTAGCATGATTATAGAAATAACACTTGTACACTGTCTTGACGAAATAAACACTCATTTCAGATGAAGACTTAGTAAAATTTATTGTAGAATAACATTAACGGTACCAATTAGTTTCTGCACCAGATGTGCATTTCGACAATAAATGTCTCTTCAGTGATGCTCGAGGCCAAAATATTTGAAAATTAAAAAAGGTTATTAAAAATATGAAGACCTAATTAACCAAAGTGGACAAAACAAAATAGCCAAATTCGGGCAAGGACCAGAGCTTTGCATGAGGGAGATATATTCCTTAATCTAAAATAATTTCAAGCATTATGAAATAGCAAATTCTAATAACAGAAAATCCGTATTTTCATTCCAGTACCGAAGTACTGGCTACATTGCTGGTGATACCCTAGGGAATCAACCGTCCACCAGGAGAGGTATCAACCCTGTGATAGTAATAAAATTATTACATAACAAATAAACCGTGCCTTTCCAAATATATCACAATATAGCAAATGGATTAGAAAACTCACACAAATCATCACGGTTTCTCTTTGCTATTTGTAAATGCATATCAATTAGCCAACATCACTGCAATGATAAAAGATATATCATATTCCAAGAATTTTTTTTTCCCAAGTTTCGTTTTTGCACATATACAAAAATCACATTGCAAACTTTTCTCGGAACACTTATACTATATATCCTAATCAACTGATATATCATAACATACTGGATGTTATTCAAGGAATCAGATAATTCATTTACTGAAATAAAATATTCATTATCAGTTGTTAGGTATAGCTAATGTATTTCTGCTGCTTGTTGTCAGTATCAACAAGTTAAGAGTTTTATAATTGATAAGAAGTCTGATATAATAAAGCACAATATGAATTTACACAATCAAGTTTCATATAAGTTGCCATCCAGTTTTGAAATCCTTTTTTCTGCTGAGAGACTTGAGAGCAATTTATTACGTTGCAAAGCTTCTCCGTAACACTGGTAAGCTCTGTCTTTATCGCCAGATATCTCATAGCATACACCAAGTATGGTTAAGGAAATAGATATATGTGAACCTGTAATTGAACAATTGTCCACCACTATTAAATATAAATCACGTAAAGCCTGTTGTCTGTTCAATATATCACCAAGATGATGAAAGCATATATATCTTAGACAATGAGACATTACATTAGGCGGTATGTGTATTTCTGCATCTTCAACCTCCAGCTTTAGTTCTAATGGAATTAATGATGAATGCTTAATGTATCTGACATTAGATACAGTAGCTATTTTCATCCTGTCATTCAATGTCATTGTAGAATGTACATTTTGTCGGTAACAATTTGTGTGTTTTTCACAGTCGTAGTCAAAGTCCTTAAACAGCATATCAGGTGAACATCTTGAAAGAACATAATCCGTTAGTCTTAGTGTAACACTAAACTGTCCTGTTACATAATAAAACGACGCGTATAACAACCAACCCGATACAGCATCTGTTTTGATGCCGTTTTGTAAGAGTCTATGATAACGAGCAGGTATGTTGTACGTTTTACTTATTGATTTTGGTGGAGGTAGTAATTGTGCTACAATTTGACTGATTTTAGCATAATTATATTTACATACATCAGTTATAAAAGTAGACGATTCAGACATTAGTAAAGATTCGGTAAATGATAGACATTTATGGCAACCTGAAATGTCTTTTGGTACTGGTATCTTGTTAGCAATCTTGTAAAATAAACAGTCTAACATAAAGAACGAAGATTCCCTCTGTGTAATTTCATTGTCAGGTGGAAATAAATTCATTAGCAATCCGTCAATCCCTCCATGCTTTATACTTTCAAGAACATGCAGTAATGTCTTATTGTTACTTTCATTTATTGTTCCAAGGAACATATTGTGTCCAGGTATAAAATAGTTCGGACAGTAGCAGATCTTTACCCATGATATTAATTTATCAAAACATAGTGAAAAACAATAACTCAATTTAAGTAATTGAAAAGTGTCAATATCCACCTCCTCCGAGACCCAGAATAAAGCAGTCTTCAGAAAGTAAGAACACACTAAGTCCTTGACACCATTGTCTGTGTTAACGATACGCTTAAATGTTAGTTTGAGGAGACCGTAACATAGGAGTTGAATGAAATTAAACGAATGCACAAGTATTTTTTCTGCTACAGAGAAAGAAAATCTCCATAAGTAACTATCTGATATAGTCTTGGGACCTATAGGTACTAACAAGCATCCATAATTTTTGATCCTGTCAATTGTAAAATTAGGCGGCCATTGCCGTCGATGACGGACTGTCCATTGAAGTGCATTGTGAGGTAGATGTTTACTCCTTATGCAGTATGTGTTGTCTACAGTCTTACTTAGGTTCGATATACATGGACCGTGTATACATACACGCTCGTCACGCTCGTAGAATTGCAAATAGAAATCAAGAATGTGGTTTACTGATATATATAGGTTACCGTACCATGTATTTGGAGGACAGCCGTCACAGAGTACACGGAAGAAGGAATTTCGATCCGATTGTGCTACCAATCTGATTCTAGTAAATCCAGGATGATCAATGTCTGTCTCCATAACTAATATATCACGGTTTATTGGGTGGTTGATATTCCTTACATTCTGTATTAATTCTAACTTATTGATAACGTACATTGTATCTATGTCACTTTCTGGCAAGGCAAGTCCTTCTGCCAAACTTCCACTTGTTATTTGTGTACAACCATGATTCATGGCACATGCATTGGCGATTCTATCATGTACGATACATAGTCGTTGTTTGTTTCGTATATCTAATTCAGTACCAATTGTTATTACTAGTTGTTCGTATAAGTATTTCTCTCTGGAGTCATTTCCAAGCGAAAGCAAAGCATCTATAAAAATATTTGTATTTACTAATCATCTTAAAACCATTATATAACGTTGGTACATATATTATTATCCTCCCTTAGATTTATTCAAAGCTTTCTGTCTTGTCTGATAGTCAATGTTGAGCGTTAAGGAATGGTCATTATTTATCAGCTGACGGGCTTATTTCAAATTTGTTTTCACATTCAAAAGGTTTGTTAGCAATTAAAAATTTAATTGTGTAACCCCCTAAGTAAACAAAGTATTTTTTGATCGCAAACACACCCCTCCCCCCAACTCGTATGATATTTTTGGTAATGACCCCCCTCAACTGATAAATAATGATTGTTCCCTTATGTAGACGCAATTGACGTCTTGCGTCGACTTTGTTTAGCCAGGTATGGCAAATTACAACCTTATATACTTATACCTTATATACCATAATGACAATTTCGTCCTCGATGTATCATCGTCCCAATTATTCAAAACTATTACTTTAACATAACATAAAACAATCAATCGTTTGGCTGTTTGTAGCTATAGTAAATAGTAAATTTACTGTTGTCAAAATGTTGAATGTTGATATGAAGTATCCCCAATACTTTTATATTTTGTTAATTTACTCTTAATCAACAGTTGAAATATTATAAAAAAAAAAATGTTTTTAAAGCATAACCTGTATTTTTACTTGAAATCTTTGATCTTTAATGTTAAGCGCTTCTGATTAAGGTTGATTTAGAAAAGCGGTTTAGCACACTTAATGTATAAAGAGTTATTTCATGACTCGTGTAGATTTTACTGCAACCCTAATAATTGATAGAATTTGCATTTCATGTTATTGTTGAAAATTGACCTATACATTTTTAAATCTTATATATGTTGTGTACAAGTTATCATTTTGTACAAATTATAATTTGTACAACAAATTCGTACAAATTCTAATTTGTATTTTGACTTTGTACAAATTACAATTTGTACAAATTTTGACTAAATTTCGCTTATAACTTGTACAATAATCTAAAGTACGGATTTTGTTATAAAAAAGTACTGATACACACTATAGATTGTTTATTCTGTTCACAAAATAAACATAATTTACAAAATACAAAATTACCCAGACGGAGACAGGAATTATAATTGATACATGCATGCCAGTTAATTCTGATTGTATACTAGAAATTTGCCCCAGTGAAAATTCTGATAGAATAATCAAAATTGTCCTCAGTTACAATTCTGAATATAATAGAAATTGGCCTCTGTGACAATTCTGATAGTATAATAGAAATTGGCCTCAGTGACAATTCTGATAGATAATAGAAATTGAACTCAGTAATAGAAATTGTCCTCAGTGACATTAAAACACCAATAATACGTGCCAGGAACACACGGCAAGAAAGCGTGCGCTGTCTGTCCAACAGATCCAAGTCAAATATCTAACCACGAAAACGAAACGGAAATTATCAGAACTTGTTGAAGGGTGTAATGTCATTATACCAATTCCTCAGTATGATCGTTCTCCAACAATATCTTATGTGTACTTATTGGATCTCGGGAATTTGGATACCGCATTGGAAAAGCTTATGAATTTTAACATGACATTTGTCGAGAAATCAAATTGAAGCTGTTAAAGACACATCTTTATTCGCAGCAACAATTCCTGAGCTTCAACTTTCGCTACGTGAAGCAGTTAAAAACCCGTTAAAAACTGGTGGTCAGGGGTTTCTTTCATGTAAATGCAAAGGGGATGCAGTACTTATAAATATAAACGAAAAATCATCAAAAGATGTTGTTCAATTCCCGATGCCATAATTCACTCAAATGCTCAAACAAATAATACATAACTATCTTTGCATTTTTTAAATAAGGTTAATTGTGTCGTCATTGAAAAAACTTCTATAGAGTGTATCAACGCTTTTTTATAACAAAATCCAAACTATAAATTATTGTACAAGTTATTAGTGAATTTTAGTCAAATTTATACAAATTGTAATTTGTAGAGGCACTTTTTGTACTTATTACAATTTGTACAAAGTCAAAATACAAATTATAATTTGTACAATTTTTTTTGTACAAAATGATAACTTGTAACCAACATATGTTGTCCCGTTGCCATAATTCACTCACATGCTCAAACAAATGATACATAACTATCTTTGCAGTTTGTAAATAAGGTTAATTTGTAGAGGCACTTTTTGTACAAATTACAATTTGTACAAAGTCAAAATACAAATTATAATTTGTACAATTTTTTTGTACAAATTATAATTTGTACAATTTTTTTGTACAAATTATAATTTGTACAAAATGATAACTTGTACACAACATATACATCAATATTCATGTTGATATTTTAAAGTATTGTATTATTGTAACAAATAGCATACCTGTTCTTGAAAAGATTCTCAACCTTAAGCTTGCTTTTTAATTGACATTTACATTGAGTCTACCTCTTTCGAAGAATACGTTTCAACGTGTAATACTGATTTTTCTTCACAAATAGAATTTATATATAATATTGTCAATTTAATTCATCCCGTCCACTGGTCTACGATTGTAGGTAATAAAAAAGTGAATGGTGACCAATTTGTGTTCTCATTATCTTTGTTCTTTCGCGTTATGGTCATGGTGTTGCCTGTTTGTATTTTCCCTTTCTCAGTCATGGTGTTGCCTGTTTGTCATTTACATTTCTTAGTCATTGTGTGGGCTGTTTGTTGTTTCCCTTTCTTAGTCATGGTGTTGCATGTTTGTCATGTCAATTTCGTAGTCATGGTGTTGGTTGTTTTTCATATCATTTCTTATTCATCGTGTTGGCTGTTTGTGATTTCCTTTTTTAAGTCATGGTGTCGCCTGTATGTCCCTTGGTATTAGCTATTTGTCATTTCCTTTTCTCAGTCATGGTGTCGCCTATTTGTCATTTCCCTTTCTTAGTCATGGTGTTGTCTGTTTGTCATTTCACTTTAATAGTCTTTGTGTTGTCTGTTTGTCATTTCCTTCTCTTTGTCATGATGTCGGCTATTTGTCTGTTCCCTTTCTTAGTCATGGTGCTACATGTTTTTCATTTCCATTACTTAGTCATAGTGTTTGTTGTTTGTCATTCCCTATTTAGTTAACGCGTTGGCTGTTTGTCCTTTCCATTTCTTAGTCATGGTTTCGCCTGTTTGTCTTTTCCTTTTCTTAGTTTTGGTGTCGCCAGTTTTTCATTTCCTTTTCTTAGTTATGTTGCGGGCTTTTTGGCCTTTCCCTTTCATAGTCATTGTGTCGCCTAATGGTGATTTCCCTATTTTAATCATGGTGTTGCCGTATTGTCATTATATTTTCTTATTCTTAGATTGGGTTGTTTGTCATTTCAATATCTTAATCATGGTGTCACCTGTTTGTCATTTCTCTGTCTTAGTCATGATGTTGTCTTTTTGTCATTTCCCTTTCTTAGTCATGTTGTTGTCTGTTTGTCATTTCCATCTCTGAGTCATGGTGTTGTCTGTTTGTCATTTCACTTTCTTGGTAATGGTGTTGTCTTTTTATCATTTTCTTTTCTTGGTCATGGTGTTGTCTGTTTGTCATTTAACTTTCTTATTGTCATGGTGTCGACTGTTTGTCATTTCGCTTTCCTAGTCATGGTGTTGTCTGTTAGTCAGTTTCCTTTCTTAGTCATACTGTTGTCTGTCGGTTCTGTTTTAATGCCATGGTATTGTCTGATTGTCTTTGGCGTACGGTTTTCGATTTAAATCATGGCATCGTTTCCTCTCATAACACTGTTTTTTTATTTGTATTACATCAAGACCTCGTTTACACTTACATTTTCTAAAGCTTTAGAAATTAATATTACAAATGCTTTACCTTTGTTACTGTCTGTACAGTTTTGTAAGTATTCCAGATATTCATTTGAAGATTTGTCAGGATATCTAAGGTTCAGTATCCACTGTTCTCTTGTTTTCCTTCTTTCTAAACATGACTTATACATTCGTTCAAACTGTCTGATTTTTAGTCCAATAACGTCATTTGTGATCATCATTCCACCATCTAAAGATTGATATAGTAATGGTGTATACTTATTACCACTTTCACGGTATGGAAAACGTTTTACACCCGTACTTTTTTTAAGCAAAATATATTTCATCAACAGATTTGTCTTGTTTTCTGGAGTTTCCGTTCATGATGCCTGTATGAAAAATACGATTACACAGATTCAATTATGGATTAAAACATTTTATGCAATGAATTCAAAGTTTTATATATGGAATGTATTCTTCTGAGGTTTCAGTCTCGTTGAAATCTTGATTGGGAATTCTTTCCAAAAGATGTGACACAAGTGGAGAATATCAATGAATATGCAAAATATTATTTATAATCAAACTAAACTCTGTGAAAACATTTTGTAATTACAATAACCAATCTGGTGAGTGTCATCAGCCAAAATGTTGAGAAAATAGGTGATGGTACAAAGAAATGATTTTACCAAAAATATATAAATCCCGTATGATTTGTTTTTCAAAAATCTTGGATATGTATTTTTTCAATCATTTATAACAAAGAAGTTGAAATAACATGCTTTTTGTGAAAAAAAAGACAAAAATCACAAATTTACATACTTGACAGCATGATCAACTTGACACGAAAAAGCAACAAAATTTGATAAAATTTTCTAATATTAACACCAACCTTTAGTTTTTTATAGTTCAATTTATTCAGATTGGTCCACTTCATCTTTAGTGAAAGTATGAACAAAAGTCTAATTATAAAATTGTGATGTTTTTAATGATAATAACTCCAATATGAGTAAAAAATTTATGAAAAAAAGGGAAAATCATAAAAAATGGGTACTTTCAATTGGCTGTAGCAAAACAAAAAGAGAAGTGTACCACCATGTGATTTTTTATGATTAATCAGGTTAAGAAAAAAGTTTAATTCTAGAAATGTTTGGCTCATCAGAAGTCTACCTCCTAAATGTTTAATATTTATTATATTGCAGTTTTTTTTTTATCCCCTACAAATGAAACAGAACAAGAAACTTACTTGACCAATCAAATGAACAAAACTACAAAAATATGTGCTTTAAATCACAAACAGTAGTGAACATTCATTTCATCAAACGTTTAAAAGATTTACCGCTGCAACTGATTAACATGCATTTTATTAACTAATTTGTTTCTAACATTTAACAAAAAGAATATTAGAATATTCGTATCTACTTTTTTTTTTATCAAGATACTGTATCAACATTAGATAAGCTCCTACAACAACATGACGGACATAGACAGATCATTTATCTTTCTGTCCGACTTTTTGTGTGGTATATGTAATGACATCAGTCTAGTTAAAAGTGTAAGTACAAATCTAATTCACTGCTGTCTAAACGTCATAAAAGTTTTATAAAAATATATATTGGAGATACGTTGTTGTTGTAGATTTTCTGATATGATTTAATAGTTCCAATGATAACATGGACATATCTTTCTTGTCTGATAGATTAAAATGATTAAGACAACAGTAGTTTATCGATGTTCAAATCTCGTTAATTGACTAAGAAGAGAAGAAAAAGGTAACAAACACACCCTAGGTTAATCTCTTCAATGCCAAAAGGAGCGAGATCGGGTGTGTCGACATGATGAGCGACTGCTGCTGTGCATGCTTTATGCTGTCATACAAGTGAGAGGTTTAGCTAGCTATGAAACCAGGTTTAACCTACCATTTTCTACATTGCAAAATGCCTGTACCAAGTCAGGAATATGACAGTTGTTATCCATTCGTTTAGTGGGTTTGAGCTTTTGATTTGGCCATTTACTTAGAGACTTTCCGTTTAGAATTTACCTCGAGTTCGTTTTTTTTGTTATTTTACATTTTACAAAGATGTATATCTTACCTTTTTCCACTTGGCCGCAAGAGATACACTTTTTGCTTCACACTATTACTTGACTGATTAAAACTAGGAGTTTAGGGAAGCTGAAACAAAGAGACAAAAACTTCCTGATGAAAATTTGTTAATACTTGTACTGATGCTATCTGATTTTGTTTGTTTTTAAACAAGGATGGGCGGCCACTCAACAAAAGTGTAAAATAAGATTACAAGGAAATCGAAACACAACGTAAGTGAATTTCACATCATCCGAAACCTCTCTCTTCTCATTATTCTAATACATATATTTCCCAGTGGTCATTTGATAACGTGTCCCAGACAACATTGGTACGTTGGCACAACATTGGCCCAACGTATCTACATGCATTGGCCCGACGTTGTTTTTAAACGTTGGCCCAATGTATAAGTGCAAAGTGGCCCTATGTTGGCCCAACGTGATGGCTAAACGTTGGCACAACGTTGTAAGGTTTTATACAATACATTGGCCCAACGTTGGTCCAATGATGGAATAATACTTGCCGATGTTGAACAAACGTTGGGCCAACGTAGTAAAACAAACTGTTAACAAACGTTGGCACTCTGTTGGTTCAATCTGTAAACTTTTCTATCCATATGAAGGATACTAAAATCCCTTCCAGACAACAACTGCAATAATTCCTGGTTCTTACATCAGTTCAAAATGGCGAAAGTAATACTTTTTTTAAATGTTGCAATTATTGCGTTTTACAGATCCACTATACCATGTTGTGTCTTATATACTACCCGAAAATTTTGTATTTTGCAATTTTCTCTCAATCTTCCTGAACATACATGAAATATTTGTCAATGGACGTTTCAGTAACCAACAACCAATCAATCTCTTTCCAGGAATTGTACTTCTGAATTTTATACCCATATTTGTATGAACTCAATCAACGTATCCATGTTACCTATTTTTCTTAAATAATATAAATACAAAGGTATGATTAAATATAATTTATTATTAGCTAGACAACCAGCAAATTTTAAAAAAGTCTTTTTTTGTATCTATACGTTGCTAAATCAGATCTATAGAATGAAAATTTTAAAGTCTATTCATGATAATTCATTTATCCCATTCGATAATATCATTACAGTTTATGTTGCAATATCCAAGTTCTGTATGACGGCCTTGATAATTCATTTTATACAGCTATTTTTCTAGTTCTGTATTCCAACATGGTTTTTATTCACAAGAGTGTTCCTTTTGTTTTCTGCTACACTTTGTTTTGTCACTATTTCTGGCTCCGTCTAATGTTACATCCTTTTAATATCCAGTTTAGCATATCTTTATAAAAGTTATTTCACTACATGTACCTCTGTAATAAAGTAATGAATAAATGAGTACTCAATGTATGTATATTTAGAATATATTAAATCCTCCTAAAAAATAAACAAAGAGACAAAAAATGCATTGTTTCCGGTGCCCTGGCACATTACAATAGTTAGAAAAAATACTCTTTTTTGATATTTTCCCTAGCCTATACAATCCAAGGCAAAAGGCATATTGCATGCTTTACCATAATGGCTAGACTTAACCTCCCTAGCTAGGTTAAGCAGGACAATTGAGTGTAGAAATGGATACAGGAAACTTTGTCAAAAACGTTCTAAGTAAATAAATAAAACTTGTTGAAAAAAAACACAGAGTCAAATCTAAATACACTAGCATTAACGGTAGTATTAAACATTTTATGCATATATATCTGTAAAATTCGAATCCGATGTAGCATAAATGATGGCTATTATGTTAACTTACTTTCTTAAACTTATTCATTCTAGGCTATCAAATGGTAGAATGCATTTTTTCCCATCTCCATTCCCATGCATTTTCTAGCCAGGATGTTGTCAATAATTTCTATTATTCCTAGCCCTGTATTATTCCTTTTGCCCTCTGAATTATTTTGTCTTCTGTAGTACTCAAATACCTAACCTATAAATTTATATTTAAATGTAAAATTGTATATCAAAAAGAAAAGCTACTTCAAGTAATTCAGACAATAATCTTTATAGTCTTTTTCTTTTATAAATATCCTTATGTGTGGTATAGTCTTTTTTTTTTACATCCCCCCTATTTTTTTTTAAATTTCAAGCGTCAGCTGTTGGGACTGATATTTACTCCTACAAACTATTCAAATATCGGTTTTCTTTTGCAAAAGTTTTGCCGAGGAAAAAAAACTAAATTCAGTCGAGTCCGTATAATTATATATAAATTACAACATTCTTGCAATGAATTTAATAAATAAATACTCTATTTGATATCTAAAACACTGTTACACATGCAAGTGTGTATATGATCAGGTTTCACAAATATATCCTATATGTTTGCATGCGATTTAGAAATAATAAAACTAACAAATTCATTTATATTTCTATGAAGTAGAAATCATTATACCACATTTCTGAAACATTACGGAACAAGGTACATCTTAAGACAGATTTTTTCCATTAACTTCAGTATTGGTGATAAATGCAATCGTTATAGATTTCACAAATAAAACATTAAAATATTAACAATTTACAATTTGTTTGATGATACTAATGTTCAGTGGCAAATATTTCATGATTATTTAGGATTGAAATGGTTTAAACAAAATCTAGAAAATATTTCGCCAGAAACGTATAAACTTCAAGATCAACATTATAAAATGATAGAAATTATATGTTTTAATTTTGAACAACATCCCTCAGATTAAAAAAAAAACATATAAGTTTGTCATCCACAATCGTATATATAACAGAATTTTTAAAGTTATAACTTACATGTCACTTTCTTTTTCTTTGAACCTCAGATAATATGATTTTCTCTTTTTGTTTTCTTCGTTTCACTGCTTTCTTACAAATACACAACAGGAAATAACAACAAAAGTGACCATCCCATTACATTCAGATTTCCTATAAACTTAATTACCATAGCAACTATCTTTGAAATTTGTCTAACATATGGTCAACCTTATCAGAATGTGCTTGATTAACAGACTGGCTGTATCAAATATCACTCTGTATATAATTGCTAAATTATTATGTTTCACAAAGTTTAATGAATAAAGTTATAATAAATAATGATTGCAATAAATTTAAACTTTTAACCAGGCAATCTATGTTAACGATATATTTTTTTTTATTACAGTAATGATATTCCAGTATAAATTTTACCTGACTTATATATAGAGTATAATATAGGATCAACGTTGGCCTAGCATTGGCCCAACATAGAGTTGTAAATGTAATTTCAGTTGATAAACCCTTTCGGTATAACATTAACTTTTTATAAAGCATACAGCAATCGAAATCATCCGCCTTCCCAAGAGAAATAAAGCGTAAAATATTTCATAATCAATTTTTATTAACAAAATTTCATATCGGCCCTATGTTGCTACTAACGTAATGCCAACGTTGGCCCGATTATTTATAACCAACATGAGATAATAATATGGATTGTACAGCCAACACCAACGGTCGACCAACGGACCGACAATTTGCCAACGTTGGGCCAATGTTGTGCAGCCAACACCAACGGTCGACCAACGGACCGACAATTTGCCAACGTTGGCCCACTGTTAGTCTGTTGACTGGGGTCCAATGCATTTACGTACTTCTTATCGATTGATAACAGATACTTTATTCACGCATATAAATGATTGAAGCCAGACACGTTATGCAATAGCTTTTTTTACATTTAATAGAAAATTATCAATCAAAGCCCGAACATATATACAATAAGAAAATTTGGTATGATTCCACATGTGGCAACGAGACTGGTCAAGACTGAGTGGAGAATCGTCGAGACTGGTAGAGACTGGTAGAGCATTTGTAGAGAACATATTCAGGCTATACCAAGATTATCAAGTACTAAATCAGACTTATTAAGTAAAGTCGAGACCAAAGTCGAGTACAGTTTAGTACAGTTAAGTACTGTCGAGATTATGTAGAGTCTTGTCAGATAAAATCTGTGCTCGACCTTATCGGTGGAGCACCAAAAAAAAAAATCTTTTCAGAATCTATGCAGTTTGTAATGAGAGGGCTCAAAGTGCCAGTTTGATATTCAAAATATATAGTAAAAATCTACCGGAGACCGTTGAAAAAACATTGAGACCTCCTGGTCTTTCAATGTCTATAAACATATTTAATCTTTTAGACAACGTATATATACAGATCCTATCAAAAGGATTTCCCAGAAAAAATGTCATATTCGATATGCACAGACGGTGTCAATTTTTAATTTGAAATCTTCGAAAATTCAGGTAAAAGGGCCTAGTGCGTTGGTTAAATCTTCCTAATCTCTCTATCGTCATAATATTATGCATATAGTTACAATGTAATTAATATATAGATAAAATTATATCAACAGGAATTTGGGTAAACTTCTTGACGTCTATGTTTATGGAGGGATCAAAGTGCCAGTTTGATATTCAAAATAAATAGAAAATCTACTGCAGACCGTTGAAAAAACAGTGAGACCCCTGGTCGTTCAATGTCCATACAATTTAATATTCTTTTAAATTGTGTATATATAGACGGATACTATCAAATTTATTTCTACAAACGTAGTCTAAACGATTATAAAATGTTATTGATATTGAACGATCAGGGGGTGTCACTGGTTTTTCAACGGTCTCCGGTAGATTGTTACTATATATTTTGAAAATCAAAGTGGCACCTTGAGCCCTCCGTAAACATAGAAGACGAGAAGTTTACCCAAATTCCTTTGATGTCATTTTTATCTATGTATTAGTTAAATATATGCACAATATTAGGAAGTTCTAGCCAACGCACTGGGCCCTTTTAACAGTATATATATTTTGTAAATTAGGTCAAATGAAAATTAAAAAAATCGGCTTTCCATATGTGGGTTGGTTTTCTAGTGGTTAAGACAGGCGGCTACAGTGCTGAAAGTCCCGGGTTTCATCCTGACTCGGGGCGCTGGAAATTTCATTACATTAGATCACCCTTCCACACACATCCCTGGTACCTAGATCAGAGTTTAAACTAGAATGTGTACTTTGGGTGCCTCGATTGGTCAAAGTGGCCCCCGACTTTGATCAGGGGATCAATCTTCAGACATCTCTTCGGTTTATCTGTTCCCGCCAAGTTTCCCGCTGATTATCTCTGATAACTTCGGCTTCATCCACCAAAATAACAGACTTCCCAGAGTCCTAGCACTCCCGTGGTGTTGGGTTGGGGATATTTCCTTGGTGGTGGGTTGTACATATGTTAGTAACACATCTCCATTAATCCGGTTAAGGAGTGTACATGGAACTCGGGAGTTCTGAATAACGGAGGTATCAACCAGTTCATACATGCATAGTTGTTTCTATTTAATAATTGATCTTTCATTTGTTCAACAATACATATTTTCGAACATCCTGGCACTTCAAATTTCTAGGAGGTGAGATTCTCGGGGTTTTACCTCAAACTCTAGAACATCATCAATATATCTGAATGTGAAATTAAATTATCTTACTTCTTTGGTCTTCTTGTTTTTGACAAGTGTGTGAAGGAACTCCGACTCATATGAAAATAAAAATGGTCGGCAAGGAGAGGCGCACAGTTCGTTCCCATAGGAATGCCGACAATTTGTTGAAAAAGTCTACCTCCGAATTCAACAAATATGTTGTCAATAAGTAACTCCAGCATATTGATTACTTGATCCTCTGTGTAGCATGTTTTACTTTTTTATTCACTATTAACAAAATATGCCGTATGCTACCATTTTTATGTTGAAAAGCATTGTGGATTACTTCTTTTAGATTTAAAATTATTAAGAATTTCTTTAGAGTTTTTTTTTAGAATCCACATATGGTTAATACCACTACGCGAGTAAACAGTTTCACAGTATTTCCGAAAAGCTTCTTAAACTGCGGACGGAATTTTTGTCAATCTAATGGACAATTCTTTCGTCGAACATGCAATGAACCGTTGTTTGTTAGGAATATTTAAAGTTTAGGTATCCAATACAAACAAGGTAAGTCATCCGATTTGCTGTTCAATGTAATGTTCATTGAAGCCATGAAGGACTTATGATTTGCCAAAATCTCATCCTTGTTAAATTATGATTTTTTTTTGGTATGTGGGATAACCTGAGTGCTCATTTATTCCTAATTCTTTTAAAGACATTCGTAATAGTACGATTTACATACAGAGACAAGCGGGGCCTTGGTGGTCGAGTGGTCTAAGTAGTTACTTACCGTAATCACTAGCAAGTCAACACTGAGGTTGTGAGTTCGAACCCCGCTCGTGTCGGTGCACTCTTCTCCAGTCTTAATTGGCTAGGGTTGTCAGTTTCCCTATCGAAGGTCGGTGGTTTTCTCCGGGCACTCCGGCTTCCTCCACTAATAATACTGGCCGCCACGATATAGCCCAAAAGTGGCGTTAAAAGACAATATTATTTGAAACTTTCTCCGCAGGTACAACAACATACTTATCGTGAAGAGATTATAGACATTTCACAGCCTCTTTGTCTTTGAAAACGGACTTTGCATTGTTGATCATCATAACTTATGAATGCGACGTTTTATCAGAGACCCGATTGTTTTGACCCATTCTGACAACGTGTCCAGTTCAACTTCTTCGTGTTTGGCCCATGCTCTAGCGTAGATCTCAATGGAATCCATAATTATTTTGAAGCTATAGTTCTAATTTATGTGTTGGGGTTCATTAAACTTAGGACCATGAGATATCACCTTTCGGAGATGTTCATGTTGAATTATTTTCAGATCCCCAGTAATAACATGGCCAGAGGGGCTGTAAATATAAGGCGAGTGGGAACAGTCACATGTCAGAGGTTTTTTTTAAGGTATTGTACTAAATCAAGGTCATGCAATGCTTGCTTATAGTTAAATACTTTAGGTGCAATGGTTTGGTGTAACTGTAGGATACAATAGGAACAGACTGATTTTGAGAATAAAGTGGAATTTTAGATGTTACTTTCTTGTGATGTAGAACGTTGCTAATGTTGATTACATCTGATTGTTGATTGGTAAACTGAACAGGAAGGAATTTCCTCTTTTTCTCATGTAAAGGTTCCGATCTAACTTTTTTAAAGAGACGAAAAATAGCTACATAACAAATCATACTGACCAGTCTGTATATTGGAGAAAATGTATTTATGCATCCTTTGCCAAGTGCATAATCTTTCAAACATTTTAGAACATTAACAGGCATTAAAAAAGAATAGTTCTAATGTAATGTCACCCTTACGGATGATGAAAATGTGAAAGAAAATCATCAAAGCTCCTAGAGGGCGATCTAGATTTTGAAGACTTTTTTACATTAAGCCGATGATAATGTTTTTGCCCATGACTATATTTGTGTCTTAAAGTAGTATTAAATAAGCTCATTACATTTACATCACTGTAGACTGGACTTGATTAACTGATTATTTAAGTGAATTGTCTATGCCCAAGGACCATAACTCTGCACAAAATCATCAGACAGGAACAAAATTCAATCTTGATCTGTAAATTAACATTATAAAACTATATACATGTACCAATTATTAAATCAATATTTTCAAGAATGACGAAAAAAGTGAGGAAAACTGATTATAAGAGTGAAGGACCATGACTCTGCACCGGATCAAACCGGAACAAAATTGTAACTTGATATCTAACTTGTTATATATGATAGAACTATGTACCAATTATCAAATCAATATCAAATCATTATCAAATTTCTTCAAGCATGACGAAAAAAGTGGAAAACTGATTTGACGGACTGACAGATGGACCGAAGACAGACTCACAGACAGACAGACAGACAAACAGACAGACAGACAGACGGACAGAGTGCAAACCTAAAGTCCCCTTCTACTTCGTCGGTAGGGGACTTATAAAAGTGCCTTTTGTGTGACGTCGGGGCAGTGAAAATAAAGGTGAAGTATTGGTATTATATGAGTGGGAAATCATAGTATTTCAATGCAACCACTGTAAACATACACCTTAATCTTCAATACTTGTCAGTTATCATTCTTACACCAGTAAAGCATTGACAATAAAATAATGTAAAATATGAAATGTTTGTATATTTGCAAAAATTCCTACTATACATTTCTTGCAAAAATAAAAACTGCAATTTTGAATAATGCTGTCATTCTTTCTATGCAGCATTTCCTGAAATATTAATACCCAGATAATAATTTGTTATTATTGTTCAACAATTGCCATATCAAATGCACACAAAATTGACAGTAGTTGTATGTCATTGTTATACTTTGTATACTGTAAGCCAACTAATTTTCACAGATACTTTATTTCACGTTTAGGCCATTAAAGCCCACTTTGCAGCGACTTGATATCGCGATTTTCAAATTCACTTGATGCAGTTAGAAAAGGAATGGTTCCAAGTTTTAAACTTTCACGACGATTTATATTCGCGCTATTTTTCTACTCGGGAAGTCGCAAAAACAAATCGCTCGCGAAAATAAATTGGTTTACAGTAATTATATAAGAGAAATACTATATTGTTATATATTTTATTTACCATTTGAAAAACTTATGAAAAAAAAATAATATGCATGATACAAAATAATATTTTTCGACAACAATGAAATATATATATCAATAATACCATATAAAAATAAGATGTGGTATGACTGCAAATAAAATTACTATCCATTAGCGACAAAAAAGTGTAGATGTCAGCAGTTATATGTCACTGTACGGCCTTCAATAATGAGCAAAACCCATGCTGTATAGTAAGTTATTACAGACCCAGACATGATATGCAAAATGTGAAAAAATTCAAACAAGAAAACAAGTGTCCAGAATTAATGTGCAAACTAATTTAGAAAAATGAAATATGACAGCAATCACCGACAGTCACGTGCACTGAATTACAGGCTCCTGACTTGGGACAGTTACATAAAGAATTTAACCATGTCAGTCTTGCTATGGAACTTTTTTAGTTAACAATTTTATATATAGCACTTTCATGAATTCAAACTACAGTGATTCATGTACATGTCTAAATAGAACTCCTTAAAAGATCTGAAAAAAAATTCAGTTTAGAGAAGGTGTTCAGTTTGTACAGGTTTAAAATGTATTGATGTTGATATAAAGGGACTCTGGTTAAGACAGATAACAAGTTTGGTCAGGTTTCACTGAATCATATTTCAAGGTAAAGTCATTGGTTTGTGGTTTTAAACTTTCAAGACATAAAATCAATGATAAACGTTGGGAAATGAAGATAAACCATCAACAGATATACCAAGAGATGAATAAAAGTAGTTTACACTATGTAATTAATTTTCACACCATCTAACCCACCCTGCTAGATATCATGATTACATTCAAGTATATTGAAATTACGACTGGGTGAGACCCTTAATGATAGTGTAGATTATAAAATCATCCCTAAAGTATATAGAATGTAAACATTCAAAAATACATATTTCAACATGGGAAAGTTCTTATATCTTTACACAGCAAAGGCTAGAGGTGTAAATAAAAAAGACCCTGTATCTCCAAAAGCATTTTAAGCATAACATAATGTGCACAGCAATGTAATCACTGAAGCAAAAAAATTATTCAAGCAAAAAAAAAAAAAAAATTAAAATTGATTAATATCAAAATTAAAATATCAAACAAATCTAATGTACTGTAGATTCATTTATGTTCGTGGATACCAATTTTAGTGGATTGAGGAAAGCTTGTATTTTCATGAATATCTAATTTAGTCGATTTGCCAAAGTCTTCTTTTAAAATTAATAAATCATTTTTAAACATTAAAATTTGTGGTTTATACCCACGAAATCCATGAAAATTGGTACCACACAAATTATAATAAATCTATAATAAAATACATAATAAACAAAGAGGTGTATAACCTGTATAACCTGTCTAACCTGTATAACCTGTATAACCTGTCTAACCTGTATAACCTGTGTAACCTGTGTAACCTGTATAACCTGTCTAACCTGTATAACCTGTCTAACCTGTATTACCTGTATAACCTGTATAACCTAAAATCAAACTTAAACAACGCCAATAACAGCATCCCTTATTAAACAAAAACTTTAACAAATGTTGACGCTACCATCAGCACCAATAATGGCACACCTTAGTCTGGCTATCGAAACCTTCCTTAGGGCTGTTCCAGAAACACATACATGGGCCGGGGGGAAGGCACTTGAAAATCGGGGTAACATCCCATAGAAGCGATATTTGTCCACTCCTACCCACCCATAGAGGTAAAAACCCAAGCTTTATTAGCACCAACAGAAGCAAATAAAATTTATATATATTCTTTAACAGTATTACTATGGTGATACTTTACTTTTTTATATATTTCAGCTGCATGTGACATATTTCATACAGATGATAGCAAGACAGTGCAAGATTTTATGAATGCTTCATTTTATTTATACTTTATAAAACATGTATATTCTGTAGTTTTGCCTATTAATTGCATGTTGCACATATTCATGCATAGACTAGTGCTTTTACCACTTGTGTGTTCATATATCTTTATATAAAAATCGTTTCATATATTACCATTCATTTTGTATGCACTCATATCCTGCTTTCAATGCACAGCTAAATTTTGATTTTTGTGTTTTCCGAGCAAAGTCGAAGAAGGCAAGATTTTTTAGTTCTGCGAGCAAAGTCGAAGAAGGCAAGATTTAGGAATTACATTTCTGGTATACTGAATTGTAAGAGTATTTGCCCATATCAAATTTTCAATAACCACTTTATATCACAGGTCAATGATATTTGGTATGTGAAGAGAAATAGAAGATAGCACAGAAGTTTTATTGATCCACACTGTACAACAATGACTGTATATGAAGTTGGGGTATTGCCATAAACTATTTTGTATCTCGTCTAACCAGTTGAAATTTCTATGTGTATCCATATGATTGCCTTTATAGTTGTGTGAAGTTTCCTGAAATCCATTGGTTTTAGCAGGGATCAATGATTTCAAGAAAACTTCTCTTCTTGTAAACCTAGCACTTTCAGCTCGAAATCTGCTGTATTTAAGCATCACCCAAATTTGCATGAACTCTGTGGCAGGTGGGGAACGAGAGAGTATAAAGTAACCTTGATGTTTATCAATATCAAGAATTCTGCTCATTTGCACACTAGGGGCTATCTTGTTTGAGGGTATGGAAAGTTTGTCCGTTGTTGAAGACTCTCTGACAGTTTCCAAGATGAAGAACAGAAATAAAAGCCCTGTTCCTTGGTAATTTGGAGTTTTTGTCACCTGCACATTCACTCCATAGTCCATATCCTTTCATTTTGAAGTTTTGGAATGGGTCATTCTTGATATAAATATGCAATGACTACATAGTGATTTAACCTGTTCAAATTCAGTTTCAAAAGAACCCATAAAGTTTAAATATGGAGGAGTTGCTTTGATGATAATTCAGACAAACTGAAATCTACAAATGCACAAAACTTTGTGGGTGGTATGAACAGACTGAAAAACTATGTCCTGCAAAATAATTGGTGTGAGAAAAAATGGTAAAAATATATTTATGAACAAGACAATTATCTCACAGACCCTGTGTTCTGTTTAGCACATATGAACGACAGAAACAATCTACTAGGAGATATATAGTGTATATCAAGTTGCATAAGTGTTATAAGTTTCATGAAAATCCAACTTCAGGAGTTAAAACTAAAAAGTGAACCGGTGGTATGAATGACACAGATGAATTTCCTCATAATTGTCAACAAAATATTTTATTCATATATATATAATCGATATTTTGGAGCCAGTCGACCACACGCGTGACATTCCAGGTGGAAGCTGACATCTTTTCTGATGTTAGGGCATCTCGGGACGCGCCCAGTGCTTCACCGCAAAACCCCGAGAATACCGGAAGAATAATATCAAAACAAACACGGGGCAATTTCCGGTAAAAATGGCTCGAACTTCCGGCAACAAAAGCGCGTAACTCAATTAAAAGGTTTATACAATGACAGGGATTTATTTCGGACCATTTCGAGAAAGTAAAAAACAACTTTCAACAGAATTTCCCTTCCATAGAAGCGAATTTCCAAGCCCAGTACCGGACCATAGATGCATTTTCCATCAACCTACAACCAAGTATATATTTTTTTTTAAATGCCGTCCCCGGGTATGTTTTGCTGGTACAGCCCTTACAGGCAAGACAGTTTTCCAATGGCACTGACCATAGACCTAACATCTACATGAATTACTGGTGAAATGCATAAAAAAAATTAAGATGAGATATGATTGTCAATGAGACAACTGTCAACCAGAGATCAAATGTTGTAAATTAAAGCAACATGTTTATAGTTTTATAGTGTAAACATAGTGCATTTCAAGATTCACACATTATACTATCTATATGCAGTTGTGCGGGGGACAAAAAGTTATACACATTAGAAATTTGTATTCCAAAGAAATTGATGGAGGTGGTGCTGCTATTCTTTTGTTTTGGGTATGTTTGAACATCTTATCTTCTATTTTTCCCAAACAAATCTCAATTCTGCTAAATAAAAATGTTTTGGTAATCCTAAAATAAATATGCAGAAATATATGCTGCAAAAATAAAGGTACACAAAGCAGCCGGTTATACTTAAAAATATATAAAATAATTTTCAACAAATATATCAAAAAGATGAAAATGAAAGATATAAAAAAGAGATTGAATTCCCTCAAGTTTTTGTGTATCTCAACCCACTAGTTATAATATTTTAAGTTTCCCATAATTCTTTGTTTCAGATTTTCTGTGACATAGTCACTTCCTGATTAGACTTCTGTTTTCACTGTCTATTGTAGATGTACTAGACATTTCTTTATTGACATTATTTACAGATGCTGTATTAGGGCCTGAGATAACATTCTCTGGTTGTGGTGGAGGATTCTAACAGTTTTCTGTAACACTCTGTCAAATAGATAAAATATTCATAAAGAATAAACATTTAAAATGAAAAAATCAATTTTAGATAAAATTCTATGAACTTTCAAGGACAATGATAAAACTAGTGGCTGATATAGTATGAAATCTATATGAAGAATACCTGATAATGTATACTGTATACTGTGGATTCATTTATTTGCGTTGGTACCAATTTTCGTGGATTGAGGAAAACTTGCTAAAGCCTATAGAAAATTTGTTATTTGTTGAACATTTGAATTCGTGGTTCGCCTGTACCCACTAAACCCACGAAAATTAGTATTCAACAATTAGTGGCTGATTTTGTATGATAGATATAAGAAGATGTAGTATGAGTGCCAATGAGACAACTCTCCATTCTAATCACAATTTGTAAAAGTAAACCATTATAGGTCAAATACGACCTTCAACACGGAGCCTTGGCTCACACCAAACAGCAAGCTATAAAGGGCCCCAAAAATGGATATCTATATGCAGAATACCTGATAATTTATACTGTAAATTCAGAAATTTTTTTATGCACTTATTTATTATTGTGATTGTTGAACAATGGACACAAGTTTTAGGAAAATCTGCATACAAATAAAGCTAATGAAATTTAACTAGAGGCTCTCAAGAGCTTGTGTTGCTCACCTTATTCTACTTTCGTTTTAGAAAATAATGTAAAAATAGATTAAAATCATAACAGATACCCTAATAATGATTGAGGCTAAATTTGGTTTAATATTGGCCCCATAATTTAATCAAAAGCAGAAGACTTTTTGAAAAGTTTACAGAAATTACCAATAAATTCATTGAAATTGTAGAAAATGACTTTATAAGGACAATGACAAATCAGCTACAAAGTAACAACACTTGGTCAGTACCTCATAACAAACATTCATGCCATGTTTTATTTCATTCCATTTAGTGATTCTCTAAAAAGAAGACTTTTGTATGTATTTCACATAGGGTCCTTTGTTAAACTAAGTACCCCGCTGGCAGCCATCTTGGATTATTGATTGGCTACAAAGTAACACAACTTGGCCAGCATCTCATTAGGAACATTCATGCCATGTTTGGTTTCATTCCATTCAGTGGTTCTCTAAAAGAAAACATTTGTATGTATTTCCCATAGGGTCCTATGTTAAACTAAGTTCCCACTGGCAGCCATCTTGGATGATGAATTGGCTTCAAAGTAACAATTCTTGGTCAGAACCTCACAAGGAACATTCATGCCATGTTTGGTTTCATTCCTTTCAGTGGTTCTCTAAAAGAAGACATTTGTATGTATTGTCCATAGGGTCCTCTGTTAAATGAAGTCCCCCGCTGACAGCCATCTTGGATAATGGATCGCCTACAAAGTTACAACACTTGGTCAGTACCTCATAACAAACATTAATGCCATGTTTTATTTCATTCTATTTAGTGGTTCTCTAAAAAGAAGACAGTTGTATGTATTTCCCGTAGGGTCCTATGTTAAACTAAGTCCCTCTCTGGTGGCCATCTTTGATGATGGATTGGCTTCAAAGTAACAGTTCTTGGTCAACACCTCAAAAGGAACATTCATGCCATGTTTGGTTTTATTCCTTTCAGTGGTTCTCTAAAAGAAGACATTTGTATGTATTGTCCCTAGGGTCCTATGTTTAACGAAGTCCCCGCTGGCGGCCATCTTGGACGATTGATCGCCTACAAAGTAACAACAACACTTGGTCAGCACCTCATAAGGAACATTCATGCCATGTTTGATTTCATTCTATTTAGTGGTTCTCTAAAAGAAGACATTTCTATGTATTTCCTATAGGGTCCTATGTTAAACTAAGTCCCCCTCTGGCGGCCATCTTGGATGATGGATCGGCTTCAAAGTAACAACACTTGGTCAGCACCTCATAAGGAACATTTATGCCATGTTTGGTTTCATTCCATTTTGTGGTTCTCTAGAAGAAGTTCAAAATGTAACTAGAGGCTCTCAAGAGCCTGAGTCGCTCACCTGATTCTACTTTGGTTTTGGAAATCATGTTAAAAAAGATTAAAATCATAACCTAAGATACCCTAATAATGAGTGAGGCCAAATTTGGTTTAATATTGGCCCTGTAATTTAATAAAAAAAATCCTGGTGGCCATCTTGAACAGTAAATCAGCAACAAAGTAGCAACACTTCATCAGCACCTCATAAGAAACATTTATGCCATGTTTGGTTTCATTCCATTCAGTGCACCTCTAAAAGAAGCATTTGTATGTATTTCCAATAGGGTCTTATGTTAAAGGAAGTCCCCCCGCTGGCGGCCCTCGTGGATGAAGGATTACCTTCAAAGTAACAACACGTAGTCAGCACCTCATAAGGAACAATCATGCCATGTTTGGTTTCAATCCATTCAGTGGTTCTCTAAAAGAAGACATTTGTATGTATTGTCCATATGGTCCTTTGTTAAACACTGTCCCCAGCTGGTGGCCATCTTGGATGATGGATCGGCTTCAAAGTAACAACACTTGGTCAGCACTTCCTTAGGAACATTAATGCTATGTTTGGTTTCATTTCATTCAGTGGTTCTCTAAAAGAAGACATTCGTATGTATTTCCCATAGGGTCCTTTGTTAAATTAGTCCTCCGCTAGCGGCCATCTTGGATGATGGATTGGCTTCAAAGTAACAACACTTAGTCAGCACCTCATAAGGAACATTCATGCCATGTTTGATTTTATTCCATTGCGTGGTTCTCTAAAAGAAGACATTTGTATGTATTTCCCATAGGGTCCTATGTTAAACTAAGTCCCCCACTTGCGGCCATCTTGGATGATGGATCAGCTTCAAAGTAACAACACTTGGTAAGCACCTCATAAGGAACATTCATGCCATGTTTGGTTACATTCAATTCAGTGGTTCTCTAAAAGAAGACATTTGTATGTATTTCCCATAGGGTCCTATGTTAAACTAAGTCCCCCGCTGGCGGTCATCTTGGATGATGGATCGGCTTCAAAGTTACAACACTTGATCAACACCTCATTAGAAACATTCATGCTTTGTTGGGTTCCATTCCATTCAGTGGTTCTCTAGAAGAAGTTCAAAATGTAAAAAGTTAATGAAGACGGACGACGACGACGATGACGGACGACGGACGCCAAGTGATGAGAAAAGCTCACTTGACCCTTCGGGCCAGGTGATCTAAAAAGTTAACAGCGACGACAACGACAGACGACGGACGCCAAGTGATGAGAAAATTTCATTTGGCCCTTCAGGCCAGGTGAGCTAAAAATAAGATGTACAATTTTTTGTGAAACCAATCATGTTGCAATTTTCGCAATAATAAAAACATCGCAAACATTTCTGAATCTAGATACCATAGGTTCCTTTAAATCATACATATCAATGAGTTATACTTTAGTCAATGTTATATATAAGTGCCATCTTGACTTTGCTCTTTTTTAGTAATCTTCACAATTAAGTACAGCATCTTAATGCTCTAAGTTTCAGAAAATGTTTTTTATGTACAAGCCCAAAAACAGTCTTTCATAAAATTTCTTTAAACTATAAATATGGCTAATGCTGCCTCCTTTCATGAACACTTTACTGGCCTAGCAACCTTTTTACTGGCCTGGGCCTAATTTCCAGTATATATTGCATTAGAAATTCTGAGTTATTCATCTTCTCAATATCCTTTTCCCTCACCTTATTTAAAATTAGTTTGAAAAGTATCATTTCTCTTAAGGCTTACAGTACTCCTTCCTTTCAAAAGGAGAATGTTTGCTGAGTAGAAAGTAATGTTTAATTTTTTTTCAGGAATAAGTTTTAAAACTACTACTGAAATTGTGTAAATTCAAGAACAAAAATAGACAGCTTTTTTGTATGTTCCCACATGAGTTACATACTTGAATTTTAAGGATAATTCTTTTTTGGAAGGATCAAGCAGGAAAACCATCAAAGGAACTAAAAAAACATACAGTTTGGTAATTTGAGCATATCAAAGCTGTCATGTTACTAATCACATTTATTTTTTCCTACTTCAAAAAGAGGGGCGAAAGATACCAAAGGGATATTCAAACTCATAAGTCGAAAATAAACTGACAACGCCATGGCTAAAAAAGAAAAAATACCAACAGACAAACAATAGTACACAAAACACAACATAGAAAACTAAAGACTGAGCAACACGAACCCCACCAAAAACTGGGGGTGATCTCAGGTGCTCCGGAAGGGTAAGCAGATCTTGCTCCACATGTGGCACCAGTCCTGTTGCTCATGTTAGTACAAACCTGGTAATAAGTCTAATTCGGTAGGTCACATTCGGGAAAAGGGGACATAACATCTTTTCATTTCTTTTAATTACATATAACACGTATCTCAATGTAAACCTGCATGAAAAAATATTTTACCACTTTTTTGATTCCATTCCACAATAGTTTAAATTCTCCTCTGATACAGCCAATCACATAAGTTGTTATAAGTGTACAAAGTACAAGGTACAATAAAGCTGGTTGGCCAGTCTGCATCAACTCAAAGGCAACAATGTGATGATCATTCCAATTCCATATGCTGTAAACACATACATACTTTTAAGGTACAATCATGACTATGTAAGTAATGCTTGCAATGAGGCTTTTCTTTAATTGTTCTCTTGTGATTCTTTGAAAACGTCCTAAGGTTTCATGCAAATTAACAGACCACAGGTAACACCACATAGCATTACACATAGGCCTTCTTAGTATTACCTTTCAGGTTTATGTATAGAGAACCAAACATCAAGTGGTAGAAGTCAATATTCTAATAGGTGTGATTTTTTATGGGAATAATTATTGCTTAAGCTAAGAAAAATTATTGGTATCTAATTATGAACAAGAAATTGGTAGCATCAGTGAGGGTAGAAATACCGTTTACCATCAGGTGTCAAATGGTCATTTTCAACTACCGTTATCGTCAAATTGGTTAAAATTTTAGCGCAATACGTCAAAATATCCTTATCGTGATTCATCAGCGGTCTCAAATAATTATCCTTTACCATTTTTTTGGAAATAATTTAACATGATTCGTCAAAATCAGTCGATTTTTGTTATTGTCTAAAGAAAATGTACATTTATCGTCATGCACCAAAAATTACCGTTAACGTCATTTGGCAAGATTTTTACCGTTATTCGTCATGAAGGTACCCCATTACGATCCTCATCAGTCTATTATTGTTTTAAAAGTTGAATTCACACATCAATGGTTTTGGGTAAATCTTGACTCGTCTCAAAAAGTTTGGATATCAGACTGTTATTTGTGCTAGTTATTTACAACCTATGGTTCTTTGACAGTTTTTTTTGCTATACTTTAATATCAATATGCAGTAAATCCTTACTCCAACCAACAAAGCATGGTGAAAATTATGAAAACATTATCCTTTAAAAATGAATATTTACAGAGTTTTTTTCCCTGATTGCAATATTGTAAATTAAGAAATTATTGCGATGTTTTTATTAATGTGAAAAATGAGACAGGATCATGTTTGAAATAATAAAAACTTGCATTCATAATTTTAGAAGTGATTTTCATTTATAAAATTTTTTCAATCACATTAATTAGCTATAGATTACGCTTTTTTGCCACTGGTCAAATTTTCGCAAAAATAAATACATGCATGAATTTCTGAATTACAGTATATAAGCTTTCCACATAGCGGTTAAATTTGTGTATCAACAATAATTTATTCTGCACATTATTATTGTTGATTTCTATAAACTATTGGATTTTTTCTAGCATTTTGTGTGATCGCAAAACAAGTCAAAATAATACTGGCATGAAAATTTTCATGTTTACAATGTTTAAACACAACTTACCTATTACTGTAGCTATGTAGTATATTTTTCTACTATTGACTTTTAAATCTATTCCATGATTATAGCCCACCAATAAACCTGCAATATATCAATAAAGATTGGGTAGATAGCAGTAATAAACAATATATCAACAAAGATTGGGTAGATAAAAATAGCAGCAATACACAATATATCTTTATGTAATACTTAATACATACACATTTGGCTAATCTATTTTCAATGTTTATGCACAGTGGTCTTGATCTTTGACCTAATAATAATAAAGTCAAAAGTTTGGCATTTTCTTTACAAGGGGTATGTTCCAGCAGTAAAGCAATTTCAAGCAAAATTTGGTGAAGGTTGAACATATGGTTCAAAAGATTTCATCCTGAAACCACAATTGTGACCTTATTTCTGCCTATAACTTGCTGTTGTGACCTTAAGTCTGACATAGTGACCTCAAAATCTTTAGCAGTCTTAATCAAACTTATCACAATAAGTTTAATAAAGACATTATTTTTAAAATGCTCAAAAGAATGTTCAAAGACCGAAATGTTGTTGTCAGTATATATCAATACATCTGTTAACCTATATCGGGTTGAAAAAATCTCTATACAAAGTCTGTAACTGTTTGAAAATTGAGTTCATATAGGAACCCTACAACACATACCTAAATTATCTTCTGTTTTCAATTGGAATGATTCAAAATCAATCAAAGTCTTATACATGTATAGGTGCACTTGCATAAGGTAGATTTCTAATCGACACAGTTCATATCTTATTATACCTTACATACATGATAAAATATGCTATTGGGTACACAATATCAAGTGACATGGAATAATTCCTTGTATCATTGATATTATTATACCTAACATATATTATAAACAATTCTATTGGTTAATACATTATCACGTGACATGGAATAATACAGGGTCAGACTTATAATCCGACAGTCCCATAATCCGACAGTCCTGTAGTCCGACAATCTTATAATCCGACAATCCTATAGTCCGACAGCCCTATAATCCGATAGTCCGATAGTCTAGGCGCGGTCACATGTCTCTGAAAAATATGCCAATATAGACATGTAACGTTTGTGAATTGGTATATTTTTCACACAGAAAATTATCAAATCAGTCAGTATGACGTCTTGTACAGGGCCGCACTAATCCCATACGAACCGGAAATGAACGCAGCGGGCTAAATTCAATCGGCAATCCTCGGATAAATCCGCTAATACACTTGTACAAGGGCAATCCCTACCTCAACACAAAGGCAGCCTCCCGTGAGAACATCGGGAAGTCTGTTATTATGGTGGAAGAAGCCGAAGTACTCGTAGAGAACCAAGGGCTGCTCGACGGGAACAGACAAACCGAAGAGTTCTCAGCAGATTTATTTCCAGGTTAAAGTTTGGGCCAACTTTGACCACCGAGGCCCCAAAGTTAAAGGGAGGGTGAAATTTACCCTTCTGATTAATGAAATGTATCGCGCCCAGAGTCAGAATAGAACCGGGACCTTCAACACTGCAGCCATCGGTGTTAACTACTATCTGCTTTGTATACTGTGTGTGCCCATCTTCGTTCCGTTCTTTTTCACATAATTGGTTTCATATCGTGATGATTCTATGACTAGGAATGCTTAAGTCCATATTATAATTTACATAGAAGTGTTATCATTTATCAGCAAAAAGATCAGGTTTTGGCAATTAAACCAGAAAAAGACGAGATAGTACAGCAGTTTATAATGCCATACAAAAGCAGTGATAAGGTGTCATTTTGATGACAGAAAAATAGACGCAATTTATTAAGATTTCACTTCAAATCCAAAACTATGAAACATCTTCTGAAAGTGGTACTGCATCTAGAAAATTTGAGATAATGACATCATTCATATTTCATCAAACCAAATTGCTCAAGAACAAGAAAAGAAAAGAAAATCCGATGTAGTCGTATCATATCTTCGAGGCTAACGCCCCTCAGATATGAGAAGCATACACCTAATACATGTCACATTTCACATTCAACCACATAATACTTTACATGCACACGCATGCATGTAAACAGACATTCTCGTTATCAACTTCGACATGATGAACAGGAATGGAATCTTAGATTAATTTTTCAAACAGTCTAGGATTTAATTTGGATTCCATTACACCGCATTCCACTTTTTCAATTTTAAACACTGCTCGCGTTTCGACAGTATACTAATAAGCTTATATGAAGACGAGATCCACATTCTTTGCAACAACACCGCTTCGTGTCGGACCAACAGACTGTCGGATTAACGGACTGTCGGATTATCGAACCATTTGACTATTGGACCGTCAGAATTTCGGGGTGTCGGATTATAGCTACGCTCCCGAATAATACAGTTAATTTTCATTTAAATGCAAGGAAGGACATATAACCCTAAAATGTTACACCTTGTGATGAATAACCCTATTATATACTTGTGAATAACCTTTTGAGCTTCTTGATTTGTACACTAACTAAATCCCACCGAAATGATGTCAAAGATGTAAGTAAACAAAATGGCCATAGTCGAGTTAGAAGCCCATAGAGTGACCAGGAAACAAGGCTTAGAAATTCATCTATTGCCAAGGATATCTCTCATAAATGGTATTTTTCAGGACCATCAATATTTTACAGAAAGAGTCTACCTTTGTTGTACATACGAGAAATTATAAGACACATTATAATTTTCTAAAGTGAGTGTTTTGACAATCTGTTACTACAGTAAGGTAAGTGTTTCTTCAATGGTTTAAAAGTCTCTTCCACTGTTAGTTTGATAATATTAAACAATTGCGGCCCCTTAGAAAAGATGAATATCCAAAATTGTCAACCCTAAAAAGTTATTTAATTTTGGTTAAGCTCTCAGTGAAATAATCTTTTCAGGTTTACAATTTTGGATATTCACCGTTTCTACAGGCCATAACTTTATAATACTGCAACAGCAAACAAAAATATAAGTGGTCTCTCATCATCAACACATACAAACTTATTCTTAAATGGAGTGAATCAGAAAATGTATTTTTTTTATGCAGAAAAAGGTAAACATATCTTCCCTGCCAGAACTTTGTCCAATGTGAGTCAAAAGTTGTTCAAACCAATATTGGTGCTTGTTAAGATAGTTAGATAGTATGATTACTCTTTGATCCTACCTGGAACTATCACATCTCCGAATTCCAACATGGAGGGCTTATTTAAACAGGAACTATACTAAAAATAATTCAGCTTTGGTACAACAAACACCATAGGTAGCTGAAAAATATATCAATATAAGTCATTGGATACTAATCTTAATTTTGTATGTACTTATCATCAGGTTTTCTGCATACTGAATTGCAAAAAAATATCAGCTGGCAGTCACAATTTGAAGATATTTGGTGAATGACTGCAGTTAACAAGTTTTGTGGATACTTTTGTACTTGTCAGTTACTAATTTTTGTGGCTTTCATCAATAAAGATGTCCCAATAATTTAAGTACTCCAAATGAAACAAATTTAGGCTTGTACGAAGAACTTGTCAAAACCATGATATCTTGCACAATTGAATTTTAAGCATTGCAGAATGCTAAAAGGTAAATAGATCAGAACAGTTTTGACAGACATCTCAACAGAAGATGAACATTTATGACCCATTGACATATATCTATCCATTGGTATATTACCTCCTTGAAATAGCACCCCCATGGATATATTTGACATTCCAAAAAAAGTGACCCATACCAGCAGCAAGTCTGTGTATACCTTTATAAAGGAAGAGAACCCCCCCCCCCCTTTCCCTCAAGGTAACAATATGCACTTAAACATGTTTTTTATTAGATTTATAATAAGAACCGTTCCACAAAAACATACATGGGACTTCCAAATCTCAGCTATGGGTGGGTGTCAACTATATATGTTTTTTTAAACTTAAAATGTAATTGTCATGATTGTATTGTTTTAAATTAGGCCAGTAGTTAGTTATCTTGTTTGAATTGTTTTACATTTGTCATTTTCAGGCATTTTATAGCTTGCTATGCGGTATGGGTTTTGCTCATTGTTGAAGGCCGTACAATGACCTATAGTTGCTAACCTTGTACGTCATTTGGTCTCTGGTGGAGAGTTGTATCTGCAAGCTTTGTTTTTCTTTCAGTTTCTAACGCTCATACAAAAATATTTTATATTTTCAGATAATGCACATTTATCGGCAATTTGTACATTTTCCCTCTAATCTTACTGCCTATTATTTTAAAGATCATGGACAGGACTTGATACTCAAAAATATTAGGCAATGACATCATGTATCAGTGTAGCAACGTTACATGTTCATGTCCATCAGTGTCAATTTATCAATGAAATACACGCGACTTCATTCATACAACCGCACAACTATCACAATGTTTTGTACGCGTATAAAACGTTTTACTAACTATTTTATTTTATTAAATACTCTCAACCAAAGAAACATACAGACATGAAAAAAGGCCGATAAAAAGAATAATGGGCTTGCTTGATATTCTTGATGATAAGTCAGTATCAAAAACAACAAGCATTCTTAGAGTATTGCATGGCAATACATAGTCCCCTACCGGTTAAAAATTCACTGTACTGGAACGAAATGCTAACTTGATCTGTAACTTGTCATGGTGTAAACTTCATATCAAATATCAAATCGATATCTTCATGCATGACGAAAAAAAGTGTAAAACTGGTTATTTGCGTGAATTGTCTAAGTCCAAGGACCATAATTAAACTCTGCACAAAATCATCAGACCAGGACAAAACTCGAACTTGATCTGTAACTTGTCATGGTTAAACTATATACCGAATATCAAATCAATATACTGAAGCATAACAAAAATAAAGTGTGGAAAACTGATTATTTGCGTGAATTTTCTAAGCCCAAGGACCATTACTCTGCACAAAATCATCAGACCGGAACAAAATTAGAACTTGATCTGTAACTTGTCATGGTAAAACTATATACCAAATATCAAATCAATATCTTCATGCACGAAGAAAAGAAGTGAGGAAAACTGATTTGCCGGACTGACGGATGGACAGACAGACAGACAGACAGACAGAGAGCAAACCTATAGTCCCCTTCGACTTAATCGGTAGGGGACTAATAAAAGAACAGAGTTCCAATGTCCACCGCGTTGCACATATTTTATATTTCCAAGGGCATAACTCTTTTAAAAAAGTCGATCGTCCACCATTATAGAACTTGTGAGAGATATTGCTGATATTAACCTATAATATAAGTTTTATAAAAATCAGGTAAGAATCTTACCCGTGAGAGCGCTAACGAGGCCATTCTCCATACATTTAATATTTCCAAGGGGCATAACTCTTTTTAAAAAAGTCGATCGGCCACCATTATAAAACTTGTCCGAGATATTGCTTATATTAACCTATAGTATAAGTTTTATAAAAATCAGGCAAGAATTGTACCCGTAAGAGCGCAAACGAGGCCATTTTCCATAAATTTAATTTTTTCAAGGGGCATAAATCTTTTTAAAAAAGTCGATCGGCCACCATTATAGAACTTGTCCCAGATATTGCTGATACTTACCTATAGTATAAGTTTTATAAAAATCTGGCAAGAATTGTACCTCTGAGAGCGCTAACAAGACTGGATGGACGGACGGACGGACGGACGGACAGACTGACGCCCGGTATTTCAATGTCCCCTGCAACGCGTTATGCAGGGGACAAAAATGCCATTATCTATATATATTGTATATGTATCTTATATGTGTCTGACCTTCTCCTTGGATTTTGAAGCTCCCCCAGTAGCAACTTTAACCATTAAACTTTCACCATTCTGTTTAAAATTTACATAAATTCAATATAAATGTGATTTATCCAGTCAAGAAGTAATATGAAATATCTGTCATCAGATGAACCAAATCTATTTGGTATTCACAATTCATTTATATTAGTTGATTTGCCATAACTTTAAGTACCAATGATTCAATAAGCCATAACTTTAAGTACCAATGATTCAATTAGCCATAACTTTAAGTACCAATGATTCAATAAGCCATAACATTAAGTACCAATGATTCAATAAGCCATAACTTTAAGTACCAATGATTCAATAATCCATAACTTTAAGTACCAATGATTCAATAAGCCATAACTTTAAGTACCAATGATTTAATAAGCCATAACTTTATGTACCAATGATTCAATAAGCCATAACTTCAAGTAAAAATGATTCGATAAGCCATAACTTTAAGTACAAATGATTCGATTAGCCATAACTTTAAGTACAAATGATTCGATAAGCCATAACTTTAAGTACAAATGATTCGATAAGCCATAATTTTAAGTACAAATGATTCGATTAGTCATAACTTTAAGCACCAATGATTCGACAAGCCATAACTTTAAGTACAAATGATTCGATTAGCCATAACTTTAAGTGCAAATGATTGGATAAGCCATAACTTTTAGTACAAATGATTCGATTAGCCATTACTATAAGTACAAATGATTCGATAAGCCATAACGTTTAGTACAAATGATTTGATAAGCCATAACTTTCAGTACAAATGATTCGATAAGCCATAACTTTAAGTACAAATGATTCGATAAGCCATAAATTTAAGCATCAATGATTCATTAATCACTCTTTAAACAGCTTGAACCAATAAAGATAATATAAATGTGGAAGTTTTTAATTATTTACTCATGACAAAATGAATATTAAAGAAAGCAACAAACATTATAAACAAAAGCCAATTTTGATTTTGTTCAATAAAAAAGACTTGCAGAGATAATTTGACTGGAACATCCTTTATTTATTTTACTAAAGAATTTGACCTATCTCACATACAATTCTTTGTAATGTAAAATTATTTTTCTTAAATGGTAAACAAGATCTGAAATCCAGTTTGAATCATATTCCATGTCTGTTACAAATGTATCATACGTCTAAAACTATTTTCATAGAATAACTTATGTATTAAAATTACAGGTCTGAGGTCTGAGTAATGTCACAAGTATATATTGAACATTCTATATATTAATGTTTTATCATGTACATTTTCAAGTAGCAAATTATAATATATGGTCATTGGACAATTCGGATATATTTAACATAATAAATACCCTGTGGAATATGATATTTATCCACTGGAGAAAAACAAGATTCTAGATTCGTTTAGAACTATAATTTGCATTGGACCTTTACCAAATTTTGAAGGGTTAGATTTCACGTTTTACCAGTCCAGAAGTAAGGAAAGCCACCATTTTGAATTCTGAATTTTTTTGGTATGTAATTTCTCAAACAATAAATTAAAAAGTCACATATTGTGCCTCAAAATCTTTTTGGCAATATTTAAACCATTCAGAATCATACGAAAAAGTATGAATACATCTAGTGTTCATGTTTTACATCAGGAGTATATATACCTATGACGTCATATTGTTTAGATGCCAAAGACGATGTAACAGATTAAAGGACTTTTTCATTTATGATATTTGTAAGCCAAAATATTTACTATGCATTGCTAGGTAAACTCAATTTGCGACAGTAAAATCTACGTTTTAAAAAGGTCAAGTTTAAAAAACAGTTCAGTTATCTCCTAATTTTCAAATTCAAAAAGTGTAAGTTTGCATTTAAGTGGATAAATATAATCATTTTCTCAATGTACTTCCCAAATGATGGAATAAATAATAATTCATGCTACTGACCAAACATCGTACCAGTTGATACGGTAGATTCATTAGTATTTTAGGGACACTTATTTTCCAGGAAGTGGTCTTCATAGTTAAACCACAAATTCAAGTATTCATCAAAACACAAATTACCAAATTGAATAGGCTTGTATACAGAATTTCTTATAACCAGAAAATAAGTATTAATGAAAATAAAATGAAATCCAGGAAAATAAAAGAATCCCCAATATTATAACATATGATCAGGTCACCGTAAACCAATTAAGATGGCCTGGGCATTAATTAACCTTTGAGGTTAAGCAAAAAATATGTAAATAAGACGCAAATGGAGGTTTAGAAAATAATGATTTGTCTCATTGGAAATCATACCACATCTATTTTTCATATCCAATCAAAAATTAAAAAAAAATGGTATTTTCATAAAATTAGCTATATGCACACTATATTTAAAATGTCAAGCAGATAGTCCATTTGATATACTTTAAGCCAACAATGCTTTACTTTAAAATATAGCAATTGACTACAGGCAGGTTTGAATCACAGTTAAGAGATAACTGTATTGTATTTGAAGCTTTGCGGACGTCCATCGGTAGTCTTACTGTCCCAAATTGAGTTTACCTTGCGACGCGTAGCGGAGACAGGTAAACGGATATTTGCGACAGTAAAACTACCGATGGACGTCCGCAAAGCACCATATACAATACAGTTATCTCTATTCTAATGCAAAATAAAGAAATCATTCAATTTTAGTCATTATTTTGTTGTAAAATTTTCATTAAACGAAAATTCCGTGAAATGATGTTATCTTCTTTGGTGCCTAAACTAGGTGACGTCATAGGTATGCTTCCGGCGTCAAACGTAAACACCGGGCGTTTTCTGGCTTCTTGTCCGCCTCAAAATGTAATAAAATTTGACAAAAAGAAGATTTCTAGGTGCAAAATGTGAGTTTTTTGCTTATTATTGGAGAAATTACATGTCAATACATTCCAGAATTCAAAATGTCGGCTTCCTTAGTTACAGACAGGGAGACAGAGAATTTTACGCTTATTGTCATCCAATCAAAACCATTGATACAAAATAATTGCATTAGAAATTAAATATGCATGCTAAAAAAAGCCAAATAATTATAATTAAAGATATTGCCATGAAAACTAAAGAAATTCTATAGAAATAAATTAAAATTTAATATCATATGACATAACAAAATAATAAAATATCATTTTAAAGGTATTTATTTTAAAGTTCACTACTTTCATTCTTAAAGATTTTGATATATTTAGAACCAAATATTAATTATTCTATGCTAGTTTCTAAATGGGTTCATTTTTTGCTGATTAAAAAGAACACAACCTTCTCTTATACAAATTTGATGATCTTCCTTTATGTTTGTAAGAAAAATTATTGTTTAAGAACACTAATCCAAAATATGTTTAGAAGGTCCATAAAAAATGAGAATAAAGTCACCAAATTAATATTGTAAGGTCCAACAACTCAAACTAAACCTTGTCTATTGTGTATTCCAAAAAAATGTCTTTAATTTTCAGACATGATTTTGGCATTTAAAAAAAAAATGAAAATTAAAAATTTTAAACACTGACTCACAAAGTGAGTCAATGCACCTCACGAAGCGTGGTGCCCTTACGGCGAGGGGCCGGTTAAGGCCCCCAAGAAGCTCTGGAGTAAAATGGTGCAAAATCCTGAATTCTGGCATCTCCTGGCACTAAATTTGAAAGCTGGAAAACATCATTTAAAGTGCATTGTTTAAATAAATTTCTAATTTATGCAAAAATTTTCAAAGAAAAGTAGAAAATAATATTATATCAATATTTAACATAAGCCAGGAAGTACCTGAATCATCTTTTTTTTCTATATATTTGTTCTGCTCTAGGTTTAAACTTCTCATTTAAAAAATAATAATGAATTGATGGTTACTTATAAAATATCAACATCCATAGTCTCACATACAATGTAGCCATATTTAATTTTTCATACAACACGGGGCAATCCATCAAAGACAAGGCAAAACTTCTTTAAAAAAGTATGTACACTCTCCATTTTTTATAAAAACAGTGTTAACATCATATATACAGATATATTTTCACATATGTACATTAATGTTCATCCTTTCAGCTTTTCTTTGCAATACTTGAGCCTCTTGCAATACGTTGCTGATGAGTTTTTCTTGCTTTCTTGGCTGCTTTAGCACACAGTTCTTTAGCTTTCCTTTTTGTAACCATTGATGTCTTCGTTGTTACATTTAACGTGTTCTTTTGCTCTTCTAGAGCACTTCTTTTCATCTCTAACTCAAGCTTAAACTGCTTGCATGATGATCCCATGTCTTTTATAAGTTTGGGATTTACACCTTGGAGAAAATCTTTCTTGTTGTGAAAAGCAATTGCACTCTTTTCACAGGCTTTAAGACTATACTAACATTTTGAATTGCATTATATGTCTCAATATTGATTCTCCCAGACTTATTGTCAATGATGTCATTCATGACTTTGAAAGAAAATTCAACTTGAGGCCCATGAAAACATGACAGTAAAGACCTCACCATTTAACAGAGACACGGATATCTTTTCCTTATGTCATCCCTATCCCCCCATTGGTCAATTCTGGTTCCATCTTCAAATTCAGGCAGGTCATCTGTTTGATATTTTCGGATTTCCAAATCATATGTGTTAATTTCTTCCTCTGTTAACACATTGGGGGCCAAATTAGGAAGTTTCTGTAAGAATGTTAGAGTGACTGAATGTCCACTAGCATCAGGATGAATGGCTGACACTGCTTTGAGGAAAGTGTTACTCAGAGCAATTTTTTCCTGTAATGTCTTTCCACATGCAGTATAAGCTTCCTCTACCTGAAATGGTAAACATTTTTTATAATTTCACATGATTTCAAAAAAAATATTTCTTCCAGCAACACAATGTCCAAATCATTAATTCTATTTAGTTACTTATGTATTTTAAAAATATGTATTTAAAAAATAAAATTGATAAAAAAATATAACTGATTCAGAAATGTTTCAAATATAACACATATCAGCATTTGATATAACAAATACTTCAAGCACCATAGTTAATCTTTATTATCCAAAAGCAGTCCATATGTGTGCTCATACAAATACATGTCAAAGGAACAGCTTCAAAAATAAAAATATATACCTGTTTTAGGAAAGTTTTCACAACATGGTCTCTAGCGGACAAGCTTTGGATCAGCTTAGTAGCTTTAGCTCCCAAAAACATCCTCTCTGGTTTTAACAAATTCCCTGTAGTCTTTATGTCTAGTTTTTTCAGTTTAAGAGAAGATGTCCCCAAGATGATTACTTCTGGTTTAACATAACAACCAAGAAATTCTTTAAATAATTTCACCTGTAAAGTAAAATTTGGAAATTGACTGCAATCAACATGTGTAAAAATTATGTATCAAATGCACAAAATTACTATAAAAACATACAAAATTCAGAAAACACCATCACAAATTACATTTTAAAATACCTTAAACCAGAAATCCAATGAAAATATTCATTTCTGGTGTAGAATTTGACAATTTATATCATACACATACCTGTTCTTCGTGGAGTTGGTGGATGAGAGGCTCCTTCATCTCAAACAGTAAGACAAAGTTCTTCAACAGAGGAAATACTGACGAGTAAAGTCCCATAACCATTTTTGATAATGTTCTCTCTGTAAAAATCTTATTAATTATTCTGTCTTTCCTGTCTATGCCCTTTTTTGTTAGCTGTTTCTGGGTAAGGTCCTGGAAAAAATATAGTCTGACCTCAAAATACATTTAAAGGGTTTCAAAATACATAAAATTTACAATAGATACACGTATCATTTCATCAAATGAAAATGAAAATAATCTAATTGATAAAATATATTTATTTTGGCCATACATCATTTTGGTCCATTTATAATTGTAGTTTATTGCTAAAATATAAATAATGAAATCAAAATATTAACTCTTCCAACTTTTGATAAAAGAATTCTAAGAAAAGATTGAAAAAACATCTCATAATAATCAAGTTTCGTGACTACCTTGGCATAGAAATGAAAGATTACTCACCAAAAGACTATGGATCAGAAGTTAGGGAAGGATCATGCTGAACTGAAAATAAAATTTTTAAATTAAACAACATGCTCAACTGAAAAAAATACTGTTAAAAACAACACCATGCTGCACTTCTAATCAAAACAATATGCATCACTGAAAATAAAATTGGTAAATCAATCATTACTTTATGCTGCATTTAAATTCAAATTGCTAAATTAAACATCATGCACATAAACAAACAATTTCCATTCTCAATTTTAAGTACTGTTAAAAGTTATCATGCGACTGATGCAGTTTTAATATAATTTGTAGTTAAAAAAAATTTAAAATGCTGAACAATTCAAACAAAAAACTTATGCATTAACTGCAATACCTTTCTTATTTCTGATATTCTTTCTCTAGAAGACTGTGATACTCCTAGCCTGTGGTACACTTCTACAATTGTTGGTAGAAACTTGACTCTTTCTGATTCTGTCAGCAGGGGGAAATAGAACACTGTCAGTGCATCAAAGAGCCGTGAAGTGTCTAAGGTTACATCATATACAGATAGCCAACATCTAACAAATGAGGTGCCTTTTCCGTCCTTATTCTGGTTTTCAAGTCTTGATTTGGACCCACGCATCACATTGCAGGAGTCCATCAAAACAGACATAAGATGTATCCATGGGATACTGTTTTCTTCCATGAGTGTTACCAATTTCAAAAACTTATTTTCTTCAAACCAACAATATCTGATCATGCTAATGAGTTCATCAAGATTTTGAACAAAGGAGTAGGTTTACTAATGGCTAAAATTTGCCCTAACATTTTGATGTTTTTAAATCAGGCCAAAAGACTACAAATTTCACATAGAATTAGTTGTGATAATACTATTTATACAAAAAAAAAACTTTTTTGGCATCTCACATTACAAATTACGCAGTTATGACCCCCAATTATTGCATGGTTTGTGTTGTAACATAAGGTTTGGGGCCAATTTTTCTATGATTTACTTTGATAGCAGGTTGGCAACTTCCCTTAACTATGTGATTCTGTACATTCCTTTTGGTATATATTTAATAATTTTTTATAATCATTTCAGACATATGCATATTTGGACCTATAAATTAGGTAAAAACATGCATGAAATACTTTCAATTAGACATTAAATAATCAATTATTTAAGCAATCGATTATCAAAAACAACTTAACCAATCTATTCTGAAACTGACTCACATTAAAAAAAAGGCTAACATCTTTTCAGAGGTTTGCAAAAGCCAAAATCAGTATTTCTATTCCAAAATTGAAACTAGTGAACTTCAAATAAACCCTTGTTTAAAGTCATTCCCACATGCAGATATAGAAAGCCTTACTCTTCTAGTCACATCAAGAATTTCTTCATCCTATTGAACACAAAAATCAATTTGATTAAAGGTTCCATAATGGACAAGTCCCTCTGTTCTTGTTAAGTTAATGTCTAAAAAAATAGCTTTAAGTTATGGTGTGATTGTGAACTTTTAGATATTGAAATTTTAAGTCTGTGACAAGGCTTGTATATTAACATGATTAAGTAAGAGATATTGTAAAATTTGACATTTAGGAAAAAAACAACTATTGATATGTTTTTGGTGCATTTTTCTTTAATATAATGTCCAAATATGCATATGGTTTTGAACATGTTTATATCGCATTTTTAAGTTCGATCTTTCAAAACAGACAATCCTTTGTCAATAGACTTTTTGAAGTGATAATCTTTTGTTAGAGAGTTTCTGAACATGATAATCCCCCTGCAAATTTGCCCTGACAACCCACTTTGGCAAAAAAATATCAATTATATCATTATAGCTTATTCTTTGCATTTCAAATAAATTTAATACTTTCCAATGATAGTGTTTAAGCTGAATTAATTAGCTTTATCTTAGCTTTGTAAAATAAGGTGTGATAAATACAAAGAAAATATCATACAGGAATAACAGTATCAGTAATATTGAGCAGATTTGTAAAATAATAGAATATACCTTTTATTCTAACTCATGATATTTATAGCACCAAAAACATTGAACAGATCTGATATATACTGTAAATTCAGTAATTATTGTGAGAATTTGTTATTGCCATTAGATGACCAACCTTAATTCGAGATTTACTATTGCCCTTTCGGGAATATAAGTATCAGATATCAGAATATCTGTAATTGTGTAGTTAATGATGGTTGCTGTCAGTCATAACTGCTTTTTCTTTATTGTTGTAGTATAATATATATATATATATAATTTAATTTTGAATGTAACAAATCTTCTGATTTGCTGAAAGTTTTTTGTCTATCAGCTCATAGACATAGTTTTGTCATGTGATTGTGACGTTGTCAATGTTTTTTCATGATTTACTCCTTAAAAATGGAATTTAGAATTAAATAATAAGTAATGACTGTAAAAAATTTTCTGTCTATTCGAAATAACCTAAAAAATGTGGTGCACACTTTTAAATAACCCACCAGCTGCATAAAAAATATTAGTTATTCCCTAAACTTCAGGTTATTGTTGTTCTTTCTTTTGAATTGTTTCAGATTTTGTCTTCCAGGGCGTTTTACTATTTACCAGGTGGTATGGGTTTTTCTCATTGTTGATTGATCTGTAATTGGTATATTTACATTTTGATCTGTATGGATAGTAGTCTGATAGGCAATCATACCACATCTCCTTATTTTAGTTATATCAAAAAGTCTTTGTTTTCTCATAGATTGTTTAAGGGTATTCACGAAGGGCTGAAGAACATTTTTTGAGGAATTCAGGATTGAGCTGTTTAATTCGTGGGAATCCTGGAATAGCCATTTAAGTTATAGGAAATTCAGGAATTCAGGATTTAATATCGTGATGCATAAATGGATGCATTATTTTCACAGGAATTCAGGATTTGGCATTTATTTTCTTGTGAATTCGGGATAAGACCCCCTTCTACCCCATTCATTCAACACTTCTGAAAATAGCACAATTTTCAACACTAATGTCTTTTTGTAATTGATAATGTATAACACATCAAAATAATGCAATGAATGTGTATTAGTTTTTTGTATATAATAAATGAACACCTTGTGTGGAGATGGTATATATTACTTATCCAAAACCAAGTGTTTCATATAAAACTCAGGGTAAAATATAAAGTACGATTTAACAAATTTCAAATGATGAAAATTTTGAAAAAATATAATGGATACCAGGTTTTGTATATATACTCACCTTTAAATTAGGTACTTGAATAGTTTTTAGCATATTGATACAGAAAGCCAAACCTAATATGCCTTGTACTACCCAGGCATAGCTGAAATGAAAAAACCTTAGTGAGCGCGTTCACATACCCCCACGTCCCCACATTGTCATTGGAGAAAATAAAATAAGTGTAAGAAAAAAAAATTGTATCAGAAAAAAAAATTGAATCATAATTTCCTGTCAATATGCACATCAACATAGTATGTCCTTATTATCTACACAGTTTCATAAAATTCTGTTGTGTGGTATGAGAGGAGTTGCGATGACAAAAGGTTGCAGTAGTATATTGGGCAAATAAATTCAAAGGGGCGTAACTCCTGGAAAAAAAACTAAATCGTAATTTCCTGTCGATATGCATATCTACGTAGTATGTCCTTATTATCTGAAAAGGTTTCATGAAATTCTGTTGTGTGTTTGAGAAGAGTTGCGATGACAAAAGGTTGCAGTAGTATATTGGGCAAATAAGTTCAAAGGGGCGTAACTCCTGGAAAAAAAATTGAATCGTAATTTCCTGTCGATATGCACATCTACGTAGTATGTCCTTATTATCTGAAAAGGTTTCATGAAATTCTGTTGTGTGTTTGAGAGGAGTTGCGATGACAAAAGGTTGCAGTAGTATATTGGGCAAATAAGTTCAAAGGGGCGTAACTCCTGGAAAAAAAATTGAATCGTAATTTCCTGTCGATATGCACATCTACGTAGTATGTCCTTATTATCTGGAGTTGCGATGACAAGAAACAGGACTGACGGACTGACGGACTGACTGACGGACAGACGGACAGACGGGTCACAAACATTATACCCTCCGCAACTCGTTGCGTGGGGTATAATAAACTTCAGTACATTAAATTCATACAAAATACAAAGGTACAAAAGTTTCTTATCATCATGCATTATTAAAAATACTATATAAAGTACATTTATTTGTACGTGTTGATAAAAATGTATGTTTTGGTTTGTTTTTTTGTGGTTTCACTTATTACAGAAAAAAATCAAGGTAAAAGCTCTTCCATTATTTCTGAAATTTTTTACAGCAGTGTTCAGAAAGAACTTTGAAAAAAAATAGTTTGGTCAAAGATGGTTTTTCAAAAACTGCATATGGAAACTTAGAAAATTAATGAAATTCAAATAATTCATACATGTAAGCCCCTTAACCAAATATATTTTTTTAATATGAACTTTTTATATGATCGGCTTATATCTATATTGAGGTAAGTCATTTGCAACTAATTTTTACAGTTCGTTTTTATGTTGTGCTGTTACCCCACTATTCCATGTTAGGGAAGTTGAGCTCTCTAAAACATGTTTAACCCCACCACATTCTTTATGGGCCTGTCCCAAGTCATGAGCCTGTAATTCTGTGGTTGTTGTTGGTTCATGTCTGTCATATTTGTTGTTTTTTTTAATTATATTGTTATAGACAGAGACAGTTAGTTTTCTCATTTGACTTGTTTCACATCATGTCTGGGCATTTTATAACTGACCATATGGTATGAGTTTTTCTCATTGTTCAAGGCCATATGGTGACCTATAGTTGCTTACTTCCATGTCATTTTAACTCTGGTGGATAGTTGTTTCATTCAAAATCATTCCACATCTCCTTATTTTATTTTGTTATTTTTATGTCTTTCTATCTTTGTGTCTTTCTATAGCCCAAATAATGGCGAAGGTTGCACATAAGGCATATAATATCAAATTCTTGACTTCTTGCTGACTCTTACAGCATGGTAACTTTGATATACTACAATATATAAATAAGAAACATATTGTATCTCTTTACTTGAGGCTGTTCAAGATTTTAACACATGGGATCAAGGGGATGGTAGGTACTTTTTTTTAGATCCCAACCACCCATTATATAAATTTTCATTTTACTTACAATTTTTACAAAATTCTAGCCAGAATACAACCACCCAAAATTTATTTATTTGAGTGCCTCCTATAAATCACCCATGCATTTAAATCTGGAACAGCCCCTTAAAAAATCTTGATATTATTGTATCAAACTGTTTTTTTTTTTTTTTTTTGATATGCATTAAAATAAACTTCATAATTTTTGTATTTTTTTGGGGCCCTTTATAGCTTGCTGTTCGGTGTGAGCCAATGCTCCGTGTTGAAGGCAGTACCTTGACCTATAATGGTTTACTTGTATAAATTGTAACTTGGATGGAGAGTTGTCTCATTGGCACTCATACCACATCTTCTTATATCTATTGTATGTGTGACTGTAAAATCTAAGATTTATATATGCAAGTACAAAAATACATTACGGTTATTTCTATTATATAAATGCAATTGCTAAATTGCATCGGTTAGATGAATTCTGAAATAAACAGATGGCACAGAGAATAATATCTGATAAACTGCAGATTTAACCCCTCAAAATATTATACTGTCCAATCAAAATCTATGAAATTAAAGTATGAATTGCATAACAATAATACGTATTTTAAACTATGTAAGTAATTAATCATTAGGCCTATACTTTCTTTGAAACTAGATAATTAGTTTACAAAAGTAGCAAAGATTGTTCCCAATTGCCTTTTTTTTTTGTTATTTGGTTGCTGTCTAATTGACATCTACCTCACATCTCCTTTTAAATATATGTATTGTTAACCTCCAGAAAAATCTTTTTCATTTGAATTTGTGTCCTTGGGTTGTTAAACTCATTTACCTATAACTCAAATATCCTTTTAATTATATACATGTATTACAAGAAGAAACTTTTGGCTCAGACGAATTTTGTGGACATACCTTGTTCTTATAGGAATATATTTCCAGGCTAGCTGTATACAATAATACAATCCCATACTTCCAGCTATACAGAACAAACTAATGATAACAAATACTGAAAAATATATATAATTTATAGAGCAAAGCCAATTGTTCACCTTAGGAAATACTTTTAAGAAATAGAAAAAAATATCTGTCCACAAGACCCCATATCCAGCAGACTCACATAATAACATTTATTTTTTTCAGTGTTCAAACCATAATATCTTGGTCAAAACCCTTCTTTGGAATATATTTTGAAGAGTTCACGTCATATTGAACATTTGTGTACTAAGATTAAAATCAATGTGACCACAACTTCATGATAAACAAATGCTGTTAACAAAAACTTTGATTGGTTTAATGAATCAACCCTTATAATGACTATTCTAACAATATCATCCTTATAAAATAAGAAGATGTGGTATGATTGCAAATTATACAACTCTCTACCAGAGACAAATGACTTTAGAAGTTAACAACTATAGGTCACTGTACAGCCTTCAACAATGATCAAAACCCATACCACATAGTAAGCTATAAAAGCCCCCTAAATAACAAATGTAAAACAATTCAAACCAGAAAATTATCGGTTTCATTTATGTACAAACCAATTAATGAAAGACAGATATGATATATAGCAACACACGACAACCACTCAAGTATAGGCTCCTAACGTTCACATACCCCACGTCCCCACATTGTCATTGGAGAAATAAAATAAGTGTAAGAAAAAAAAATTGTATCAGAAAAAAAAATTGAATCATAATTTCCTGTCGATATGCACATCTACATAGTATGTCCTTATTATCTACACAGTTTCATGAAATTCTGTTGTGTGGTTTGAGAGGAGTTGCGATGATAAAAGGTTGCAGTAGTATATTGGGCAAATAAGTTCAAAGGGGCTTAACTCCTGGAAAAAAATTGAATCCTAATTTCCTGTCGATATGCATATCTACGTAGTATGTCCTTATTATCTGAAAAGGTTTCATGAAATTCTGTTGTGTGGTTTGCGAGGAGTTGCGATGACAAAAGGTTGCAGTTGTATAATGGGCAAATAAGTTCAAAGGGGCGTAACTCCTGGAAAAAAATTGAATCGTTATTTCCTGTCGATATGCAAAACTACATAGTATGTCCTTATTATTTAAAAAGGTTTCGTGAAATTCTGTTGTGTGGTTTGAGAGGAGTTGCGATGACAAGAAACATGACTGACGGACTGACGGACTGACGGACGGACGGACGGACGGACAGACGGACAGACGGGTCAAAAACATTATACCCTCCACAACTCGTTGCGTGGGGTATAATAAACTTCAGTACATTAAATTCATACATAATACAAAGGTACAAAAGTTTCTTATCATCATGCATTATTAAAGATACTATATAAAGTACATTTATTTGTACGTGTTGATAAAAATGTATTTTTTGTTTCGTTTTTTTGTGGTTTCACTTATCACAGAAAAAAATCAAGGTAAAAGATCTTCCATTATTTCTGAAATTTTTTACAGCAGTGTTCAGAAAGAACTTTGAAAAAAAATAGTTTGGTCAAAGATGGTTTTTCAAAAACAAGACCCATACCACATAGTAAGCTATAAAAAGCCCCCTTAAAACCAAATGTAAAACAATTCAAACCAGAAAATTGTCGGCTTCATTTATGTACAAACCAATAAATGAAAAACAAATATGATATATAGCAACACACGACAACCACTCAAGTATAGGCTCCTAACGTGGGACACACATACAGAATGTTGCACGGTTAAACATGCTTGCTGGATCCAAACCATTCCCTTAACCTGGGACAGGTTTGTAACAGTAAAACTTAAGGACAAACTATAAAAATAAGTTGAAAAGGGCTTAACTCATCAGATAGAAACAAAGCACAAAAAAAGCCTTAAAAAAAACACAAAAGACACAGAGCACAGATCTGAAAGTGCTCACAGTTACTGAAAGCTAGTTCAAAGCCAATAACAACTAATAAAAAAGTCAAGTATCTTAGACTAAAATATCAATCTTACCCAGATAGTCATAAAAGAAGTACAGCAGCACTAAGAAAGCACAGACTAGGACAAAGAAGACAATAACAGCTGGTACAGTAATGTCTAGATGTTCTTCGTCGTCTTTTTCATCATCTGTTTCATCATCTGTTTCATCTTTTCCCTGATCAGATGATTGTACATATTTTTTCTCTTTTTTCTTCTTTTCTTTTTCTTCTTGTTTTTACTGCCTATTTATCGATAATAAATGCATTATTAAGTAACTTTATATACATAGCAATCAAGTAAAAAAGTCTGCTTAATTCACCTACAAAAATTATCTTCTTTTTGTATTAGAGTTGTCCTTCTTTGTTATGTATCTATATTGTGTCACTTGTTTGGTCTTTTGGAAAATGTTGCTTGCGCTGTATTTAGACCCCTTTACCAAGAAATTTGTTTTGCATGCACACGTATAAAAATTGCGGTTTTTATCCAACGCAATCATAGGTTAGAACGTTGTTTTCAATTTAGACTTGTTTATATTTTTTCGTTTGGGCTTGTATTATATTTGCCTTCGGGTTTATATGATCCGTTCATCCTATTTCGACTCTTCAAAATTCAAGAGTCTATCCTAAATTGAGGTAAATGATATGGCCTTCCAAATACCGTTTCGATTCCTAACATCACTGAAGAGTTATTAAATGTCGAAATCCTGATATGGTGTACTAATTTTTGCACCTTTTGTTTGCGGTATACCATCTTTTCCGCAAGTTCATTGTTTTCTGTTTGATATAAGTTTAATATTTAAGATCCATTTTGTTACATCTGGTGATCATTGTATTTGGCAATCGCCTATCTCAGTCAGCAGGGTTTAAGAACATCCGTTGTTCGACCTGCTAGTCAAATGCGTTTTGTTAAAATATATTTTGTCACTTTTTTAGTCTTTTGGAAAATGTTGTTTGTGCTGTATTTAGACCCCTTTACCAAGAAATTTGTTTTATATGCACACGTATAAAAATTGCGGTTTTTATCCAACGCAATCATAGGTTTGAACGTTGTTTTCAATTTAGACTTGTTTATATTTTTTCGTTTGGGCTTGCATTATATTTGCCTTCGGGTTTATATGATCCGTTCATCTTATTTCTACTCTTCAAAATTCAATAGTCTATCCTAAATTGAGGTAAATTATATGGCCTTCCAAATACCGTTTTGATTCCTAACATCACTGAAGAGACATTAATTGTCGAAATTCAGATATGGTGTACTAATTTTTGCACCTTTTGTTTGCGGTATATCATCTTTTCCGCAAGTTTATTGTTATCTGTTTGATATTAGATTAATATTTAAGATCCATTTTGTTTCATCTGGTGATCATTGTATTTGGCTATCGCCAATGGCAGTCAGCAGGGTTTAAGAACATCCGTTGTTCGACCTGCTAGTCAAATGCGTATTGTTAAAATATATTTTGTCACTTTTTTGGTCTTTTGGAAAATGTTGTTTGTGCTGTATTTAGACCCCTTTACCAAGAAATTTGTTTTGCATGCACACGTATAAAAATTGCGGTTTTTATCCAACGCAATCATAGGTTTGAACGTTGTTTTCAATTTAGACTTGTTTATATTTTTTCGTTTGGGCTTGCATTATATTTGCCTTCGGGTTTATATGATCCGTTCATCTTATTTCGACTCTTCAAAATTCAATAGTCTATCCTAAATTGAGGTAAATTATATGGCCTTCCAAATACCGTTTCGATTCCTAACATCACTGAAGAGACATTAATTGTCGAAATCCTGATATGGTGTACTAATTTTTGCACCTTTTGTTTGCGGTATACCATCTTTTCCGCAAGTTTATTGTTTTCTGTTTGATATTAGATTAATATTTAAGATCCATTTTGTTACATCTGGTGATCATTGTATTTGGCTATCGCCAATGGCAGTCAGCAGGGTTTAAGAACATCCGTTGTTCGACCTGCTAGTCAAATGCGTATTGTTAAAATATATTTTGTCACTTTTTTGGTCTTTTGGAAAATGTTGTTTGTGCTGTATTTAGACCCCTTTACCAAGAAATTTGTTTTGCATGCACACGTATAAAAATTGCGGTTTTTATCCAACGCAATCATAGGTTAGAACGTTGTTTTCAATTTAGACTTGTTTATATTTTTTCGTTTGGGCTTGTATTATATTTGCCTTCGGGTTTATATGATCCGTTCATCCTATTTCGACTCTTCAAAATTCAAGAGTCTATCCTAAATTGAGGTAAATTATATGGCCTTCCAAATACCGTCTCGATTCCAAACATCCCTGAAGAGACATTAATTGTCGAAATTCGGATATGGTGTACTAATTTTTGCACCTTTTGTTTGCGGTATACCATCTTTTCCGCAAGTTTGTTGTTATCTGTTTGATATTAGATTAATGTTTAAGATCCATTTTGTTACATCTGGTGATCTTGTATTTGGCTATCGCCAATGGCAATCAGCAGGGTTAAAGAACATCCGTTGTTCGACCTGCTAGTCAAATGCGTTTTGTTAAAATATATTTTGTCACTTTTTTGGTCTTTTGGAAAATGTTGTTTGTGCTGTATTTAGACCTCTCTACCAAGAAATTTGTTTTGCATGCACACGTATAAAAATTGCGGTTTTTATCCAATGCAATCATAGGTTTGAACGTTGTTTCAATTTAAACTTGTTTATATATCAGTTGTATATATCTACTATTGTTTGATTGATTGGTTGGTGTTTAACACCACTTTCACACTTTTGTGCCATTTGGTGGCGTTCAGTTTTTATTGGTGGAGGAAGACGGAGTGCCGGGAGAGAATCACTGACCTTATATATCTATGTTATAATTTGATGTATAACTGTAAACTGTATACATGTATTTTGTTGAGAGCTTCAATGAAAATTGAACTAATTCTAATTGAGTAATCCTCTTTAAGTAAAGAATTTATTATTGAATGTATTTGCAAGAGCATATAAGACCTGTTATGGTAATACACAATATATACACAATGTGACAAAAGATTGATAGCAGAGAATAATACAATAATAATATAACTAACCAATAATATCAGATCTAGTTATCCATGCATTCATCAAATAGTTACAGAGCTTAATTGTACGCAATCTGTAATTACTAGCTAGAAGTAGCTTTCAACAAACAAGATAATTTAAAAGTATAAGGCCATGAACAATAATAAAGTGGCAAAAAAATATTTCTAATTGCTCTATATGCAGGACATACCAATACATGTACAAAATGAAATTCGTTCTCAACACATTGCATTTTGCAACATACACATATATACGTACATAGACCCAGTTCTCTTGGTATATCAGAGAAATAACGAACTTCAACATATAGTTTTAATGTACCACTCAGTAGTTTTGTAAGAATGTTATTATTACTATTATGTTTATTAGGAAGTACTATATATATTCTTGTAGATTGAGCTCACTGTTACTTTGTGTTAAGATGGCACTTAAGAAGTTAATACATAATATCAGGTTAACAATGGTTAATCATATATGAATACTATTTTTTTTAATATTATAGGTCATATATATATATATATGTACTTAAAAACAAGTACTGCATCCTACTTTAATAGAAAGAATGCATATGTATGAGATGAAGAAATACAAAATAAAGAATTAAAAAAAGATATATATTTTGAACTTGTTCCCTTTTCTATGTATACATGTGTTTTTTTTTCTTTTTGTTAGTGTTTTTTTTTTTTTGTGAGTCAAGCCATTAGTCATATATAACACATAGCTGAGAGGCTGATAGAGCAGATTGTTACCCCAAGAAAACATTGTCAACCAAGTGAAGTTTTATCATCCTCTCAGATATGTGTTATTTAGTTGATTATACTGAATATTTGATTATTATTATCTTTTAATTTGAAAATTGAAATCAATAAACTATGACGTCTTGTGTATGACTACCATCCATATTTAGCAAAGCTCAGGACTGATCAAGCTTTATTAAAAAAATTTCATTAAAACAAAATATTATGTTCAGCTGCATTCAATCTTTAATACTGAATAAAAATGAAAAGAAAAACATTAAATATTTTTCATACAAGAATTGAAAGCTTTCTTTTGTAATTTTGTTTGGAAGATAAAGCATTGACTGAAGCACAACTTAATAATAATAAGATATGAAGCACAGAATCATGGTAACCAAATTTCAGGGTGCTCTAATTTCTAGTTCCTGCAAAAAAGTGACAAAAAAATGAATATGTGGCTTTGTGCATACGGTCATTATGTGTAAGACTATGTAAGTCGTCCATAAATAGGAAGTTGAGAATTTATTGTTTGGTGTTTTAAGCCACTATCAACATTATCGTGGTGCTTCGTGGCGGTCATTTTTTATTGGGGGAGGAAGATAAAGTGCCCGGAATGAACCACGGACCTTTGGTAGGAAAACTGACAATCCAATTCAATTAAGATTGAAGTCAAGTGTACCTGCGGTGTGAGGGATTCGAACTAACAACCTCAGTGTCGATAGGCTAGTAATCTCATTGGCAATCATACCACATCTCCTTATTTTTATAGTGATACAGTAGTTTGACTACTTAGACCACTCAGCCACCGAGGACCAAGTTGACAATTGAGGAAAGAGGAAATGCATAACATTATAATTAACAATGAAGCCTGAGAACAAATTTCAGGACGGTCAGATTTGTAGTTCCCCCCTAATTTGAAGGCATAGACAAACTGCTGAATACCTGAACCGAAACAAATCACCGGGCCGGATGGTATATAACCAAGAATCATCAAAGAATTACACAGTGAGACAGCACCTCTTCTACAGTGACTGTTTGCAAAATCCTTAGAAACTGGAACTGTTCCAAACAACTGGCGTTCAGTAAATGTATCTCTGGTCTTCAAAAAGGGGGAAAAATATTCTACTGCAAAATTCAGGCCCATCTTCCTGACGTCAAAAATAAAAATAATAAAAATACCGAACTCCAAGGAAAATTAAAAACTGAAAGTCATTTATCAAATGGCAAAATTAAAAGCTCAAACACATCAAACGACTGGAAAACAACTGTCATATTTCAATATGCTGTAAAGTCACACATAACTATATCATCAATTATGACCCATGGTGAAAACAACAATATTCTTTACAATTTACAACATGGCTTCAGGACAGGCAGATCCTGTAAAACTCAACTCATAGAATTCATTGATAATCTAGCTAACAACATGTACGTGGGACAGCATACAGATGTGCTGATAATGGACTCTGCAAAGGCTTTTGATAAGGTAGGTAAACCATAGCTTACTTGTGAACAAATTACATGCTTATGAATATTCCCGTTTGAATGGTTTTACACTAGTCATTTTTGGGGCCCTTTATAGCTTGCTGTTCGGTGTGAGCCAAGGCTCCGTGTTGAAGACCGTACTTTGACCTATAATGGTTTACTTTTATAAATTGCGACTTGGATGGAGAGCTGTCTCATTGGCACTCATACCACATCTTCTTATATCTAATCATGGAAGAACAGAGTCAATACATGAATTAAGAACTGACTGAGTGGAAGAACACAAATTGGTATAAGCGGGGAGAAAACTCTCATTAAATGTCAACGCACCCTTTGTTTTTCTTTGTTGACATGTTTGTTTGTTTTTATAGTGATTAAGATTATAACACACTGATGACTGCTGAACCCCTGTTTTTGACATATTTACCTATTATGTCTGTTTGGTTTGTTCACACATTATTGTCAATATAATGGAATTTTATGCGCTTGTCATACAAGTGAGAGGTTTAGCTAGCTATAAGACCAGGTTTAAGCCACTATTGTTTACATAAGGAAATGTCTGTACCAAGTCAGGAATATGACAGTTGTTTTCCATGCAATCGTTTGGTGTGTTTGAGCTTTTGATTTTGCCATTTGATAAGAAGCTTTCCGTTTTAAATTTTCCTTGGAGTTCGGTATTTTTGTTATTTTACTTTTTCTTCCAAAATGTATGTGTTATGAAATGTCGCAACTGTCAATTTTATAAAAATATGTTGTCGTTATCTTATACGGTTTTTGAAATAAGTTTTAATCAAAGTTTAAAATATGACCTTGACATCATTTTCTTTATGGCGGACCAAAGACCTTCAATCAAAAAACCCTAGGACTCTATAACTCAAGGTTTACCGGTTACAATTACACTTCACTTACATTAAATACAGAAGGGCAAATAAATCTCATATGGAGTCTCGGAAACGCTTTGGTCAAAATTAAACACAACCTTCTAATGATATAACGAGCGATTTTGGACAAATAGATTTGTCGCTTTCTTTTAC